>NC_133993.1:927385-1216385 GCF_047716275.1 Strix uralensis
CTGCTAGCACCTTCTCTGTGCCTGTTCACATTGCTTGGCAGAATCGCTTTTGTGCAGAAAACAGTAACACTTGTTCAGAACGAAAGAAAGCACAGAGCCCCATATTTTATGTTGTCCTGGAAAGCTTGCAGAGCACTGGGGAAAAGCAGGCAGAGAATTCCCTGCTAGCACCTTCTCTGTGCCTGTTCACATTGCTTGGCAGAATCGCTTTTGTGCAGAAAACAGTAACACTTGTTCAGAACGAAAGAAAGCACAGAGCCCCAGATTTTATGTTGTCCTGGAAAGCTTGCAGAGCACTGGGGAAAAGCAGGCAGAGAATTCCCTGCTAGCACCTTCTCTGTGCCTGGGAAGCAGAAGTGTTCACATTGCTTCGCAGAATCGCTTTTGTGCAGAAAACAGTAACACTTGTTCAGAACGAAAGAAAGCACAGAGCCCCAGAATTTATGTTGTCCTGGAGAGCTTGCAGAGCACTGGGGAAAGGCAGGCAGAGAATTCCCTGCTAGCACCTTCTCTGTGCCTGGGAAGCAGAAGTGTTCACATTGCTTGGCAGAATCGCTTTTGTGCAGAAAACACTAACAGTTGTTCAGAACGAAAGAAAGCACAGAGCCCCAGATTTTATGTTGTCCTGGAGAGCTTGCAGAGCACTGGGGAAAGGCAGGCAGTGAATTCCCTGCTAGCACCTTCTCTGTGCCTGGGAAGCAGAAGTGTTCACATTGCTTGGCAGAATCGCTTTTGTGCAGAAAACAGTAACACTTGTTCAGAACGAAAGAAAGCACAGAGCCCCAGATTTTATGTTGTCCTGGAGAGCTTGCAGAGCACTGGGGAAAAGCAGGCAGAGAATTCCCTGCTAGCACCTTCTCTGTGCCTGGGAAGCAGAAGTGTTCACATTGCTTCGCAGAATCGCTTTTGTGCAGAAAACAGTAACACTTGTTCAGAACGAAAGAAAGCACAGAGCCCCAGATTTTATGTTGTCCTGGAGAGCTTGCAGAGCACTGGGGAAAGGCAGGCAGAGAATTCCCTGCTAGCACCTTCTCTGTGCCTGGGAAGCAGAAGTGTTCACATTGCTTCGCAGAATCACTTTTGTGCAGAAAACAGTAACACTTGGTCAGAACGAAAGAAAGCACAGAGCCCCAGATTTTATGTTGTCCTGGAGAGCTTGCAGAGCACTGGGGAAAGGCAGGCAGTGAATTCCCTGCTAGCACCTTCTCTGTGCCTGGGAAGCAGAAGTGTTCACATTGCTTCGCAGAATCGCTTTTGTGCAGACAACAGTAACACTTGTTCAGAACGAAAGAAAGCACAGAGCCCCAGATTTTATGTTGTCCTGGAGAGCTTGCAGAGCACTGGGGAAAGGCAGGCAGAGAATTCCCTGCTAGCACCTTCTCTGTGCCTGGGAAGCAGAAGTGTTCACATTGCTTGGCAGAATCGCTTTTGTGCAGAAAACAGTAACACTTGTTCAGAACGAAAGAAAGCACAGAGCCCCAGATTTTATGTTGTCCTGGAGAGCTTGCATAGCACTGGGGAAAAGCAGGCAGAGAATTCCCTGCTAGCACCTTCTCTGTGCCTGGGAAGCAGAAGTGTTCACATTGCTTCGCAGAATCACTTTTGTGCAGAAAACAGTAACACTTGTTCAGAACGAAAGAAAGCACAGAGCCCCAGATTTTATGTTGTCCTGGAGAGCTTGCAGAGCACTGGGGAAAAGCAGGCAGAGAATTCCCTGCTAGCACCTTCTCTGTGCCTGGGAAGCAGAAGTGTTCACATTGCTTCGCAGAATCGCTTTTGTGCAGAAAACAGTAACACTTGTTCAGAACGAAAGAAAGCACAGAGCCCCAGATTTTATGTTGTCCTGGAAAGCTTGCAGAGCACTGGGGAAAAGCAGGCAGAGAATTCCCTGCTAGCACCTTCTCTGTGCCTGGGAAGCAGAAGTGTTCACATTGCTTCGCAGAATCGCTTTTGTGCAGAAAACAGTAACACTTGTTCAGAACGAAAGAAGGCACAGAGCCCCAGAGTTTATATTGTCCTGGAGACCATGCAGAGCACTGGGGAAAGGCAGGCAGAGAATTCCCTGCTAGCACCTTCTCTGTGCCTGTTCACATTGCTTGGCAGAATCGCTTTTGTGCAGAAAACAGTAACACTTGTTCAGAACGAAAGAAAGCACAGAGCCCCATATTTTATGTTGTCCTGGAAAGCTTGCAGAGCACTGGGGAAAAGCAGGCAGAGAATTCCCTGCTAGCACCTTCTCTGTGCCTGTTCACATTGCTTGGCAGAATCGCTTTTGTGCAGAAAACAGTAACACTTGTTCAGAACGAAAGAAAGCACAGAGCCCCAGATTTTATGTTGTCCTGGAGAGCTTGCAGAGCACTGGGGAAAGGCAGGCAGAGTATTCCCTGCTAGCACCTTCTCTGTGCCTGGGAAGCAGAAGTGTTCACATTGCTTGGCAGAATCGCTTTTGTGCAGAAAACAGTAACACTTGTTCAGAACGAAAGAAAGCACAGAGCCCCAGATTTTATGTTGTCCTGGAGAGCTTGCAGAGCACTGGGGAAAAGCAGGCAGAGAATTCCCTGCTAGCACCTTCTCTGTGCCTGGGAAACAGAAGTGTTCACATTGCTTCGCAGAATCGCTTTTGTGCAGAAAACAGTAACACTTGTTCAGAACGAAAGAAAGCACAGAGCCCCAGATTTTATGTTGTCCTGGAGAGCTTGCAGAGCACTGGGGAAAAGCAGGCAGAGAATTCCCTGCTAGCACCTTCTCTGTGCCTGGGAAGCAGAAGTGTTCACATTGCTTCGCAGAATCGCTTTTGTGCACAAAACAGTAACACTTGTTCAGATCGAAAGAAAGCACAAAGCCCCAGATTTTATGTTGTCCTGGAGAGCTTGCAGAGCACTGGGGAAAGCAGGCAGAGAATTCCCTGCTAGCACCTTCTCTGTGCCTGGGAAGCAGAAGTGTTCACATTTCTTCGCAGAATCACTTTTGTGCAGAAAACAGTAACACTTGGTCAGAACGAAAGAAAGCACAGAGCCCCAGATTTTATGTTGTCCTGGAGAGCTTGCAGAGCACTGGGGAAAGGCAGGCAGTGAATTCCCTGCTAGCACCTTCTCTGTGCCTGGAAGCAGAAGTGTTCACATTGCTTCGCAGAATCGCTTTTGTGCAGACAACAGTAACACTTGTTCAGAACGAAAGAAAGCACAGAGCCCCAGATTTTATGTTGTCCTGGAGAGCTTGCAGAGCACTGGGGAAAGGCAGGCAGAGAATTCCCTGCTAGCACCTTCTCTGTGCCTGGGAAGCAGAAGTGTTCACATTGCTTGGCAGAATCGCTTTTGTGCAGAAAACAGTAACACTTGTTCAGAACGAAAGAAAGCACAGAGCCCCAGATTTTATGTTGTCCTGGAGAGCTTGCAGAGCACTGGGGAAAAGCAGGCAGAGAATTCCCTGCTAGCACCTTATCTGTGCCTGGGAAGCAGAAGTGTTCACATTGCTTCGCAGAATCACTTTTGTGCAGAAAACAGTAACACTTGTTCAGAACGAAAGAAAGCACAGAGCCCCAGATTTTATGTTGTCCTGGAGAGCTTGCAGAGCACTGGGGAAAGGCAGGCAGAGAATGCCCTGCTAGCACCTTCTCTGTGCCTGGGAAGCAGAAGTGTTCACATTGCTTCGCAGAATCGCTTTTGTGCAGAAAACAGTGACACTTGTTCAGAACGAAAGAAAGCACAGAGCCCCAGATTTTATGTTGTCCTGGAGAGCTTGCAGAGCACTGGGGAAAGGCAGGCAGAGAATGCCCTGCTAGCACCTTCTCTGTGCCTGGGAAGCAGAAGTGTTCACATTGCTTCGCAGAATCGCTTTTGTGCAGAAAACACTAACACTTGTTCAGAACGAAAGAAAGCACAGAGCCCCAGATTTTATGTTGTCCTGGAGAGCTTGCAGAGCACTGGGGAAAGGCAGGCAGTGAATTCCCTGCTAGCACCTTCTCTGTGCCTGGGAAGCAGAAGTGTTCACATTGCTTCGCAGAATCGCTTTTGTGCAGAAAACAGTGACACTTGTTCAGAACGAAAGAAAGCACAGAGCCCCAGATTTTATGTTGTCCTGGAGAGCTTGCAGAGCACTGGGGAAAGGCAGGCAGAGAATTCCCTGCTAGCACCTTCTCTGTGCCTGGGAAGCAGAAGTGTTCACATTGCTTCGCAGAATCGCTTTTGTGCAGAAAACAGTGACACTTGTTCAGAACGAAAGAAAGCACAGAGCCCCAGATTTTATGTTGTCCTGGAGAGCTTGCAGAGCACTGGGGAAAGGCAGGCAGAGAATGCCCTGCTAGCACCTTCTCTGTGCCTGGGAAGCAGAAGTGTTCACATTGCTTCGCAGAATCGCTTTTGTGCAGAAAACACTAACACTTGTTCAGAACGAAAGAAAGCACAGAGCCCCAGATTTTATGTTGTCCTGGAGAGCTTGCAGAGCACTGGGGAAAGGCAGGCAGTGAATTCCCTGCTAGCACCTTCTCTGTGCCTGGGAAGCAGAAGTGTTCACATTGCTTCGCAGAATCGCTTTTGTGCAGAAAACAGTGACACTTGTTCAGAACGAAAGAAAGCACAGAGCCCCAGATTTTATGTTGTCCTGGAGAGCTTGCAGAGCACTGGGGAAAGGCAGGCAGAGAATTCCCTGCTAGCACCTTCTCTGTGCCTGGGAAGCAGAAGTGTTCACATTGCTTCGCAGAATCGCTTTTGTGCAGAAAACACTAACACTTGTTCAGAACGAAAGAAAGCACAGAGCCCCAGATTTTATGTTGTCCTGGAGAGCTTGCAGAGCACTGGGGAAAGGCAGGCAGAGTATTCCCTGCTAGCACCTTCTCTGTGCCTGGGAAGCAGAAGTGTTCACATTGCTTGGCAGAATCGCTTTTGTGCAGAAAACAGTAACACTTGTTCAGAACGAAAGAAAGCACAGAGCCCCAGATTTTATGTTGTCCTGGAGAGCTTGCAGAGCACTGGGGAAAAGCAGGCAGAGAATTCCCTGCTAGCACCTTCTCTGTGCCTGGGAAACAGAAGTGTTCACATTGCTTCGCAGAATCGCTTTTGTGCAGAAAACAGTAACACTTGTTCAGAACGAAAGAAAGCACAGAGCCCCAGATTTTATGTTGTCCTGGAGAGCTTGCAGAGCACTGGGGAAAAGCAGGCAGAGAATTCCCTGCTAGCACCTTCTCTGTGCCTGGGAAGCAGAAGTGTTCACATTGCTTCGCAGAATCGCTTTTGTGCAGAAAACAGTAACACTTGTTCAGATCGAAAGAAAGCACAGAGCCCCAGATTTTATGTTGTCCTGGAGAGCTTGCAGAGCACTGGGGAAAGGCAGGCAGAGAATTCCCTGCTAGCACCTTCTCTGTGCCTGGGAAGCAGAAGTGTTCACATTGCTTCGCAGAATCACTTTTGTGCAGAAAACAGTGACACTTGTTCAGAACGAAAGAAAGCACAGAGCCCCAGATTTTATGTTGTCCTGGAGAGCTTGCAGAGCACTGGGGAAAGGCAGGCAGAGAATGCCCTGCTAGCACCTTCTCTGTGCCTGGGAAGCAGAAGTGTTCACATTGCTTCGCAGAATCGCTTTTGTGCAGAAAACACTAACACTTGTTCAGAACGAAAGAAAGCACAGAGCCCCAGATTTTATGTTGTCCTGGAGAGCTTGCAGAGCACTGGGGAAAGGCAGGCAGTGAATTCCCTGCTAGCACCTTCTCTGTGCCTGGGAAGCAGAAGTGTTCACATTGCTTCGCAGAATCGCTTTTGTGCAGAAAACAGTGACACTTGTTCAGAACGAAAGAAAGCACAGAGCCCCAGATTTTATGTTGTCCTGGAGAGCTTGCAGAGCACTGGGGAAAGGCAGGCAGAGAATTCCCTGCTAGCACCTTCTCTGTGCCTGGGAAGCAGAAGTGTTCACATTGCTTCGCAGAATCGCTTTTGTGCAGAAAACACTAACACTTGTTCAGAACGAAAGAAAGCACAGAGCCCCAGATTTTATGTTGTCCTGGAGAGCTTGCAGAGCACTGGGGAAAGGCAGGCAGAGTATTCCCTGCTAGCACCTTCTCTGTGCCTGGGAAGCAGAAGTGTTCACATTGCTTGGCAGAATCGCTTTTGTGCAGAAAACAGTAACACTTGTTCAGAACGAAAGAAAGCACAGAGCCCCAGATTTTATGTTGTCCTGGAGAGCTTGCAGAGCACTGGGGAAAAGCAGGCAGAGAATTCCCTGCTAGCACCTTCTCTGTGCCTGGGAAACAGAAGTGTTCACATTGCTTCGCAGAATCGCTTTTGTGCAGAAAACAGTAACACTTGTTCAGAACGAAAGAAAGCACAGAGCCCCAGATTTTATGTTGTCCTGGAGAGCTTGCAGAGCACTGGGGAAAAGCAGGCAGAGAATTCCCTGCTAGCACCTTCTCTGTGCCTGGGAAGCAGAAGTGTTCACATTGCTTCGCAGAATCGCTTTTGTGCAGAAAACAGTAACACTTGTTCAGATCGAAAGAAAGCACAGAGCCCCAGATTTTATGTTGTCCTGGAGAGCTTGCAGAGCACTGGGGAAAGGCAGGCAGAGAATTCCCTGCTAGCACCTTCTCTGTGCCTGGGAAGCAGAAGTGTTCACATTGCTTCGCAGAATCACTTTTGTGCAGAAAACAGTAACACTTGGTCAGAACGAAAGAAAGCACAGAGCCCCAGATTTTATGTTGTCCTGGAGAGCTTGCAGAGCACTGGGGAAAGGCAGGCAGTGAATTCCCTGCTAGCACCTTCTCTGTGCCTGGGAAGCAGAAGTGTTCACATTGCTTCGCAGAATCGCTTTTGTGCAGAAAACAGTGACACTTGTTCAGAACGAAAGAAAGCACAGAGCCCCAGATTTTATGTTGTCCTGGAGAGCTTGCAGAGCACTGGGGAAAGGCAGGCAGAGAATTCCCTGCTAGCACCTTCTCTGTGCCTGGGAAGCAGAAGTGTTCACATTGCTTCGCAGAATCGCTTTTGTGCAGAAAACAGTAACACTTGTTCAGAACGAAAGAAAGCACAGAGCCCCAGATTTTATGTTGTCCTGGAGAGCTTGCAGAGCACTGGGGAAAGGCAGGCAGAGTATTCCCTGCTAGCACCTTCTCTGTGCCTGGGAAGCAGAAGTGTTCACATTACTTCGCAGAATCGCTTTTGTGCAGAAAACAGTAACACTTGTTCAGAACGAAAGAAAGCACAGAGCCCCAGATTTTATGTTGTCCTGGAGAGCTTGCAGAGCACTGGGGAAAGGCAGGCAGAGAATTCCCTGCTAGCACCTTCTCTGTGCCTGGGAAGCAGAAGTGTTCACATTGCTTCGCAGAATCGCTTTTGTGCAGAAAACAGTAACACTTGTTCAGAACGAAAGAAAGCACAGAGCCCCAGATTTTATGTTGTCCTGGAGAGCTTGCAGAGCACTGGGGAAAAGCAGGCAGAGAATTCCCTGCTAGCACCTTCTCTGTGCCTGTTCACATTGCTTGGCAGAATCGCTTTTGTGCAGAAAACAGTAACACTTGTTCAGAACGAAAGAAAGCACAGAGCCCCAGATTTTATGTTGTCCTGGAAAGCTTGCAGAGCACTGGGGAAAAGCAGGTAGAGAATCCCCTGCTAGCACCTTCTCTGTGCCTGGGAAGCAGAAGTGTTCACATTGCTTCGCAGAATCGCTTTTGTGCAGAAAACACTAACACTTGTTCAGAACGAAAGAAAGCACAGAGCCCCAGATTTTATGTTGTCCTGGAGAGCTTGCAGAGCACTGGGGAAAGGCAGGCAGAGAATTCCCTGCTAGCACCTTCTCTGTGCCTGTTTACATTGCTTGGCAGAATCGCTTTTGTGCAGAAAACAGTAACACTTGTTCAGAACGAAAGAAAGCACAGAGCCCCATATTTTATGTTGTCCTGGAAAGCTTGCAGAGCACTGGGGAAAAGCAGGCAGAGAATTCCCTGCTAGCACCTTCTCTGTGCCTGTTCACATTGCTTGGCAGAATCGCTTTTGTGCAGAAAACAGTAACACTTGTTCAGAACGAAAGAAAGCACAGAGCCCCAGATTTTATGTTGTCCTGGAGAGCTTGCAGAGCACTGGGGAAAGGCAGGCAGAGTATTCCCTGCTAGCACCTTCTCTGTGCCTGGGAAGCAGAAGTGTTCACATTGCTTGGCAGAATCGCTTTTGTGCAGAAAACAGTAACACTTGTTCAGAACGAAAGAAAGCACAGAGCCCCAGATTTTATGTTGTCCTGGAGAGCTTGCAGAGCACTGGGGAAAAGCAGGCAGAGAATTCCCTGCTAGCACCTTCTCTGTGCCTGGGAAACAGAAGTGTTCACATTGCTTCGCAGAATCGCTTTTGTGCAGAAAACAGTAACACTTGTTCAGAACGAAAGAAAGCACAGAGCCCCAGATTTTATGTTGTCCTGGAGAGCTTGCAGAGCACTGGGGAAAAGCAGGCAGAGAATTCCCTGCTAACACCTTCTCTGTGCCTGGGAAGCAGAAGTGTTCACATTGCTTCGCAGAATCGCTTTTGTGCACAAAACAGTAACACTTGTTCAGATCGAAAGAAAGCACAAAGCCCCAGATTTTATGTTGTCCTGGAGAGCTTGCAGAGCACTGGGGAAAGCAGGCAGAGAATTCCCTGCTAGCACCTTCTCTGTGCCTGGGAAGCAGAAGTGTTCACATTTCTTCGCAGAATCACTTTTGTGCAGAAAACAGTAACACTTGGTCAGAACGAAAGAAAGCACAGAGCCCCAGATTTTATGTTGTCCTGGAGAGCTTGCAGAGCACTGGGGAAAGGCAGGCAGTGAATTCCCTGCTAGCACCTTCTCTGTGCCTGGAAGCAGAAGTGTTCACATTGCTTCGCAGAATCGCTTTTGTGCAGACAACAGTAACACTTGTTCAGAACGAAAGAAAGCACAGAGCCCCAGATTTTATGTTGTCCTGGAGAGCTTGCAGAGCACTGGGGAAAGGCAGGCAGAGAATTCCCTGCTAGCACCTTCTCTGTGCCTGGGAAGCAGAAGTGTTCACATTGCTTGGCAGAATCGCTTTTGTGCAGAAAACAGTAACACTTGTTCAGAACGAAAGAAAGCACAGAGCCCCAGATTTTATGTTGTCCTGGAGAGCTTGCAGAGCACTGGGGAAAAGCAGGCAGAGAATTCCCTGCTAGCACCTTATCTGTGCCTGGGAAGCAGAAGTGTTCACATTGCTTCGCAGAATCACTTTTGTGCAGAAAACAGTAACACTTGTTCAGAACGAAAGAAAGCACAGAGCCCCAGATTTTATGTTGTCCTGGAGAGCTTGCAGAGCACTGGGGAAAGGCAGGCAGAGAATGCCCTGCTAGCACCTTCTCTGTGCCTGGGAAGCAGAAGTGTTCACATTGCTTCGCAGAATCGCTTTTGTGCAGAAAACAGTGACACTTGTTCAGAACGAAAGAAAGCACAGAGCCCCAGATTTTATGTTGTCCTGGAGAGCTTGCAGAGCACTGGGGAAAGGCAGGCAGAGAATGCCCTGCTAGCACCTTCTCTGTGCCTGGGAAGCAGAAGTGTTCACATTGCTTCGCAGAATCGCTTTTGTGCAGAAAACACTAACACTTGTTCAGAACGAAAGAAAGCACAGAGCCCCAGATTTTATGTTGTCCTGGAGAGCTTGCAGAGCACTGGGGAAAGGCAGGCAGTGAATTCCCTGCTAGCACCTTCTCTGTGCCTGGGAAGCAGAAGTGTTCACATTGCTTCGCAGAATCGCTTTTGTGCAGAAAACAGTGACACTTGTTCAGAACGAAAGAAAGCACAGAGCCCCAGATTTTATGTTGTCCTGGAGAGCTTGCAGAGCACTGGGGAAAGGCAGGCAGAGAATTCCCTGCTAGCACCTTCTCTGTGCCTGGGAAGCAGAAGTGTTCACATTGCTTCGCAGAATCGCTTTTGTGCAGAAAACAGTGACACTTGTTCAGAACGAAAGAAAGCACAGAGCCCCAGATTTTATGTTGTCCTGGAGAGCTTGCAGAGCACTGGGGAAAGGCAGGCAGAGAATGCCCTGCTAGCACCTTCTCTGTGCCTGGGAAGCAGAAGTGTTCACATTGCTTCGCAGAATCGCTTTTGTGCAGAAAACACTAACACTTGTTCAGAACGAAAGAAAGCACAGAGCCCCAGATTTTATGTTGTCCTGGAGAGCTTGCAGAGCACTGGGGAAAGGCAGGCAGTGAATTCCCTGCTAGCACCTTCTCTGTGCCTGGGAAGCAGAAGTGTTCACATTGCTTCGCAGAATCGCTTTTGTGCAGAAAACAGTGACACTTGTTCAGAACGAAAGAAAGCACAGAGCCCCAGATTTTATGTTGTCCTGGAGAGCTTGCAGAGCACTGGGGAAAGGCAGGCAGAGAATTCCCTGCTAGCACCTTCTCTGTGCCTGGGAAGCAGAAGTGTTCACATTGCTTCGCAGAATCGCTTTTGTGCAGAAAACACTAACACTTGTTCAGAACGAAAGAAAGCACAGAGCCCCAGATTTTATGTTGTCCTGGAGAGCTTGCAGAGCACTGGGGAAAGGCAGGCAGAGTATTCCCTGCTAGCACCTTCTCTGTGCCTGGGAAGCAGAAGTGTTCACATTGCTTGGCAGAATCGCTTTTGTGCAGAAAACAGTAACACTTGTTCAGAACGAAAGAAAGCACAGAGCCCCAGATTTTATGTTGTCCTGGAGAGCTTGCAGAGCACTGGGGAAAAGCAGGCAGAGAATTCCCTGCTAGCACCTTCTCTGTGCCTGGGAAACAGAAGTGTTCACATTGCTTCGCAGAATCGCTTTTGTGCAGAAAACAGTAACACTTGTTCAGAACGAAAGAAAGCACAGAGCCCCAGATTTTATGTTGTCCTGGAGAGCTTGCAGAGCACTGGGGAAAAGCAGGCAGAGAATTCCCTGCTAGCACCTTCTCTGTGCCTGGGAAGCAGAAGTGTTCACATTGCTTCGCAGAATCGCTTTTGTGCAGAAAACAGTAACACTTGTTCAGATCGAAAGAAAGCACAGAGCCCCAGATTTTATGTTGTCCTGGAGAGCTTGCAGAGCACTGGGGAAAGGCAGGCAGAGAATTCCCTGCTAGCACCTTCTCTGTGCCTGGGAAGCAGAAGTGTTCACATTGCTTCGCAGAATCACTTTTGTGCAGAAAACAGTGACACTTGTTCAGAACGAAAGAAAGCACAGAGCCCCAGATTTTATGTTGTCCTGGAGAGCTTGCAGAGCACTGGGGAAAGGCAGGCAGAGAATGCCCTGCTAGCACCTTCTCTGTGCCTGGGAAGCAGAAGTGTTCACATTGCTTCGCAGAATCGCTTTTGTGCAGAAAACACTAACACTTGTTCAGAACGAAAGAAAGCACAGAGCCCCAGATTTTATGTTGTCCTGGAGAGCTTGCAGAGCACTGGGGAAAGGCAGGCAGTGAATTCCCTGCTAGCACCTTCTCTGTGCCTGGGAAGCAGAAGTGTTCACATTGCTTCGCAGAATCGCTTTTGTGCAGAAAACAGTGACACTTGTTCAGAACGAAAGAAAGCACAGAGCCCCAGATTTTATGTTGTCCTGGAGAGCTTGCAGAGCACTGGGGAAAGGCAGGCAGAGAATTCCCTGCTAGCACCTTCTCTGTGCCTGGGAAGCAGAAGTGTTCACATTGCTTCGCAGAATCGCTTTTGTGCAGAAAACACTAACACTTGTTCAGAACGAAAGAAAGCACAGAGCCCCAGATTTTATGTTGTCCTGGAGAGCTTGCAGAGCACTGGGGAAAAGCAGGCAGAGAATTCCCTGCTAGCACCTTCTCTGTGCCTGGGAAACAGAAGTGTTCACATTGCTTCGCAGAATCGCTTTTGTGCAGAAAACAGTAACACTTGTTCAGAACGAAAGAAAGCACAGAGCCCCAGATTTTATGTTGTCCTGGAGAGCTTGCAGAGCACTGGGGAAAAGCAGGCAGAGAATTCCCTGCTAGCACCTTCTCTGTGCCTGGGAAGCAGAAGTGTTCACATTGCTTCGCAGAATCGCTTTTGTGCAGAAAACAGTAACACTTGTTCAGATCGAAAGAAAGCACAGAGCCCCAGATTTTATGTTGTCCTGGAGAGCTTGCAGAGCACTGGGGAAAGGCAGGCAGAGAATTCCCTGCTAGCACCTTCTCTGTGCCTGGGAAGCAGAAGTGTTCACATTGCTTCGCAGAATCACTTTTGTGCAGAAAACAGTAACACTTGGTCAGAACGAAAGAAAGCACAGAGCCCCAGATTTTATGTTGTCCTGGAGAGCTTGCAGAGCACTGGGGAAAGGCAGGCAGTGAATTCCCTGCTAGCACCTTCTCTGTGCCTGGGAAGCAGAAGTGTTCACATTGCTTCGCAGAATCGCTTTTGTGCAGAAAACAGTGACACTTGTTCAGAACGAAAGAAAGCACAGAGCCCCAGATTTTATGTTGTCCTGGAGAGCTTGCAGAGCACTGGGGAAAGGCAGGCAGAGAATTCCCTGCTAGCACCTTCTCTGTGCCTGGGAAGCAGAAGTGTTCACATTGCTTCGCAGAATCGCTTTTGTGCAGAAAACAGTAACACTTGTTCAGAACGAAAGAAAGCACAGAGCCCCAGATTTTATGTTGTCCTGGAGAGCTTGCAGAGCACTGGGGAAAGGCAGGCAGAGTATTCCCTGCTAGCACCTTCTCTGTGCCTGGGAAGCAGAAGTGTTCACATTACTTCGCAGAATCGCTTTTGTGCAGAAAACAGTAACACTTGTTCAGAACGAAAGAAAGCACAGAGCCCCAGATTTTATGTTGTCCTGGAGAGCTTGCAGAGCACTGGGGAAAGGCAGGCAGAGAATTCCCTGCTAGCACCTTCTCTGTGCCTGGGAAGCAGAAGTGTTCACATTGCTTCGCAGAATCGCTTTTGTGCAGAAAACAGTAACACTTGTTCAGAACGAAAGAAAGCACAGAGCCCCAGATTTTATGTTGTCCTGGAGAGCTTGCAGAGCACTGGGGAAAAGCAGGCAGAGAATTCCCTGCTAGCACCTTCTCTGTGCCTGTTCACATTGCTTGGCAGAATCGCTTTTGTGCAGAAAACAGTAACACTTGTTCAGAACGAAAGAAAGCACAGAGCCCCAGATTTTATGTTGTCCTGGAAAGCTTGCAGAGCACTGGGGAAAAGCAGGTAGAGAATCCCCTGCTAGCACCTTCTCTGTGCCTGGGAAGCAGAAGTGTTCACATTGCTTCGCAGAATCGCTTTTGTGCAGAAAACACTAACACTTGTTCAGAACGAAAGAAAGCACAGAGCCCCAGATTTTATGTTGTCCTGGAGAGCTTGCAGAGCACTGGGGAAAGGCAGGCAGAGAATTCCCTGCTAGCACCTTCTCTGTGCCTGTTTACATTGCTTCGCAGAATCGCTTTTGTGCAGAAAACACTAACACTTGTTCAGAACGAAAGAAAGCACAGAGCCCCAGATTTTATGTTGTCCTGGAGAGCTTGCAGAGCACTGGGGAAAAGCAGGCAGAGAATTCCCTGCTAGCACCTTCTCTGTGCCTGGGAAGCAGAAGTGTTCACATTGCTTCGCAGAATCGCTTTTGTGCAGAAAACAGTGACACTTGTTCAGAACGAAAGAAAGCACAGAGCCCCAGATTTTATGTTGTCCTGGAGAGCTTGCAGAGCACTGGGGAAAGGCAGGCAGAGAATTCCCTGCTAGCACCTTCTCTGTGCCTGGGAAGCAGAAGTGTTCACATTGCTTCGCAGAATCGCTTTTGTGCAGAAAACAGTAACACTTGTTCAGAACGAAAGAAGGCACAGAGCCCCAGAGTTTATATTGTCCTGGAGACCATGCAGAGCACTGGGGAAAGGCAGGCAGAGAATTCCCTGCTAGCACCTTCTCTGTGCCTGTTCACATTGCTTGGCAGAATCGCTTTTGTGCAGAAAACAGTAACACTTGTTCAGAACGAAAGAAAGCACAGAGCCCCAGATTTTATGTTGTCCTGGAGAGCTTGCAGAGCACTGGGGAAAAGCAGGCAGAGAATTCCCTGCTAGCACCTTCTCTGTGCCTGGGAAGCAGAAGTGTTCACATTGCTTCGCAGAATCGCTTTTGTGCAGAAAACAGTGACACTTGTTCAGAACGAAAGAAAGCACAGAGCCCCAGATTTTATGTTGTCCTGGAGAGCTTGCAGAGCACTGGGGAAAGGCAGGCAGAGAATTCCCTGCTAGCACCTTCTCTGTGCCTGGGAAGCAGAAGTGTTCACATTGCTTCGCAGAATCGCTTTTGTGCAGAAAACAGTGACACTTGTTCAGAACGAAAGAAAGCACAGAGCCCCAGATTTTATGTTGTCCTGGAGAGCTTGCAGAGCACTGGGGAAAGGCAGGCAGAGAATTCCCTGCTAGCACCTTCTCTGTGCCTGGGAAGCAGAAGTGTTCACATTGCTTCGCAGAATCGCTTTTGTGCAGAAAACAGTAACACTTGTTCAGAACGAAAGAAAGCACAGAGCCCCAGATTTTATGTTGTCCTGGAGAGCTTGCAGAGCACTGGGGAAAGGCAGGCAGAGTATTCCCTGCTAGCACCTTCTCTGTGCCTGGGAAGCAGAAGTGTTCACATTGCTTGGCAGAATCGCTTTTGTGCAGAAAACAGTAACACTTGTTCAGAACGAAAGAAAGCACAGAGCCCCAGATTTTATGTTGTCCTGGAGAGCTTGCAGAGCACTGGGGAAAAGCAGGCAGAGAATTCCCTGCTAGCACCTTCTCTGTGCCTGGGAAACAGAAGTGTTCACATTGCTTCGCAGAATCGCTTTTGTGCAGAAAACAGTAACACTTGTTCAGAACGAAAGAAAGCACAGAGCCCCAGATTTTATGTTGTCCTGGAGAGCTTGCAGAGCACTGGGGAAAAGCAGGCAGAGAATTCCCTGCTAGCACCTTCTCTGTGCCTGGGAAGCAGAAGTGTTCACATTGCTTCGCAGAATCGCTTTTGTGCAGAGAACAGTAACACTTGTTCAGATCGAAAGAAAGCACAGAGCCCCAGATTTTATGTTGTCCTGGAGAGCTTGCAGAGCACTGGGGAAAGCAGGCAGAGAATTCCCTGCTAGCACCTTCTCTGTGCCTGGGAAGCAGAAGTGTTCACATTGCTTCGCAGAATCACTTTTGTGCAGAAAACAGTAACACTTGTTCAGAACGAAAGAAAGCACAGAGCCCCAGATTTTATGTTGTCCTGGAGAGCTTGCAGAGCACTGGGGAAAGGCAGGCAGTGAATTCCCTGCTAGCACCTTCTCTGTGCCTGGGAAGCAGAAGTGTTCACATTGCTTGGCAGAATCGCTTTTGTGCAGACAACAGTAACACTTGTTCAGAACGAAAGAAAGCACAGAGCCCCAGATTTTATGTTGTCCTGGAGAGCTTGCAGAGCACTGGGGAAAAGCAGGCAGAGAATTCCCTGCTAGCACCTTCTCTGTGCCTGGGAAGCAGAAGTGTTCACATTGCTTCGCAGAATCACTTTTGTGCAGAAAACAGTAACACTTGTTCAGAACGAAAGAAAGCACAGAGCCCCAGATTTTATGTTGTCCTGGAGAGCTTGCAGAGCACTGGGGAAAAGCAGGCAGAGAGTTCCCTGCTAGCACCTTCTCTGTGCCTGGGAAGCAGAAGTGTTCACTTTGCTTCGCAGAATCACTTTTGTGCAGAAAACAGTAACACTTGTTCAGAACGAAAGAAAGCACAGAGCCCCAGATTTTATGTTGTCCTGGAGAGCTTGCAGAGCACTGGGGAAAAGCAGGCAGAGAATTCCCTGCTAGCACCTTCTCTGTGCCTGGGAAGCAGAAGTGTTCACATTGCTTCGCAGAATCGCTTTTGTGCAGAAAACACTAACACTTGTTCAGATCGAAAGAAAGCACAGAGCCCAAGATTTTATGTTGTCCTGGAGAGCTTGCAGAGCACTGGGGAAAGGCAGGCAGAGAATTCCCTGCTAGCACCTTCTCTGTGCCTGGGAAGCAGAAGTGTTCACATTGCTTCGCAGAATCGCTTTTGTGCAGAAAACAGTAACACTTGTTCAGAACGAAAGAAGGCACAGAGCCCCAGAGTTTATATTGTCCTGGAGACCTTGCAGAGCACTGGGGAAAGGCAGGCAGAGAATTCCCTGCTAGCACCTTCTCTGTGCCTGTTCACATTGCTTGGCAGAATCGCTTTTGTGCAGAAAACAGTAACACCTGTTCAGAACGAAAGAAAGCACAGAGCCCCAGATTTTATGTTGTCCTGGAAAGCTTGCAGAGCACTGGGGAAAAGCAGGCAGAGAATTCCCTGCTAGCACCTTCTCTGTGCCTGGGAAGCAGAAGTGTTCACATTGCTTCGCAGAATCGCTTTTTTGCAGAAAACAGTAACACTTGTTCAGAACGAAAGAAAGCACAGAGCCCCAGATTTTATGTTGTCCTGGAAAGCTTGCAGAGCACTGGGGAAAAGCAGGCAGAGAATTCCCTGCTAGCACCTTCTCTGTGCCTGGGAAGCAGAAGTGTTCACATTGCTTCGCAGAATCGCTTTTGTGCAGAAAACATTAACACTTGTTCAGAACGAAAGAAAGCACAGAGCCCCAGATTTGCTGTTGTCCTGGAGAGCTTGCAGAGCACTGGGGAAAGGCAGGCAGAGAATTCCCTGCTAGCACCTTCTCTGTGCCTGGGAAGCAGAAGTGTTCACATTGCTTCGCAGAATCGCTTTTGTGCAGAAAACACTAACACTTGTTCAGAACGAAAGAAAGCACAGAGCCCCAGATTTTATGTTGTCCTGGAGAGCTTGCAGAGCACTGGGGAAAGGCAGGCAGAGAATTCCCTGCTAGCACCTTCTCTGTGCCTGGGAAGCAGAAGTGTTCACATTGCTTGGCAGAATCGCTTTTGTGCAGAAAACAGTAACACTTGTTCAGAACGAAAGAAAGCACAGAGCCCCAGATTTTATGTTGTCCTGGAGAGCTTGCAGAGCACTGGGGAAAAGCAGGCAGAGAATTCCCTGCTAGCACCTTCTCTGTGCCTGGGAAACAGAAGTGTTCACATTGCTTCGCAGAATCGCTTTTGTGCAGAAAACAGTAACACTTGTTCAGAACGAAAGAAAGCACAGAGCCCCAGATTTTATGTTGTCCTGGAGAGCTTGCAGAGCACTGGGGAAAGGCAGGCAGAGAATTCCCTGCTAGCACCTTCTCTGTGCCTGGGAAGCAGAAGTGTTCACATTGCTTCGCAGAATCACTTTTGTGCAGAAAACAGTAACACTTGGTCAGAACGAAAGAAAGCACAGAGCCCCAGATTTTATGTTGTCCTGGAGAGCTTGCAGAGCACTGGGGAAAGGCAGGCAGAGAATTCCCTGCTAGCACCTTCTCTGTGCCTGGGAAGCAGAAGTGTTCACATTGCTTCGCAGAATCACTTTTGTGCAGAAAACAGTAACACTTGGTCAGAACGAAAGAAAGCACAGAGCCCCAGATTTTATGTTGTCCTGGAGAGCTTGCAGAGCACTGGGGAAAGGCAGGCAGAGAATTCCCTGCTAGCACCTTCTCTGTGCCTGGGAAGCAGAAGTGTTCACATTGCTTCGCAGAATCGCTTTTGTGCAGAAAACAGTGACACTTGTTCAGAACGAAAGAAAGCACAGAGCCCCAGATTTTATGTTGTCCTGGAGAGCTTGCAGAGCACTGGGGAAAGGCAGGCAGAGAATTCCCTGCTAGCACCTTCTCTGTGCCTGGGAAGCAGAAGTGTTCACATTGCTTCGCAGAATCGCTTTTGTGCAGAAAACAGTAACACTTGTTCAGAACGAAAGAAGGCACAGAGCCCCAGAGTTTATATTGTCCTGGAGACCATGCAGAGCACTGGGGAAAGGCAGGCAGAGAATTCCCTGCTAGCACCTTCTCTGTGCCTGTTCACATTGCTTGGCAGAATCGCTTTTGTGCAGAAAACAGTAACACTTGTTCAGAACGAAAGAAAGCACAGAGCCCCAGATTTTATGTTGTCCTGGAGAGCTTGCAGAGCACTGGGGAAAAGCAGGCAGAGAATTCCCTGCTAGCACCTTCTCTGTGCCTGGGAAGCAGAAGTGTTCACATTGCTTCGCAGAATCGCTTTTGTGCAGAAAACAGTGACACTTGTTCAGAACGAAAGAAAGCACAGAGCCCCAGATTTTATGTTGTCCTGGAGAGCTTGCAGAGCACTGGGGAAAGGCAGGCAGAGAATTCCCTGCTAGCACCTTCTCTGTGCCTGGGAAGCAGAAGTGTTCACATTGCTTCGCAGAATCGCTTTTGTGCAGAAAACACTAACACTTGTTCAGAACGAAAGAAAGCACAGAGCCCCAGATTTTATGTTGTCCTGGAGAGCTTGCAGAGCACTGGGGAAAGGCAGGCAGAGAATTCCCTGCTAGCACCTTCTCTGTGCCTGGGAAGCAGAAGTGTTCACATTGCTTCGCAGAATCGCTTTTGTGCAGAAAACAGTAACAATTGTTCAGAACGAAAGAAAGCACAGAGCCCCAGATTTTATGTTGTCCTGGAGAGCTTGCAGAGCACTGGGGAAAGGCAGGCAGAGTATTCCCTGCTAGCACCTTCTCTGTGCCTGGGAAGCAGAAGTGTTCACATTGCTTGGCAGAATCGCTTTTGTGCAGAAAACAGTAACACTTGTTCAGAACGAAAGAAAGCACAGAGCCCCAGATTTTATGTTGTCCTGGAGAGCTTGCAGAGCACTGGGGAAAAGCAGGCAGAGAATTCCCTGCTAGCACCTTCTCTGTGCCTGGGAAACAGAAGTGTTCACATTGCTTCGCAGAATCGCTTTTGTGCAGAAAACAGTAACACTTGTTCAGAACGAAAGAAAGCACAGAGCCCCAGATTTTATGTTGTCCTGGAGAGCTTGCAGAGCACTGGGGAAAAGCAGGCAGAGAATTCCCTGCTAGCACCTTCTCTGTGCCTGGGAAGCAGAAGTGTTCACATTGCTTCGCAGAATCGCTTTTGTGCAGAGAACAGTAACACTTGTTCAGATCGAAAGAAAGCACAGAGCCCCAGATTTTATGTTGTCCTGGAGAGCTTGCAGAGCACTGGGGAAAGCAGGCAGAGAATTCCCTGCTAGCACCTTCTCTGTGCCTGGGAAGCAGAAGTGTTCACATTGCTTCGCAGAATCACTTTTGTGCAGAAAACAGTAACACTTGTTCAGAACGAAAGAAAGCACAGAGCCCCAGATTTTATGTTGTCCTGGAGAGCTTGCAGAGCACTGGGGAAAGGCAGGCAGTGAATTCCCTGCTAGCACCTTCTCTGTGCCTGGGAAGCAGAAGTGTTCACATTGCTTGGCAGAATCGCTTTTGTGCAGACAACAGTAACACTTGTTCAGAACGAAAGAAAGCACAGAGCCCCAGATTTTATGTTGTCCTGGAGAGCTTGCAGAGCACTGGGGAAAAGCAGGCAGAGAATTCCCTGCTAGCACCTTCTCTGTGCCTGGGAAGCAGAAGTGTTCACATTGCTTCGCAGAATCACTTTTGTGCAGAAAACAGTAACACTTGTTCAGAACGAAAGAAAGCACAGAGCCCCAGATTTTATGTTGTCCTGGAGAGCTTGCAGAGCACTGGGGAAAAGCAGGCAGAGAGTTCCCTGCTAGCACCTTCTCTGTGCCTGGGAAGCAGAAGTGTTCACTTTGCTTCGCAGAATCGCTTTTGTGCAGAAAACAGTAACACTTGTTCAGAACGAAAGAAAGCACAGAGCCCCAGATTTTATGTTGTCCTGGAGAGCTTGCAGAGCACTGGGGAAAAGCAGGCAGAGAATTCCCTGCTAGCACCTTCTCTGTGCCTGGGAAGCAGAAGTGTTCACATTGCTTCGCAGAATCGCTTTTGTGCAGAAAACACTAACACTTGTTCAGATCGAAAGAAAGCACAGAGCCCAAGATTTTATGTTGTCCTGGAGAGCTTGCAGAGCACTGGGGAAAGGCAGGCAGAGAATTCCCTGCTAGCACCTTCTCTGTGCCTGGGAAGCAGAAGTGTTCACATTGCTTCGCAGAATCGCTTTTGTGCAGAAAACAGTAACACTTGTTCAGAACGAAAGAAGGCACAGAGCCCCAGAGTTTATATTGTCCTGGAGACCTTGCAGAGCACTGGGGAAAGGCAGGCAGAGAATTCCCTGCTAGCACCTTCTCTGTGCCTGTTCACATTGCTTGGCAGAATCGCTTTTGTGCAGAAAACAGTAACACCTGTTCAGAACGAAAGAAAGCACAGAGCCCCAGATTTTATGTTGTCCTGGAAAGCTTGCAGAGCACTGGGGAAAAGCAGGCAGAGAATTCCCTGCTAGCACCTTCTCTGTGCCTGGGAAGCAGAAGTGTTCACATTGCTTCGCAGAATCGCTTTTGTGCAGAAAACAGTAACACTTGTTCAGAACGAAAGAAAGCACAGAGCCCCAGATTTTATGTTGTCCTGGAAAGCTTGCAGAGCACTGGGGAAAAGCAGGCAGAGAATTCCCTGCTAGCACCTTCTCTGTGCCTGGGAAGCAGAAGTGTTCACATTGCTTCGCAGAATCGCTTTTGTGCAGAAAACATTAACACTTGTTCAGAACGAAAGAAAGCACAGAGCCCCAGATTTGCTGTTGTCCTGGAGAGCTTGCAGAGCACTGGGGAAAGGCAGGCAGAGAATTCCCTGCTAGCACCTTCTCTGTGCCTGGGAAGCAGAAGTGTTCACATTGCTTCGCAGAATCGCTTTTGTGCAGAAAACACTAACACTTGTTCAGAACGAAAGAAAGCACAGAGCCCCAGATTTTATGTTGTCCTGGAGAGCTTGCAGAGCACTGGGGAAAGGCAGGCAGAGTATTCCCTGCTAGCACCTTCTCTGTGCCTGGGAAGCAGAAGTGTTCACATTGCTTGGCAGAATCGCTTTTGTGCAGAAAACAGTAACACTTGTTCAGAACGAAAGAAAGCACAGAGCCCCAGATTTTATGTTGTCCTGGAGAGCTTGCAGAGCACTGGGGAAAAGCAGGCAGAGAATTCCCTGCTAGCACCTTCTCTGTGCCTGGGAAACAGAAGTGTTCACATTGCTTCGCAGAATCGCTTTTGTGCAGAAAACAGTAACACTTGTTCAGAACGAAAGAAAGCACAGAGCCCCAGATTTTATGTTGTCCTGGAGAGCTTGCAGAGCACTGGGGAAAGGCAGGCAGAGAATTCCCTGCTAGCACCTTCTCTGTGCCTGGGAAGCAGAAGTGTTCACATTGCTTCGCAGAATCACTTTTGTGCAGAAAACAGTAACACTTGGTCAGAACGAAAGAAAGCACAGAGCCCCAGATTTTATGTTGTCCTGGAGAGCTTGCAGAGCACTGGGGAAAGGCAGGCAGAGAATTCCCTGCTAGCACCTTCTCTGTGCCTGGGAAGCAGAAGTGTTCACATTGCTTCGCAGAATCGCTTTTGTGCAGACAACAGTAACACTTGTTCAGAACGAAAGAAAGCACAGAGCCCCAGATTTTATGTTGTCCTGGAGAGCTTGCAGAGCACTGGGGAAAAGCAGGCAGAGAATTCCCTGCTAGCACCTTCTCTGTGCCTGGGAAACAGAAGTGTTCACATTGCTTCGCAGAATCACTTTTGTGCAGAAAACAGTAACACTTGTTCAGAATGAAAGAAAGCACAGAGCCCCAGATTTTATGTTGTCCTGGAGAGCTTGCAGAGCACTGGGGAAAAGCAGGCAGAGAATTCCCTGCTAGCACCTTCTCTGTGCCTGGGAAGCAGAAGTGTTCACATTGCTTCGCAGAATCGCTTTTGTGCAGAAAACACTAACAGTTGTTCAGAACGAAAGAAAGCACAGAGCCCCAGATTTTATGTTGTCCTGGAGAGCTTGCAGAGCACTGGGGAAAGGCAGGCAGAGAATTCCCTGCTAGCACCTTCTCTGTGCCTGGGAAGCAGAAGTGTTCACATTGCTTCGCAGAATCGCTTTTGTGCAGAAAACAGTAACACTTGTTCAGAACGAAAGAAGGCACAGAGCCCCAGAGTTTATATTGTCCTGGAGACCATGCAGAGCACTGGGGAAAGGCAGGCAGAGAATTCCCTGCTAGCACCTTCTCTGTGCCTGTTCACATTGCTTGGCAGAATCGCTTTTGTGCAGAAAACAGTAACACTTGTTCAGAACGAAAGAAAGCACAGAGCCCCAGATTTTATGTTGTCCTGCAAAGCTTGCAGAGCACTGGGGAAAAGCAGGCAGAGAATTCCCTGCTAGCACCTTCTCTGTGCCTGGGAAGCAGAAGTGTTCACATTGCTTCGCAGAATCGCTTTTGTGCAGAAAACAGTGACACTTGTTCAGAACGAAAGAAAGCACAGAGCCCCAGATTTTATGTTGTCCTGGAGAGCTTGCAGAGCACTGGGGAAAGGCAGGCAGAGAATTCCCTGCTAGCACCTTCTCTGTGCCTGGGAAGCAGAAGTGTTCACATTGCTTCGCAGAATCGCTTTTGTGCAGAAAACACTAACACTTGTTCAGAACGAAAGAAAGCACAGAGCCCCAGATTTTATGTTGTCCTGGAGAGCTTGCAGAGCACTGGGGAAAGGCAGGCAGTGAATTCCCTGCTAGCACCTTCTCTGTGCCTGGGAAGCAGAAGTGTTCACATTGCTTCGCAGAATCGCTTTTGTGCAGAAAACAGTGACACTTGTTCAGAACGAAAGAAAGCACAGAGCCCCAGATTTTATGTTGTCCTGGAGAGCTTGCAGAGCACTGGGGAAAGGCAGGCAGAGAATTCCCTGCTAGCACCTTCTCTGTGCCTGGGAAGCACAAGTGTTCACAGTGCTTCGCAGAATCGCTTTTGTGCAGAAAACAGTAACACTTGTTCAGAACGAAAGAAAGCACAGAGCCCCAGATTTTATGTTGTCCTGGAGAGCTTGCAGAGCACTGGGGAAAGGCAGGCAGAGTATTCCCTGCTAGCACCTTCTCTGTGCCTGGGAAGCAGAAGTGTTCACATTGCTTGGCAGAATCGCTTTTGTGCAGAAAACAGTAACACTTGTTCAGAACGAAAGAAAGCACAGAGCCCCAGATTTTATGTTGTCCTGGAGAGCTTGCAGAGCACTGGGGAAAAGCAGGCAGAGAATTCCCTGCTAGCACCTTCTCTGTGCCTGGGAAGCAGAAGTGTTCACATTGCTTCGCAGAATCGCTTTTGTGCAGAAAACAGTAACACTTGTTCAGAACGAAAGAAAGCACAGAGCCCCAGATTTTATGTTGTCCTGGAGAGCTTGCAGAGCACTGGGGAAAGGCAGGCAGAGAATTCCCTGCTAGCACCTTCTCTGTGCCTGGGAAGCAGAAGTGTTCACATTGCTTCGCAGAATCACTTTTGTGCAGAAAACAGTAACACTTGGTCAGAACGAAAGAAAGCACAGAGCCCCAGATTTTATGTTGTCCTGGAGAGCTTGCAGAGCACTGGGGAAAGGCAGGCAGTGAATTCCCTGCTAGCACCTTCTCTGTGCCTGGGAAGCAGAAGTGTTCACATTGCTTCGCAGAATCGCTTTTGTGCAGACAACAGTAACACTTGTTCAGAACGAAAGAAAGCACAGAGCCCCAGATTTTATGTTGTCCTGGAGAGCTTGCAGAGCACTGGGGAAAGGCAGGCAGAGAATTCCCTGCTAGCACCTTCTCTGTGCCTGGGAAGCAGAAGTGTTCACATTGCTTGGCAGAATCGCTTTTGTGCAGAAAACAGTAACACTTGTTCAGAACGAAAGAAAGCACAGAGCCCCAGATTTTATGTTGTCCTGGAGAGCTTGCAGAGCACTGGGGAAAAGCAGGCAGAGAATTCCCTGCTAGCACCTTCTCTGTGCCTGGGAAGCAGAAGTGTTCACATTGCTTCGCAGAATCACTTTTGTGCAGAAAACAGTAACACTTGTTCAGAACGAAAGAAAGCACAGAGCCCCAGATTTTATGTTGTCCTGGAGAGCTTGCAGAGCACTGGGGAAAGGCAGGCAGAGAATTCCCTGCTAGCACCTTCTCTGTGCCTGGGAAGCAGAAGTGTTCACATTGCTTCGCAGAATCGCTTTTGTGCAGAAAACACTAACAGTTGTTCAGAACGAAAGAAAGCACAGAGCCCCAGATTTTATGTTGTCCTGGAGAGCTTGCAGAGCACTGGGGAAAGGCAGGCAGAGAATTCCCTGCTAGCACCTTCTCTGTGCCTGGGAAGCAGAAGTGTTCACATTGCTTGGCAGAATCGCTTTTGTGCAGAAAACAGTGACACTTGTTCAGAACGAAAGAAGGCACAGAGCCCCAGAGTTTATATTGTCCTGGAGACCATGCAGAGCACTGGGGAAAGGCAGGCAGAGCATTCCCTGCTAGCACCTTCTCTGTGCCTGTTCACATTGCTTGGCAGAATCGCTTTTGTGCAGAAAACAGTAACACTTGTTCAGAACGAAAGAAAGCACAGAGCCCCAGATTTTATGTTGTCCTGGAAAGCTTGCAGAGCACTGGGGAAAAGCAGGCAGAGAATTCCCTGCTAGCACCTTCTCTGTGCCTGTTCACATTGCTTGGCAGAATCGCTTTTGTGCAGAAAACAGTAACACTTGTTCAGAACGAAAGAAAGCACAGAGCCCCAGATTTTATGTTGTCCTGGAGAGCTTGCAGAGCACTGGGGAAAGGCAGGCAGAGTATTCCCTGCTAGCACCTTCTCTGTGCCTGGGAAGCAGAAGTGTTCACATTGCTTGGCAGAATCGCTTTTGTGCAGAAAACAGTAACACTTGTTCAGAACGAAAGAAAGCACAGAGCCCCAGATTTTATGTTGTCCTGGAAAGCTTGCAGAGCACTGGGGAAAAGCAGGTAGAGAATTCCCTGCTAGCACCTTCTCTGTGCCTGGGAAGCAGAAGTGTTCACATTGCTTCGCAGAATCGCTTTTGTGCAGAAAACACTAACACTTGTTCAGAACGAAAGAAAGCACAGAGCCCCAGATTTTATGTTGTCCTGGAGAGCTTGCAGAGCACTGGGGAAAGGCAGGCAGAGAATTCCCTGCTAGCACCTTCTCTGTGCCTGTTTACATTGCTTCGCAGAATCGCTTTTGTGCAGAAAACAGTAACACTTGTTCAGAACGAAAGAAAGCAGAGCCCCAGATTTTATGTTGTCCTGGAGAGCTTGCAGAGCACTGGGGAAAAGCAGGCAGAGAATTCCCTGCTAGCACCTTCTCTGTGCCTGGGAAGCAGAAGTGTTCACATTGCTTCGCAGAATCGCTTTTGTGCAGAAAACAGTGACACTTGTTCAGAACGAAAGAAAGCACAGAGCCCCAGATTTTATGTTGTCCTGGAGAGCTTGCAGAGCACTGGGGAAAGGCAGGCAGAGAATTCCCTGCTAGCACCTTCTCTGTGCCTGGGAAGCAGAAGTGTTCACATTGCTTCGCAGAATCGCTTTTGTGCAGAAAACAGTAACACTTGTTCAGAACGAAAGAAGGCACAGAGCCCCAGAGTTTATATTGTCCTGGAGAGCTTGCAGAGCACTGGGGAAAGGCAGGCAGAGAATTCCCTGCTAGCACCTTCTCTGTGCCTGTTCACATTGCTTGGCAGAATCGCTTTTGTGCAGAAAACAGTAACACTTGTTCAGAACGAAAGAAAGCACAGAGCCCCAGATTTTATGTTGTCCTGGAGAGCTTGCAGAGCACTGGGGAAAAGCAGGCAGAGAATTCCCTGCTAGCACCTTCTCTGTGCCTGGGAAACAGAAGTGTTCACATTGCTTCGCAGAATCGCTTTTGTGCAGAAAACAGTAACAGTTGTTCAGAACGAAAGAAAGCACAGAGCCCCAGATTTTATGTTGTCCTGGAGAGCTTGCAGAGCACTGGGGAAAAGCAGGCAGAGAATTCCCTGCTAGCACCTTCTCTGTGCCTGGGAAGCAGAAGTGTTCACATTGCTTCGCAGAATCGCTTTTGTGCAGAAAACAGTAACACTTGTTCAGATGGAAAGAAAGCACAGAGCCCCAGATTTTATGTTGTCCTGGAGAGCTTGCAGAGCACTGGGGAAAGCAGGCAGAGAATTCCCTGCTAGCACCTTCTCTGTGCCTGGGAAGCAGAAGTGTTCACATTGCTTCGCAGAATCACTTTTGTGCAGAAAACAGTAACACTTGGTCAGAACGAAAGAAAGCACAGAGCCCCAGATTTTATGTTGTCCTGGAGAGCTTGCAGAGCACTGGGGAAAGGCAGGCAGTGAATTCCCTGCTAGCACCTTCTCTGTGCCTGGGAAGCAGAAGTGTTCACATTGCTTGGCAGAATCGCTTTTGTGCAGACAACAGTAACACTTGTTCAGAACGAAAGAAAGCACAGAGCCCCAGATTTTATGTTGTCCTGGAGAGCTTGCAGAGCACTGGGGAAAAGCAGGCAGAGAATTCCCTGCTAGCACCTTCTCTGTGCCTGGGAAGCAGAAGTGTTCACATTGCTTCGCAGAATCACTTTTGTGCAGAAAACAGTAACACTTGTTCAGAACGAAAGAAAGCACAGAGCCCCAGATTTTATGTTGTCCTGGAGAGCTTGCAGAGCACTGGGGAAAAGCAGGCAGAGAATTCCCTGCTAGCACCTTCTCTGTGCCTGGGAAGCAGAAGTGTTCACATTGCTTCGCAGAATCGCTTTTGTGCAGAAAACACTAACAGTTGTTCAGAACGAAAGAAAGCACAGAGCCCCAGATTTTATGTTGTCCTGGAGAGCTTGCAGAGCACTGGGGAAAGGCAGGCAGAGAATTCCCTGCTAGCACCTTCTCTGTGCCTGGGAAGCAGAAATGTTCACATTGCTTGGCAGAATCGCTTTTGTGCAGAAAACAGTAACACTTGTTCAGAACGAAAGAAAGCACAGAGCCCCAGATTTTATGTTGTCCTGGAGAGCTTGCAGAGCACTGGGGAAAAGCAGGCAGAGAGTTCCCTGCTAGCACCTTCTCTGTGCCTGGGAAGCAGAAGTGTTCACTTTGCTTCGCAGAATCACTTTTGTGCAGAAAACAGTAACACTTGTTCAGAACGAAAGAAAGCACAGAGCCCCAGATTTTATGTTGTCCTGGAGAGCTTGCAGAGCACTGGGGAAAAGCAGGCAGAGAATTCCCTGCTAGCACCTTCTCTGTGCCTGGGAAGCAGAAGTGTTCACATTGCTTCGCAGAATCGCTTTTGTGCAGAAAACACTAACACTTGTTCAGATCGAAAGAAAGCACAGAGCCCAAGATTTTATGTTGTCCTGGAGAGCTTGCAGAGCACTGGGGAAAGGCAGGCAGAGAATTCCCTGCTAGCACCTTCTCTGTGCCTGGGAAGCAGAAGTGTTCACATTGCTTGGCAGAATCGCTTTTGTGCAGAAAACAGTAACACCTGTTCAGAACGAAAGAAAGCACAGAGCCCCAGATTTTATGTTGTCCTGGAAAGCTTGCAGAGCACTGGGGAAAAGCAGGCAGAGAATTCCCTGCTAGCACCTTCTCTGTGCCTGGGAAGCAGAAGTGTTCACATTGCTTCGCAGAATCGCTTTTGTGCAGAAAACAGTAACACTTGTTCAGAACGAAAGAAAGCACAGAGCCCCAGATTTTATGTTGTCCTGGAGAGCTTGCAGAGCACTGGGGAAAGGCAGGCAGAGAATTCCCTGCTAGCACCTTCTCTGTGCCTGGGAAGCAGAAGTGTTCACATTGCTTGGCAGAATCGCTTTTGTGCAGAAAACAGTAACACTTGTTCAGAACGAAAGAAAGCACAGAGCCCCAGATTTTATGTTGTCCTGGAGAGCTTGCAGAGCACTGGGGAAAAGCAGGCAGAGAATTCCCTGCTAGCACCTTCTCTGTGCCTGGGAAACAGAAGTGTTCACATTGCTTCGCAGAATCGCTTTTGTGCAGAAAACAGTAACACTTGTTCAGAACGAAAGAAAGCACAGAGCCCCAGATTTTATGTTGTCCTGGAGAGCTTGCAGAGCACTGGGGAAAGGCAGGCAGAGAATTCCCTGCTAGCACCTTCTCTGTGCCTGGGAAGCAGAAGTGTTCACATTGCTTCGCAGAATCACTTTTGTGCAGAAAACAGTAACACTTGGTCAGAACGAAAGAAAGCACAGAGCCCCAGATTTTATGTTGTCCTGGAGAGCTTGCAGAGCACTGGGGAAAGGCAGGCAGTGAA
The DNA here is from genome assembly GCF_047716275.1 of Strix uralensis. Taxonomy (NCBI): domain Eukaryota; kingdom Metazoa; phylum Chordata; class Aves; order Strigiformes; family Strigidae; genus Strix; species Strix uralensis. The sequence continues at coordinate 955,327 of NC_133993.1, forward strand.
TTCCCTGCTAGCACCTTCTCTGTGCCTGGGAAGCAGAAGTGTTCACATTGCTTCGCAGAATCGCTTTTTTGCAGACAACAGTAACACTTGTTCAGAACGAAAGAAAGCACAGAGCCCCAGATTTTATGTTGTCCTGGAGAGCTTGCAGAGCACTGGGGAAAGGCAGGCAGAGAATTCCCTGCTAGCACCTTCTCTGTGCCTGGGAAGCAGAAGTGTTCACATTGCTTGGCAGAATCGCTTTTGTGCAGAAAACAGTAACACTTGTTCAGAACGAAAGAAAGCACAGAGCCCCAGATTTTATGTTGTCCTGGAGAGCTTGCAGAGCACTGGGGAAAAGCAGGCAGAGAATTCCCTGCTAGCACCTTCTCTGTGCCTGGGAAGCAGAAGTGTTCACATTGCTTCGCAGAATCACTTTTGTGCAGAAAACAGTAACACTTGTTCAGAACGAAAGAAAGCACAGAGCCCCAGATTTTATGTTGTCCTGGAGAGCTTGCAGAGCACTGGGGAAAAGCAGGCAGAGAATTCCCTGCTAGCACCTTCTCTGTGCCTGGGAAGCAGAAGTGTTCACATTGCTTCGCAGAATCGCTTTTGTGCAGAAAACAGTAACACTTGTTCAGAACGAAAGAAAGCACAGAGCCCCAGATTTTATGTTGTCCTGGAGAGCTTGCAGAGCACTGGGGAAAGGCAGGCAGAGAATTCCCTGCTAGCACCTTCTCTGTGCCTGGGAAGCAGAAGTGTTCACATTGCTTCGCAGAATCGCTTTTGTGCAGAAAACAGTAACACTTGTTCAGAACGAAAGAAGGCACAGAGCCCCAGAGTTTATATTGTCCTGGAGACCATGCAGAGCACTGGGGAAAGGCAGGCAGAGAATTCCCTGCTAGCACCTTCTCTGTGCCTGTTCACATTGCTTGGCAGAATCGCTTTTGTGCAGAAAACAGTAACACTTGTTCAGAACGAAAGAAAGCACAGAGCCCCAGATTTTATGTTGTCCTGGAAAGCTTGCAGAGCACTGGGGAAAAGCAGGCAGAGAATTCCCTGCTAGCACCTTCTCTGTGCCTGGGAAGCAGAAGTGTTCACATTGCTTCGCAGAATCGCTTTTGTGCAGAAAACAGTGACACTTGTTCAGAACGAAAGAAAGCACAGAGCCCCAGATTTTATGTTGTCCTGGAGAGCTTGCAGAGCACTGGGGAAAGGCAGGCAGAGAATTCCCTGCTAGCACCTTCTCTGTGCCTGGGAAGCAGAAGTGTTCACATTGCTTGGCAGAATCGCTTTTGTGCAGAAAACAGTAACACTTGTTCAGAACGAAAGAAAGCACAGAGCCCCAGATTTTATGTTGTCCTGGAGAGCTTGCAGAGCACTGGGGAAAAGCAGGCAGAGAATTCCCTGCTAGCACCTTCTCTGTGCCTGGGAAACAGAAGTGTTCACATTGCTTCGCAGAATCGCTTTTGTGCAGAAAACAGTAACACTTGTTCAGAACGAAAGAAAGCACAGAGCCCCAGATTTTATGTTGTCCTGGAGAGCTTGCAGAGCACTGGGGAAAGGCAGGCAGAGAATTCCCTGCTAGCACCTTCTCTGTGCCTGGGAAGCAGAAGTGTTCACATTGCTTCGCAGAATCACTTTTGTGCAGAAAACAGTAACACTTGGTCAGAACGAAAGAAAGCACAGAGCCCCAGATTTTATGTTGTCCTGGAGAGCTTGCAGAGCACTGGGGAAAGGCAGGCAGTGAATTCCCTGCTAGCACCTTCTCTGTGCCTGGGAAGCAGAAGTGTTCACATTGCTTCGCAGAATCGCTTTTGTGCAGACAACAGTAACACTTGTTCAGAACGAAAGAAAGCACAGAGCCCCAGATTTTATGTTGTCCTGGAGAGCTTGCAGAGCACTGGGGAAAGGCAGGCAGAGAATTCCCTGCTAGCACCTTCTCTGTGCCTGGGAAGCAGAAGTGTTCACATTGCTTGGCAGAATCGCTTTTGTGCAGAAAACACTAACACTTGTTCAGAACGAAAGAAAGCACAGAGCCCCAGATTTTATGTTGTCCTGGAGAGCTTGCAGAGCACTGGGGAAAGCAGGCAGAGAATTCCCTGCTAGCACCTTCTCTGTGCCTGGGAAGCAGAAGTGTTCACATTGCTTCGCAGAATCACTTTTGTGCAGAAAACAGTAACACTTGTTCAGAACGAAAGAAAGCACAGAGCCCCAGATTTTATGTTGTCCTGGAGAGCTTGCAGAGCACTGGGGAAAGGCAGGCAGAGAATTCCCTGCTAGCACCTTCTCTGTGCCTGGGAAGCAGAAGTGTTCACATTGCTTCGCAGAATCGCTTTTGTGCAGAAAACACTAACAGTTGTTCAGAACGAAAGAAAGCACAGAGCCCCAGATTTTATGTTGTCCTGGAGAGCTTGCAGAGCACTGGGGAAAGGCAGGCAGAGAATTCCCTGCTAGCACCTTCTCTGTGCCTGGGAAGCAGAAGTGTTCACATTGCTTCGCAGAATCGCTTTTGTGCAGAAAACAGTAACACTTGTTCAGAACGAAAGAAGGCACAGAGCCCCAGAGTTTATATTGTCCTGGAGACCATGCAGAGCACTGGGGAAAGGCAGGCAGAGAATTCCCTGCTAGCACCTTCTCTGTGCCTGTTCACATTGCTTGGCAGAATCGCTTTTGTGCAGAAAACAGTAACACTTGTTCAGAACGAAAGAAAGCACAGAGCCCCAGATTTTATGTTGTCCTGGAAAGCTTGCAGAGCACTGGGGAAAAGCAGGCAGAGAATTCCCTGCTAGCACCTTCTCTGTGCCTGTTCACATTGCTTGGCAGAATCGCTTTTGTGCAGAAAACAGTAACACTTGTTCAGAACGAAAGAAAGCACAGAGCCCCAGATTTTATGTTGTCCTGGAGAGCTTGCAGAGCACTGGGGAAAGGCAGGCAGAGTATTCCCTGCTAGCACCTTCTCTGTGCCTGGGAAGCAGAAGTGTTCACATTGCTTGGCAGAATCGCTTTTGTGCAGAAAACAGTAACACTTGTTCAGAACGAAAGAAAGCACAGAGCCCCAGATTTTATGTTGTCCTGGAGAGCTTGCAGAGCACTGGGGAAAAGCAGGCAGAGAATTCCCTGCTAGCACCTTCTCTGTGCCTGGGAAACAGAAGTGTTCACATTGCTTCGCAGAATCGCTTTTGTGCAGAAAACAGTAACACTTGTTCAGAACGAAAGAAAGCACAGAGCCCCAGATTTTATGTTGTCCTGGAGAGCTTGCAGAGCACTGGGGAAAAGCAGGCAGAGAATTCCCTGCTAGCACCTTCTCTGTGCCTGGGAAGCAGAAGTGTTCACATTGCTTCGCAGAATCGCTTTTGTGCAGAAAACAGTGACACTTGTTCAGAACGAAAGAAAGCACAGAGCCCCAGATTTTATGTTGTCCTGGAGAGCTTGCAGAGCACTGGGGAAAGGCAGGCAGAGAATTCCCTGCTAGCACCTTCTCTGTGCCTGGGAAGCAGAAGTGTTCACATTGCTTCGCAGAATCGCTTTTGTGCAGAAAACAGTAACACTTGTTCAGAACGAAAGAAGGCACAGAGCCCCAGAGTTTATATTGTCCTGGAGACCATGCAGAGCACTGGGGAAAGGCAGGCAGAGAATTCCCTGCTAGCACCTTCTCTGTGCCTGTTCACATTGCTTGGCAGAATCGCTTTTGTGCAGAAAACAGTAACACTTGTTCAGAACGAAAGAAAGCACAGAGCCCCAGATTTTATGTTGTCCTGGAAAGCTTGCAGAGCACTGGGGAAAAGCAGGCAGAGAATTCCCTGCTAGCACCTTCTCTGTGCCTGGGAAGCAGAAGTGTTCACATTGCTTCGCAGAATCGCTTTTGTGCAGAAAACAGTGACACTTGTTCAGAACGAAAGAAAGCACAGAGCCCCAGATTTTATGTTGTCCTGGAGAGCTTGCAGAGCACTGGGGAAAGGCAGGCAGAGAATTCCCTGCTAGCACCTTCTCTGTGCCTGGGAAGCAGAAGTGTTCACATTGCTTGGCAGAATCGCTTTTGTGCAGAAAACAGTAACACTTGTTCAGAACGAAAGAAAGCACAGAGCCCCAGATTTTATGTTGTCCTGGAGAGCTTGCAGAGCACTGGGGAAAAGCAGGCAGAGAATTCCCTGCTAGCACCTTCTCTGTGCCTGGGAAACAGAAGTGTTCACATTGCTTCGCAGAATCGCTTTTGTGCAGAAAACAGTAACACTTGTTCAGAACGAAAGAAAGCACAGAGCCCCAGATTTTATGTTGTCCTGGAGAGCTTGCAGAGCACTGGGGAAAGGCAGGCAGAGAATTCCCTGCTAGCACCTTCTCTGTGCCTGGGAAGCAGAAGTGTTCACATTGCTTCGCAGAATCACTTTTGTGCAGAAAACAGTAACACTTGGTCAGAACGAAAGAAAGCACAGAGCCCCAGATTTTATGTTGTCCTGGAGAGCTTGCAGAGCACTGGGGAAAGGCAGGCAGTGAATTCCCTGCTAGCACCTTCTCTGTGCCTGGGAAGCAGAAGTGTTCACATTGCTTCGCAGAATCGCTTTTGTGCAGACAACAGTAACACTTGTTCAGAACGAAAGAAAGCACAGAGCCCCAGATTTTATGTTGTCCTGGAGAGCTTGCAGAGCACTGGGGAAAGGCAGGCAGAGAATTCCCTGCTAGCACCTTCTCTGTGCCTGGGAAGCAGAAGTGTTCACATTGCTTGGCAGAATCGCTTTTGTGCAGAAAACAGTAACACTTGTTCAGAACGAAAGAAAGCACAGAGCCCCAGATTTTATGTTGTCCTGGAGAGCTTGCAGAGCACTGGGGAAAGCAGGCAGAGAATTCCCTGCTAGCACCTTCTCTGTGCCTGGGAAGCAGAAGTGTTCACATTGCTTCGCAGAATCACTTTTGTGCAGAAAACAGTAACACTTGTTCAGAACGAAAGAAAGCACAGAGCCCCAGATTTTATGTTGTCCTGGAGAGCTTGCAGAGCACTGGGGAAAGGCAGGCAGAGAATTCCCTGCTAGCACCTTCTCTGTGCCTGGGAAGCAGAAGTGTTCACATTGCTTCGCAGAATCGCTTTTGTGCAGAAAACACTAACAGTTGCTCAGAACGAAAGAAAGCACAGAGCCCCAGATTTTATGTTGTCCTGGAGAGCTTGCAGAGCACTGGGGAAAGGCAGGCAGAGAATTCCCTGCTAGCACCTTCTCTGTGCCTGGGAAGCAGAAGTGTTCACATTGCTTCGCAGAATCGCTTTTGTGCAGAAAACAGTAACACTTGTTCAGAACGAAAGAAGGCACAGAGCCCCAGAGTTTATATTGTCCTGGAGACCATGCAGAGCACTGGGGAAAGGCAGGCAGAGAATTCCCTGCTAGCACCTTCTCTGTGCCTGTTCACATTGCTTGGCAGAATCGCTTTTGTGCAGAAAACAGTAACACTTGTTCAGAACGAAAGAAAGCACAGAGCCCCAGATTTTATGTTGTCCTGGAAAGCTTGCAGAGCACTGGGGAAAAGCAGGCAGAGAATTCCCTGCTAGCACCTTCTCTGTGCCTGTTCACATTGCTTGGCAGAATCGCTTTTGTGCAGAAAACAGTAACACTTGTTCAGAACGAAAGAAAGCACAGAGCCCCAGATTTTATGTTGTCCTGGAGAGCTTGCAGAGCACTGGGGAAAGGCAGGCAGAGTATTCCCTGCTAGCACCTTCTCTGTGCCTGGGAAGCAGAAGTGTTCACATTGCTTGGCAGAATCGCTTTTGTGCAGAAAACAGTAACACTTGTTCAGAACGAAAGAAAGCACAGAGCCCCAGATTTTATGTTGTCCTGGAGAGCTTGCAGAGCACTGGGGAAAAGCAGGCAGAGAATGCCCTGCTAGCACCTTCTCTGTGCCTGGGAAACAGAAGTGTTCACATTGCTTCGCAGAATCGCTTTTGTGCAGAAAACAGTAACACTTGTTCAGAACGAAAGAAAGCACAGAGCCCCAGATTTTATGTTGTCCTGGAGAGCTTGCAGAGCACTGGGGAAAAGCAGGCAGAGAATTCCCTGCTAGCACCTTCTCTGTGCCTGGGAAGCAGAAGTGTTCACATTGCTTCGCAGAATCGCTTTTGTGCAGAAAACAGTAACACTTGTTCAGATCGAAAGAAAGCACAAAGCCCCAGATTTTATGTTGTCCTGGAGAGCTTGCAGAGCACTGGGGAAAGCAGGCAGAGAATTCCCTGCTAGCACCTTCTCTGTGCCTGGGAAGCAGAAGTGTTCACATTGCTTCGCAGAATCACTTTTGTGCAGAAAACAGTAACACTTGGTCAGAACGAAAGAAAGCACAGAGCCCCAGATTTTATGTTGTCCTGGAGAGCTTGCAGAGCACTGGGGAAAGGCAGGCAGTGAATTCCCTGCTAGCACCTTCTCTGTGCCTGGAAGCAGAAGTGTTCACATTGCTTCGCAGAATCGCTTTTGTGCAGACAACAGTAACACTTGTTCAGAACGAAAGAAAGCACAGAGCCCCAGATTTTATGTTGTCCTGGAGAGCTTGCAGAGCACTGGGGAAAGGCAGGCAGAGAATTCCCTGCTAGCACCTTCTCTGTGCCTGGGAAACAGAAGTGTTCACATTGCTTGGCAGAATCGCTTTTGTGCAGAAAACAGTAACACTTGTTCAGAACGAAAGAAAGCACAGAGCCCCAGATTTTATGTTGTCCTGGAGAGCTTGCAGAGCACTGGGGAAAAGCAGGCAGAGAATTCCCTGCTAGCACCTTCTCTGTGCCTGGGAAGCAGAAGTGTTCACATTGCTTCGCAGAATCACTTTTGTGCAGAAAACAGTAACACTTGTTCAGAACGAAAGAAAGCACAGAGCCCCAGATTTTATGTTGTCCTGGAGAGCTTGCAGAGCACTGGGGAAAAGCAGGCAGAGAATTCCCTGCTAGCACCTTCTCTGTGCCTGGGAAGCAGAAGTGTTCACATTGCTTCGCAGAATCGCTTTTGTGCAGAAAACACTAACAGTTGTTCAGAACGAAAGAAAGCACAGAGCCCCAGATTTTATGTTGTCCTGGAGAGCTTGCAGAGCACTGGGGAAAGGCAGGCAGAGAATTCCCTGCTAGCACCTTCTCTGTGCCTGGGAAGCAGAAGTGTTCACATTGCTTGGCAGAATCGGTTTTGTGCAGAAAACAGTAACACTTGTTCAGAACGAAAGAAAGCACAGAGCCCCAGATTTTATGTTGTCCTGGAGAGCTTGCAGAGCACTGGGGAAAAGCAGGCAGAGAATTCCCTGCTAGCACCTTCTCTGTGCCTGGGAAGCAGAAGTGTTCACATTGCTTCGCAGAATCGCTTTTGTGCAGAAAACACTAACACTTGTTCACATCGAAAGAAAGCACAGAGCCCAAGATTTTATGTTGTCCTGGAGAGCTTGCAGAGCACTGGGGAAAGGCAGGCAGAGAATTCCCTGCTAGCACCTTCTCTGTGCCTGGGAAGCAGAAGTGTTCACATTGCTTCGCAGAATCGCTTTTGTGCAGAAAACAGTAACACTTGTTCAGAACGAAAGAAGGCACAGAGCCCCAGAGTTTATATTGTCCTGGAGACCTTGCAGAGCACTGGGGAAAGGCAGGCAGAGAATTCCCTGCTAGCACCTTCTCTGTGCCTGTTCACATTGCTTGGCAGAATCGCTTTTGTGCAGAAAACAGTAACACCTGTTCAGAACGAAAGAAAGCACAGAGCCCCAGATTTTATGTTGTCCTGGAAAGCTTGCAGAGCACTGGGGAAAAGCAGGCAGAGAATTCCCTGCTAGCACCTTCTCTGTGCCTGGGAAGCAGAAGTGTTCACATTGCTTCGCAGAATCGCTTTTGTGCAGAAAACAGTGACACTTGTTCAGAACGAAAGAAAGCACAGAGCCCCAGATTTTATGTTGTCCTGGAGAGCTTGCAGAGCACTGGGGAAAGTCAGGCAGAGAATGCCCTGCTAGCACCTTCTCTGTGCCTGGGAAGCAGAAGTGTTCACATTGCTTCGCAGAATCGCTTTTGTGCAGAAAACAGTGACACTTGTTCAGAACGAAAGAAAGCACAGAGCCCCAGATTTTATGTTGTCCTGGAGAGCTTGCAGAGCACTGGGGAAAGGCAGGCAGAGAATTCCCTGCTAGCACCTTCTCTGTGCCTGGGAAGCAGAAGTGTTCACATTGCTTGGCAGAATCGCTTTTGTGCAGAAAACAGTAACACTTGTTCAGAACGAAAGAAAGCACAGAGCCCCAGATTTTATGTTGTCCTGGAGAGCTTGCAGAGCACTGGGGAAAGGCAGGCAGAGTATTCCCTGCTAGCACCTTCTCTGTGCCTGGGAAGCAGAAGTGTTCACATTGCTTGGCAGAATCGCTTTTGTGCAGAAAACAGTAACACTTGTTCAGAACGAAAGAAAGCACAGAGCCCCAGATTTTATGTTGTCCTGGAGAGCTTGCAGAGCACTGGGGAAAAGCAGGCAGAGAATTCCCTGCTAGCACCTTCTCTGTGCCTGGGAAACAGAAGTGTTCACATTGCTTCGCAGAATCGCTTTTGTGCAGAAAACAGTAACACTTGTTCAGAACGAAAGAAAGCACAGAGCCCCAGATTTTATGTTGTCCTGGAGAGCTTGCAGAGCACTGGGGAAAAGCAGGCAGAGAATTCCCTGCTAGCACCTTCTCTGTGCCTGGGAAGCAGAAGTGTTCACATTGCTTCGCAGAATCGCTTTTGTGCAGAAAACAGTAACACTTGTTCAGATCGAAAGAAAGCACAGAGCCCCAGATTTTATGTTGTCCTGGAGAGCTTGCAGAGCACTGGGGAAAGGCAGGCAGAGAATTCCCTGCTAGCACCTTCTCTGTGCCTGGGAAGCAGAAGTGTTCACATTGCTTCGCAGAATCACTTTTGTGCAGAAAACAGTAACACTTGTTCAGAACGAAAGAAAGCACAGAGCCCCAGATTTTATGTTGTCCTGGAGAGCTTGCAGAGCACTGGGGAAAGGCAGGCAGTGAATTCCCTGCTAGCACCTTCTCTGTGCCTGGGAAGCAGAACTGTTCACATTGCTTCGCAGAATCGCTTTTGTGCAGAAAACAGTGACACTTGTTCAGAACGAAAGAAAGCACAGAGCCCCAGATTTTATGTTGTCCTGGAGAGCTTGCAGAGCACTGGGGAAAGGCAGGCAGAGAATTCCCTGCTAGCACCTTCTCTGTGCCTGGGAAGCAGAAGTGTTCACATTGCTTCGCAGAATCGCTTTTGTGCAGAAAACAGTAACACTTGTTCAGAACGAAAGAAAGCACAGAGCCCCAGATTTTATGTTGTCCTGGAGAGCTTGCAGAGCACTGGGGAAAGGCAGGCAGAGTATTCCCTGCTAGCACCTTCTCTGTGCCTGGGAAGCAGAAGTGTTCACATTACTTCGCAGAATCGCTTTTGTGCAGAAAACAGTAACACTTGTTCAGAACGAAAGAAAGCACAGAGCCCCAGATTTTATGTTGTCCTGGAGAGCTTGCAGAGCACTGGGGAAAGGCAGGCAGAGAATTCCCTGCTAGCACCTTCTCTGTGCCTGGGAAGCAGAAGTGTTCACATTGCTTGGCAGAATCGCTTTTGTGCAGAAAACAGTAACACTTGTTCAGAACGAAAGAAAGCACAGAGCCCCAGAGTTTATATTGTCCTGGAGACCTTGCAGAGCACTGGGTAAAGGCAGGCAGAGAATTCCCTGCTAGCACCTTCTCTGTGCCTGTTCACATTGCTTGGCAGAATCGCTTTTGTGCAGAAAACAGTAACACTTGTTCAGAACGAAAGAAAGCACAGAGCCCCAGATTTTATGTTGTCCTGGAGAGCTTGCAGAGCACTGGGGAAAGGCAGGCAGAGAATTCCCTGCTAGCACCTTCTCTGTGCCTGGGAAGCAGAAGTGTTCACATTGCTTGGCAGAATCGCTTTTGTGCAGAAAACAGTAACACTTGTTCAGAACGAAAGAAAGCACAGAGCCCCAGATTTTATGTTGTCCTGGAGAGCTTGCAGAGCACTGGGGAAAAGCAGGCAGAGAATTCCCTGCTAGCACCTTCTCTGTGCCTGGGAAACAGAAGTGTTCACATTGCTTCGCAGAATCGCTTTTGTGCAGAAAACAGTAACACTTGTTCAGAACGAAAGAAAGCACAGAGCCCCAGATTTTATGTTGTCCTGGAGAGCTTGCAGAGCACTGGGGAAAGGCAGGCAGAGAATTCCCTGCTAGCACCTTCTCTGTGCCTGGGAAGCAGAAGTGTTCACATTGCTTCGCAGAATCACTTTTGTGCAGAAAACAGTAACACTTGGTCAGAACGAAAGAAAGCACAGAGCCCCAGATTTTATGTTGTCCTGGAGAGCTTGCAGAGCACTGGGGAAAGGCAGGCAGTGAATTCCCTGCTAGCACCTTCTCTGTGCCTGGGAAGCAGAAGTGTTCACATTGCTTCGCAGAATCGCTTTTTTGCAGACAACAGTAACACTTGTTCAGAACGAAAGAAAGCACAGAGCCCCAGATTTTATGTTGTCCTGGAGAGCTTGCAGAGCACTGGGGAAAGGCAGGCAGAGAATTCCCTGCTAGCACCTTCTCTGTGCCTGGGAAGCAGAAGTGTTCACATTGCTTGGCAGAATCGCTTTTGTGCAGAAAACAGTAACACTTGTTCAGAACGAAAGAAAGCACAGAGCCCCAGATTTTATGTTGTCCTGGAGAGCTTGCAGAGCACTGGGGAAAAGCAGGCAGAGAATTCCCTGCTAGCACCTTCTCTGTGCCTGGGAAGCAGAAGTGTTCACATTGCTTCGCAGAATCACTTTTGTGCAGAAAACAGTAACACTTGTTCAGAACGAAAGAAAGCACAGAGCCCCAGATTTTATGTTGTCCTGGAGAGCTTGCAGAGCACTGGGGAAAAGCAGGCAGAGAATTCCCTGCTAGCACCTTCTCTGTGCCTGGGAAGCAGAAGTGTTCACATTGCTTCGCAGAATCGCTTTTGTGCAGAAAACAGTAACACTTGTTCAGAACGAAAGAAAGCACAGAGCCCCAGATTTTATGTTGTCCTGGAGAGCTTGCAGAGCACTGGGGAAAGGCAGGCAGAGAATTCCCTGCTAGCACCTTCTCTGTGCCTGGGAAGCAGAAGTGTTCACATTGCTTCGCAGAATCGCTTTTGTGCAGAAAACAGTAACACTTGGTCAGAACGAAAGAAAGCACAGAGCCCCAGATTTTATGTTGTCCTGGAGAGCTTGCAGAGCACTGGGGAAAGGCAGGCAGTGAATTCCCTGCTAGCACCTTCTCTGTGCCTGGGAAGCAGAAGTGTTCACATTGCTTCGCAGAATCGCTTTTGTGCAGACAACAGTAACACTTGTTCAGAACGAAAGAAAGCACAGAGCCCCAGATTTTATGTTGTCCTGGAGAGCTTGCAGAGCACTGGGGAAAGGCAGGCAGAGAATTCCCTGCTAGCACCTTCTCTGTGCCTGGGAAGCAGAAGTGTTCACATTGCTTGGCAGAATCGCTTTTGTGCAGAAAACAGTAACACTTGTTCAGAACGAAAGAAAGCACAGAGCCCCAGATTTTATGTTGTCCTGGAGAGCTTGCAGAGCACTGGGGAAAGCAGGCAGAGAATTCCCTGCTAGCACCTTCTCTGTGCCTGGGAAGCAGAAGTGTTCACATTGCTTCGCAGAATCACTTTTGTGCAGAAAACAGTAACACTTGTTCAGAACGAAAGAAAGCACAGAGCCCCAGATTTTATGTTGTCCTGGAGAGCTTGCAGAGCACTGGGGAAAGGCAGGCAGAGAATTCCCTGCTAGCACCTTCTCTGTGCCTGGGAAGCAGAAGTGTTCACATTGCTTCGCAGAATCGCTTTTGTGCAGAAAACACTAACAGTTGTTCAGAACGAAAGAAAGCACAGAGCCCCAGATTTTATGTTGTCCTGGAGAGCTTGCAGAGCACTGGGGAAAGGCAGGCAGAGAATTCCCTGCTAGCACCTTCTCTGTGCCTGGGAAGCAGAAGTGTTCACATTGCTTCGCAGAATCGCTTTTGTGCAGAAAACAGTAACACTTGTTCAGAACGAAAGAAGGCACAGAGCCCCAGAGTTTATATTGTCCTGGAGACCATGCAGAGCACTGGGGAAAGGCAGGCAGAGAATTCCCTGCTAGCACCTTCTCTGTGCCTGTTCACATTGCTTGGCAGAATCGCTTTTGTGCAGAAAACAGTAACACTTGTTCAGAACGAAAGAAAGCACAGAGCCCCAGATTTTATGTTGTCCTGGAAAGCTTGCAGAGCACTGGGGAAAAGCAGGCAGAGAATTCCCTGCTAGCACCTTCTCTGTGCCTGTTCACATTGCTTGGCAGAATCGCTTTTGTGCAGAAAACAGTAACACTTGTTCAGAACGAAAGAAAGCACAGAGCCCCAGATTTTATGTTGTCCTGGAGAGCTTGCAGAGCACTGGGGAAAGGCAGGCAGAGTATTCCCTGCTAGCACCTTCTCTGTGCCTGGGAAGCAGAAGTGTTCACATTGCTTCGCAGAATCGCTTTTGTGCAGACAACAGTAACACTTGTTCAGAACGAAAGAAAGCACAGAGCCCCAGATTTTATGTTGTCCTGGAGAGCTTGCAGAGCACTGGGGAAAAGCAGGCAGAGAATTCCCTGCTAGCACCTTCTCTGTGCCTGGGAAACAGAAGTGTTCACATTGCTTCGCAGAATCGCTTTTGTGCAGAAAACAGTAACACTTGTTCAGAACGAAAGAAAGCACAGAGCCCCAGATTTTATGTTGTCCTGGAGAGCTTGCAGAGCACTGGGGAAAAGCAGGCAGAGAATTCCCTGCTAGCACCTTCTCTGTGCCTGGGAAGCAGAAGTGTTCACATTGCTTCGCAGAATCGCTTTTGTGCAGAAAACAGTGACACTTGTTCAGAACGAAAGAAAGCACAGAGCCCCAGATTTTATGTTGTCCTGGAGAGCTTGCAGAGCACTGGGGAAAGGCAGGCAGAGAATTCCCTGCTAGCACCTTCTCTGTGCCTGGGAAGCAGAAGTGTTCACATTGCTTCGCAGAATCGCTTTTGTGCAGAAAACAGTAACACTTGTTCAGAACGAAAGAAGGCACAGAGCCCCAGAGTTTATATTGTCCTGGAGACCATGCAGAGCACTGGGGAAAGGCAGGCAGAGAATTCCCTGCTAGCACCTTCTCTGTGCCTGTTCACATTGCTTGGCAGAATCGCTTTTGTGCAGAAAACAGTAACACTTGTTCAGAACGAAAGAAAGCACAGAGCCCCAGATTTTATGTTGTCCTGGAAAGCTTGCAGAGCACTGGGGAAAAGCAGGCAGAGAATTCCCTGCTAGCACCTTCTCTGTGCCTGGGAAGCAGAAGTGTTCACATTGCTTCGCAGAATCGCTTTTGTGCAGAAAACAGTGACACTTGTTCAGAACGAAAGAAAGCACAGAGCCCCAGATTTTATGTTGTCCTGGAGAGCTTGCAGAGCACTGGGGAAAGGCAGGCAGAGAATTCCCTGCTAGCACCTTCTCTGTGCCTGGGAAGCAGAAGTGTTCACATTGCTTGGCAGAATCGCTTTTGTGCAGAAAACAGTAACACTTGTTCAGAACGAAAGAAAGCACAGAGCCCCAGATTTTATGTTGTCCTGGAGAGCTTGCAGAGCACTGGGGAAAAGCAGGCAGAGAATTCCCTGCTAGCACCTTCTCTGTGCCTGGGAAACAGAAGTGTTCACATTGCTTCGCAGAATCGCTTTTGTGCAGAAAACAGTAACACTTGTTCAGAACGAAAGAAAGCACAGAGCCCCAGATTTTATGTTGTCCTGGAGAGCTTGCAGAGCACTGGGGAAAAGCAGGCAGAGAATTCCCTGCTAGCACCTTCTCTGTGCCTGGGAAACAGAAGTGTTCACATTGCTTCGCAGAATCGCTTTTGTGCAGAAAACAGTAACACTTGTTCAGAACGAAAGAAAGCACAGAGCCCCAGATTTTATGTTGTCCTGGAGAGCTTGCAGAGCACTGGGGAAAAGCAGGCAGAGAATTCCCTGCTAGCACCTTCTCTGTGCCTGGGAAGCAGAAGTGTTCACATTGCTTCGCAGAATCGCTTTTGTGCAGAAAACAGTGACACTTGTTCAGAACGAAAGAAAGCACAGAGCCCCAGATTTTATGTTGTCCTGGAGAGCTTGCAGAGCACTGGGGAAAGGCAGGCAGAGAATTCCCTGCTAGCACCTTCTCTGTGCCTGGGAAGCAGAAGTGTTCACATTGCTTCGCAGAATCGCTTTTGTGCAGAAAACAGTAACACTTGTTCAGAACGAAAGAAGGCACAGAGCCCCAGAGTTTATATTGTCCTGGAGACCATGCAGAGCACTGGGGAAAGGCAGGCAGAGAATTCCCTGCTAGCACCTTCTCTGTGCCTGTTCACATTGCTTGGCAGAATCGCTTTTGTGCAGAAAACAGTAACACTTGTTCAGAACGAAAGAAAGCACAGAGCCCCAGATTTTATGTTGTCCTGGAAAGCTTGCAGAGCACTGGGGAAAAGCAGGCAGAGAATTCCCTGCTAGCACCTTCTCTGTGCCTGGGAAGCAGAAGTGTTCACATTGCTTCGCAGAATCGCTTTTGTGCAGAAAACAGTGACACTTGTTCAGAACGAAAGAAAGCACAGAGCCCCAGATTTTATGTTGTCCTGGAGAGCTTGCAGAGCACTGGGGAAAGGCAGGCAGAGAATTCCCTGCTAGCACCTTCTCTGTGCCTGGGAAGCAGAAGTGTTCACATTGCTTGGCAGAATCGCTTTTGTGCAGAAAACAGTAACACTTGTTCAGAACGAAAGAAAGCACAGAGCCCCAGATTTTATGTTGTCCTGGAGAGCTTGCAGAGCACTGGGGAAAAGCAGGCAGAGAATTCCCTGCTAGCACCTTCTCTGTGCCTGGGAAACAGAAGTGTTCACATTGCTTCGCAGAATCGCTTTTGTGCAGAAAACAGTAACACTTGTTCAGAACGAAAGAAAGCACAGAGCCCCAGATTTTATGTTGTCCTGGAGAGCTTGCAGAGCACTGGGGAAAGGCAGGCAGAGAATTCCCTGCTAGCACCTTCTCTGTGCCTGGGAAGCAGAAGTGTTCACATTGCTTCGCAGAATCACTTTTGTGCAGAAAACAGTAACACTTGGTCAGAACGAAAGAAAGCACAGAGCCCCAGATTTTATGTTGTCCTGGAGAGCTTGCAGAGCACTGGGGAAAGGCAGGCAGTGAATTCCCTGCTAGCACCTTCTCTGTGCCTGGGAAGCAGAAGTGTTCACATTGCTTCGCAGAATCGCTTTTGTGCAGACAACAGTAACACTTGTTCAGAACGAAAGAAAGCACAGAGCCCCAGATTTTATGTTGTCCTGGAGAGCTTGCAGAGCACTGGGGAAAGGCAGGCAGAGAATTCCCTGCTAGCACCTTCTCTGTGCCTGGGAAGCAGAAGTGTTCACATTGCTTGGCAGAATCGCTTTTGTGCAGAAAACAGTAACACTTGTTCAGAACGAAAGAAAGCACAGAGCCCCAGATTTTATGTTGTCCTGGAGAGCTTGCAGAGCACTGGGGAAAGCAGGCAGAGAATTCCCTGCTAGCACCTTCTCTGTGCCTGGGAAGCAGAAGTGTTCACATTGCTTCGCAGAATCACTTTTGTGCAGAAAACAGTAACACTTGGTCAGAACGAAAGAAAGCACAGAGCCCCAGATTTTATGTTGTCCTGGAGAGCTTGCAGAGCACTGGGGAAAGGCAGGCAGAGAATTCCCTGCTAGCACCTTCTCTGTGCCTGGGAAGCAGAAGTGTTCACATTGCTTCGCAGAATCGCTTTTGTGCAGAAAACACTAACAGTTGTTCAGAACGAAAGAAAGCACAGAGCCCCAGATTTTATGTTGTCCTGGAGAGCTTGCAGAGCACTGGGGAAAGGCAGGCAGAGAATTCCCTGCTAGCACCTTCTCTGTGCCTGGGAAGCAGAAGTGTTCACATTGCTTCGCAGAATCGCTTTTGTGCAGAAAACAGTAACACTTGTTCAGAACGAAAGAAGGCACAGAGCCCCAGAGTTTATATTGTCCTGGAGACCATGCAGAGCACTGGGGAAAGGCAGGCAGAGAATTCCCTGCTAGCACCTTCTCTGTGCCTGTTCACATTGCTTGGCAGAATCGCTTTTGTGCAGAAAACAGTAACACTTGTTCAGAACGAAAGAAAGCACAGAGCCCCAGATTTTATGTTGTCCTGGAAAGCTTGCAGAGCACTGGGGAAAAGCAGGCAGAGAATTCCCTGCTAGCACCTTCTCTGTGCCTGTTCACATTGCTTGGCAGAATCGCTTTTGTGCAGAAAACAGTAACACTTGTTCAGAACGAAAGAAAGCACAGAGCCCCAGATTTTATGTTGTCCTGGAGAGCTTGCAGAGCACTGGGGAAAGGCAGGCAGAGTATTCCCTGCTAGCACCTTCTCTGTGCCTGGGAAGCAGAAGTGTTCACATTGCTTGGCAGAATCGCTTTTGTGCAGAAAACAGTAACACTTGTTCAGAACGAAAGAAAGCACAGAGCCCCAGATTTTATGTTGTCCTGGAGAGCTTGCAGAGCACTGGGGAAAAGCAGGCAGAGAATGCCCTGCTAGCACCTTCTCTGTGCCTGGGAAACAGAAGTGTTCACATTGCTTCGCAGAATCGCTTTTGTGCAGAAAACAGTAACACTTGTTCAGAACGAAAGAAAGCACAGAGCCCCAGATTTTATGTTGTCCTGGAGAGCTTGCAGAGCACTGGGGAAAAGCAGGCAGAGAATTCCCTGCTAGCACCTTCTCTGTGCCTGGGAAGCAGAAGTGTTCACATTGCTTCGCAGAATCGCTTTTGTGCAGAAAACAGTAACACTTGTTCAGATCGAAAGAAAGCACAAAGCCCCAGATTTTATGTTGTCCTGGAGAGCTTGCAGAGCACTGGGGAAAGCAGGCAGAGAATTCCCTGCTAGCACCTTCTCTGTGCCTGGGAAGCAGAAGTGTTCACATTGCTTCGCAGAATCACTTTTGTGCAGAAAACAGTAACACTTGGTCAGAACGAAAGAAAGCACAGAGCCCCAGATTTTATGTTGTCCTGGAGAGCTTGCAGAGCACTGGGGAAAGGCAGGCAGTGAATTCCCTGCTAGCACCTTCTCTGTGCCTGGAAGCAGAAGTGTTCACATTGCTTCGCAGAATCGCTTTTGTGCAGACAACAGTAACACTTGTTCAGAACGAAAGAAAGCACAGAGCCCCAGATTTTATGTTGTCCTGGAGAGCTTGCAGAGCACTGGGGAAAGGCAGGCAGAGAATTCCCTGCTAGCACCTTCTCTGTGCCTGGGAAGCAGAAGTGTTCACATTGCTTGGCAGAATCGCTTTTGTGCAGAAAACAGTAACACTTGTTCAGAACGAAAGAAAGCACAGAGCCCCAGATTTTATGTTGTCCTGGAGAGCTTGCAGAGCACTGGGGAAAAGCAGGCAGAGAATTCCCTGCTAGCACCTTCTCTGTGCCTGGGAAGCAGAAGTGTTCACATTGCTTGGCAGAATCGCTTTTGTGCAGAAAACAGTAACACTTGTTCAGAACGAAAGAAAGCACAGAGCCCCAGATTTTATGTTGTCCTGGAGAGCTTGCAGAGCACTGGGGAAAAGCAGGCAGAGAATTCCCTGCTAGCACCTTCTCTGTGCCTGGGAAGCAGAAGTGTTCACATTGCTTCGCAGAATCGCTTTTGTGCAGAAAACACTAACAGTTGTTCAGAACGAAAGAAAGCACAGAGCCCCAGATTTTATGTTGTCCTGGAGAGCTTGCAGAGCACTGGGGAAAGGCAGGCAGAGAATTCCCTGCTAGCACCTTCTCTGTGCCTGGGAAGCAGAAGTGTTCACATTGCTTGGCAGAATCGGTTTTGTGCAGAAAACAGTAACACTTGTTCAGAACGAAAGAAAGCACAGAGCCCCAGATTTTATGTTGTCCTGGAGAGCTTGCAGAGCACTGGGGAAAGGCAGGCAGAGAATTCCCTGCTAGCACCTTCTCTGTGCCTGGGAAGCAGAAGTGTTCACATTGCTTCGCAGAATCGCTTTTGTGCAGAAAACAGTAACACTTGTTCAGAACGAAAGAAGGCACAGAGCCCCAGAGTTTATATTGTCCTGGAGACCTTGCAGAGCACTGGGGAAAGGCAGGCAGAGAATTCCCTGCTAGCACCTTCTCTGTGCCTGTTCACATTGCTTGGCAGAATCGCTTTTGTGCAGAAAACAGTAACACTTGTTCAGAACGAAAGAAAGCACAGAGCCCCAGATTTTATGTTGTCCTGGAAAGCTTGCAGAGCACTGGGGAAAAGCAGGCAGAGAATTCCCTGCTAGCACCTTCTCTGTGCCTGGGAAGCAGAAGTGTTCACATTGCTTCGCAGAATCGCTTTTGTGCAGAAAACAGTGACACTTGTTCAGAACGAAAGAAAGCACAGAGCCCCAGATTTTATGTTGTCCTGGAGAGCTTGCAGAGCACTGGGGAAAGGCAGGCAGAGAATGCCCTGCTAGCACCTTCTCTGTGCCTGGGAAGCAGAAGTGTTCACATTGCTTCGCAGAATCGCTTTTGTGCAGAAAACAGTGACACTTGTTCAGAACGAAAGAAAGCACAGAGCCCCAGATTTTATGTTGTCCTGGAGAGCTTGCAGAGCACTGGGGAAAGGCAGGCAGAGAATTCCCTGCTAGCACCTTCTCTGTGCCTGGGAAGCAGAAGTGTTCACATTGCTTCGCAGAATCGCTTTTGTGCAGAAAACAGTGACACTTGTTCAGAACGAAAGAAAGCACAGAGCCCCAGATTTTATGTTGTCCTGGAGAGCTTGCAGAGCACTGGGGAAAGGCAGGCAGAGAATTCCCTGCTAGCACCTTCTCTGTGCCTGGGAAGCAGAAGTGTTCACATTGCTTGGCAGAATCGCTTTTGTGCAGAAAACAGTAACACTTGTTCAGAACGAAAGAAAGCACAGAGCCCCAGATTTTATGTTGTCCTGGAGAGCTTGCAGAGCACTGGGGAAAAGCAGGCAGAGAATTCCCTGCTAGCACCTTCTCTGTGCCTGGGAAGCAGAAGTGTTCACATTGCTTGGCAGAATCGCTTTTGTGCAGAAAACAGTAACACTTGTTCAGAACGAAAGAAAGCACAGAGCCCCAGATTTTATGTTGTCCTGGAGAGCTTGCAGAGCACTGGGGAAAAGCAGGCAGAGAATTCCCTGCTAGCACCTTCTCTGTGCCTGGGAAGCAGAAGTGTTCACATTGCTTCGCAGAATCGCTTTTGTGCAGAAAACACTAACAGTTGTTCAGAACGAAAGAAAGCACAGAGCCCCAGATTTTATGTTGTCCTGGAGAGCTTGCAGAGCACTGGGGAAAGGCAGGCAGAGAATTCCCTGCTAGCACCTTCTCTGTGCCTGGGAAGCAGAAGTGTTCACATTGCTTGGCAGAATCGCTTTTGTGCAGAAAACAGTAACACTTGTTCAGAACGAAAGAAAGCACAGAGCCCCAGATTTTATGTTGTCCTGGAGAGCTTGCAGAGCACTGGGGAAAGGCAGGCAGAGAATTCCCTGCTAGCACCTTCTCTGTGCCTGGGAAGCAGAAGTGTTCACATTGCTTCGCAGAATCGCTTTTGTGCAGAAAACAGTAACACTTGTTCAGAACGAAAGAAGGCACAGAGCCCCAGAGTTTATATTGTCCTGGAGACCTTGCAGAGCACTGGGGAAAGGCAGGCAGAGAATTCCCTGCTAGCACCTTCTCTGTGCCTGTTCACATTGCTTGGCAGAATCGCTTTTGTGCAGAAAACAGTAACACTTGTTCAGAACGAAAGAAAGCACAGAGCCCCAGATTTTATGTTGTCCTGGAAAGCTTGCAGAGCACTGGGGAAAAGCAGGCAGAGAATTCCCTGCTAGCACCTTCTCTGTGCCTGGGAAGCAGAAGTGTTCACATTGCTTCGCAGAATCGCTTTTGTGCAGAAAACAGTGACACTTGTTCAGAACGAAAGAAAGCACAGAGCCCCAGATTTTATGTTGTCCTGGAGAGCTTGCAGAGCACTGGGGAAAGGCAGGCAGAGAATGCCCTGCTAGCACCTTCTCTGTGCCTGGGAAGCAGAAGTGTTCACATTGCTTCGCAGAATCGCTTTTGTGCAGAAAACAGTGACACTTGTTCAGAACGAAAGAAAGCACAGAGCCCCAGATTTTATGTTGTCCTGGAGAGCTTGCAGAGCACTGGGGAAAGGCAGGCAGAGAATTCCCTGCTAGCACCTTCTCTGTGCCTGGGAAGCAGAAGTGTTCACATTGCTTCGCAGAATCGCTTTTGTGCAGAAAACAGTAACACTTGTTCAGAACGAAAGAAAGCACAGAGCCCCAGATTTTATGTTGTCCTGGAGAGCTTGCAGAGCACTGGGGAAAGGCAGGCAGAGTATTCCCTGCTAGCACCTTCTCTGTGCCTGGGAAGCAGAAGTGTTCACATTGCTTGGCAGAATCGCTTTTGTGCAGAAAACAGTAACACTTGTTCAGAACGAAAGAAAGCACAGAGCCCCAGATTTTATGTTGTCCTGGAGAGCTTGCAGAGCACTGGGGAAAAGCAGGCAGAGAATTCCCTGCTAGCACCTTCTCTGTGCCTGGGAAACAGAAGTGTTCACATTGCTTCGCAGAATCGCTTTTGTGCAGAAAACAGTAACACCTGTTCAGAACGAAAGAAAGCACAGAGCCCCAGATTTTATGTTGTCCTGGAGAGCTTGCAGAGCACTGGGGAAAAGCAGGCAGAGAATTCCCTGCTAGCACCTTCTCTGTGCCTGGGAAGCAGAAGTGTTCACATTGCTTCGCAGAATCGCTTTTGTGCAGAAAACACTAACAGTTGTTCAGAACGAAAGAAAGCACAGAGCCCCAGATTTTATGTTGTCCTGGAGAGCTTGCAGAGCACTGGGGAAAGGCAGGCAGAGAATTCCCTGCTAGCACCTTCTCTGTGCCTGGGAAGCAGAAGTGTTCACATTGCTTGGCAGAATCGGTTTTGTGCAGAAAACAGTAACACTTGTTCAGAACGAAAGAAAGCACAGAGCCCCAGATTTTATGTTGTCCTGGAGAGCTTGCAGAGCACTGGGGAAAGGCAGGCAGAGAATTCCCTGCTAGCACCTTCTCTGTGCCTGGGAAGCAGAAGTGTTCACATTGCTTCGCAGAATCGCTTTTGTGCAGAAAACAGTAACACTTGTTCAGAACGAAAGAAGGCACAGAGCCCCAGAGTTTATATTGTCCTGGAGACCTTGCAGAGCACTGGGGAAAGGCAGGCAGAGAATTCCCTGCTAGCACCTTCTCTGTGCCTGTTCACATTGCTTGGCAGAATCGCTTTTGTGCAGAAAACAGTAACACTTGTTCAGAACGAAAGAAAGCACAGAGCCCCAGATTTTATGTTGTCCTGGAAAGCTTGCAGAGCACTGGGGAAAAGCAGGCAGAGAATTCCCTGCTAGCACCTTCTCTGTGCCTGGGAAGCAGAAGTGTTCACATTGCTTCGCAGAATCGCTTTTGTGCAGAAAACAGTGACACTTGTTCAGAACGAAAGAAAGCACAGAGCCCCAGATTTTATGTTGTCCTGGAGAGCTTGCAGAGCACTGGGGAAAGGCAGGCAGAGAATGCCCTGCTAGCACCTTCTCTGTGCCTGGGAAGCAGAAGTGTTCACATTGCTTCGCAGAATCGCTTTTGTGCAGAAAACAGTGACACTTGTTCAGAACGAAAGAAAGCACAGAGCCCCAGATTTTATGTTGTCCTGGAGAGCTTGCAGAGCACTGGGGAAAGGCAGGCAGAGAATTCCCTGCTAGCACCTTCTCTGTGCCTGGGAAGCAGAAGTGTTCACATTGCTTCGCAGAATCGCTTTTGTGCAGAAAACAGTGACACTTGTTCAGAACGAAAGAAAGCACAGAGCCCCAGATTTTATGTTGTCCTGGAGAGCTTGCAGAGCACTGGGGAAAGGCAGGCAGAGAATTCCCTGCTAGCACCTTCTCTGTGCCTGGGAAGCAGAAGTGTTCACATTGCTTGGCAGAATCGCTTTTGTGCAGAAAACAGTAACACTTGTTCAGAACGAAAGAAAGCACAGAGCCCCAGATTTTATGTTGTCCTGGAGAGCTTGCAGAGCACTGGGGAAAAGCAGGCAGAGAATTCCCTGCTAGCACCTTCTCTGTGCCTGGGAAGCAGAAGTGTTCACATTGCTTGGCAGAATCGCTTTTGTGCAGAAAACAGTAACACTTGTTCAGAACGAAAGAAAGCACAGAGCCCCAGATTTTATGTTGTCCTGGAGAGCTTGCAGAGCACTGGGGAAAAGCAGGCAGAGAATTCCCTGCTAGCACCTTCTCTGTGCCTGGGAAGCAGAAGTGTTCACATTGCTTCGCAGAATCGCTTTTGTGCAGAAAACACTAACAGTTGTTCAGAACGAAAGAAAGCACAGAGCCCCAGATTTTATGTTGTCCTGGAGAGCTTGCAGAGCACTGGGGAAAGGCAGGCAGAGAATTCCCTGCTAGCACCTTCTCTGTGCCTGGGAAGCAGAAGTGTTCACATTGCTTGGCAGAATCGCTTTTGTGCAGAAAACAGTAACACTTGTTCAGAACGAAAGAAAGCACAGAGCCCCAGATTTTATGTTGTCCTGGAGAGCTTGCAGAGCACTGGGGAAAGGCAGGCAGAGAATTCCCTGCTAGCACCTTCTCTGTGCCTGGGAAGCAGAAGTGTTCACATTGCTTCGCAGAATCGCTTTTGTGCAGAAAACAGTAACACTTGTTCAGAACGAAAGAAGGCACAGAGCCCCAGAGTTTATATTGTCCTGGAGACCTTGCAGAGCACTGGGGAAAGGCAGGCAGAGAATTCCCTGCTAGCACCTTCTCTGTGCCTGTTCACATTGCTTGGCAGAATCGCTTTTGTGCAGAAAACAGTAACACTTGTTCAGAACGAAAGAAAGCACAGAGCCCCAGATTTTATGTTGTCCTGGAAAGCTTGCAGAGCACTGGGGAAAAGCAGGCAGAGAATTCCCTGCTAGCACCTTCTCTGTGCCTGGGAAGCAGAAGTGTTCACATTGCTTCGCAGAATCGCTTTTGTGCAGAAAACAGTGACACTTGTTCAGAACGAAAGAAAGCACAGAGCCCCAGATTTTATGTTGTCCTGGAGAGCTTGCAGAGCACTGGGGAAAGGCAGGCAGAGAATGCCCTGCTAGCACCTTCTCTGTGCCTGGGAAGCAGAAGTGTTCACATTGCTTCGCAGAATCGCTTTTGTGCAGAAAACAGTGACACTTGTTCAGAACGAAAGAAAGCACAGAGCCCCAGATTTTATGTTGTCCTGGAGAGCTTGCAGAGCACTGGGGAAAGGCAGGCAGAGAATTCCCTGCTAGCACCTTCTCTGTGCCTGGGAAGCAGAAGTGTTCACATTGCTTCGCAGAATCGCTTTTGTGCAGAAAACAGTAACACTTGTTCAGAACGAAAGAAAGCACAGAGCCCCAGATTTTATGTTGTCCTGGAGAGCTTGCAGAGCACTGGGGAAAGGCAGGCAGAGTATTCCCTGCTAGCACCTTCTCTGTGCCTGGGAAGCAGAAGTGTTCACATTGCTTGGCAGAATCGCTTTTGTGCAGAAAACAGTAACACTTGTTCAGAACGAAAGAAAGCACAGAGCCCCAGATTTTATGTTGTCCTGGAGAGCTTGCAGAGCACTGGGGAAAAGCAGGCAGAGAATTCCCTGCTAGCACCTTCTCTGTGCCTGGGAAACAGAAGTGTTCACATTGCTTCGCAGAATCGCTTTTGTGCAGAAAACAGTAACACCTGTTCAGAACGAAAGAAAGCACAGAGCCCCAGATTTTATGTTGTCCTGGAGAGCTTGCAGAGCACTGGGGAAAAGCAGGCAGAGAATTCCCTGCTAGCACCTTCTCTGTGCCTGGGAAGCAGAAGTGTTCACATTGCTTCGCAGAATCGCTTTTGTGCAGAAAACAGTAACACTTGTTCAGATCGAAAGAAAGCACAGAGCCCCAGATTTTATGTTGTCCTGGAGAGCTTGCAGAGCACTGGGGAAAGGCAGGCAGAGAATTCCCTGCTAGCACCTTCTCTGTGCCTGGGAAGCAGAAGTGTTCACATTGCTTCGCAGAATCACTTTTTTGCAGAAAACAGTAACACTTGTTCAGAACGAAAGAAAGCACAGAGCCCCAGATTTTATGTTGTCCTGGAGAGCTTGCAGAGCACTGGGGAAAGGCAGGCAGTGAATTCCCTGCTAGCACCTTCTCTGTGCCTGGGAAGCAGAACTGTTCACATTGCTTCGCAGAATCGCTTTTGTGCAGAAAACAGTGACACTTGTTCAGAACGAAAGAAAGCACAGAGCCCCAGATTTTATGTTGTCCTGGAGAGCTTGCAGAGCACTGGGGAAAGGCAGGCAGAGAATTCCCTGCTAGCACCTTCTCTGTGCCTGGGAAGCAGAAGTGTTCACATTGCTTGGCAGAATCGCTTTTGTGCAGAAAACAGTAACACTTGTTCAGAACGAAAGAAAGCACAGAGCCCCAGATTTTATGTTGTCCTGGAGAGCTTGCAGAGCACTGGGGAAAGGCAGGCAGAGTATTCCCTGCTAGCACCTTCTCTGTGCCTGGGAAGCAGAAGTGTTCACATTACTTCGCAGAATCGCTTTTGTGCAGAAAACAGTAACACTTGTTCAGAACGAAAGAAAGCACAGAGCCCCAGATTTTATGTTGTCCTGGAGAGCTTGCAGAGCACTGGGGAAAGGCAGGCAGAGAATTCCCTGCTAGCACCTTCTCTGTGCCTGGGAAGCAGAAGTGTTCACATTGCTTGGCAGAATCGCTTTTGTGCAGAAAACAGTAACACTTGTTCAGAACGAAAGAAAGCACAGAGCCCCAGAGTTTATATTGTCCTGGAGACCTTGCAGAGCACTGGGTAAAGGCAGGCAGAGAATTCCCTGCTAGCACCTTCTCTGTGCCTGTTCACATTGCTTGGCAGAATCGCTTTTGTGCAGAAAACAGTAACACTTGTTCAGAACGAAAGAAAGCACAGAGCCCCAGATTTTATGTTGTCCTGGAAAGCTTGCAGAGCACTGGGGAAAAGCAGGCAGAGAATTCCCTGCTGGCACCTTCTCTGTGCCTGGGAAGCAGAAGTGTTCACATTGCTTCGCAGAATCGCTTTTGTGCAGAAAACAGTGACACTTGTTCAGAACGAAAGAAAGCACAGAGCCCCAGATTTTATGTTGTCCTGGAGAGCTTGCAGAGCACTGGGGAAAGGCAGGCAGAGAATTCCCTGCTAGCACCTTCTCTGTGCCTGGGAAGCAGAAGTGTTCACATTGCTTCGCAGAATCGCTTTTGTGCAGAAAACACTAACACTTGTTCAGAACGAAAGAAAGCACAGAGCCCCAGATTTTATGTTGTCCTGGAGAGCTTGCAGAGCACTGGGGAAAAGCAGGCAGAGAATTCCCTGCTAGCACCTTCTCTGTGCCTGGGAAGCAGAAGTGTTCACATTGCTTGGCAGAATCGCTTTTGTGCAGAAAACAGTAACACTTGTTCAGAACGAAAGGAAGCACAGAGCCCCAGATTTTATGTTGTCCTGGAGAGCTTGCAGAGCACTGGGGAAAGGCAGGCAGAGAATTCCCTGCTAGCACCTTCTCTGTGCCTGGGAAGCAGAAGTGTTCACATTGCTTCGCAGAATCACTTTTGTGCAGACAACAGTAACACTTGTTCAGAACGAAAGAAAGCACAGAGCCCCAGATTTTATGTTGTCCTGGAGAGCTTGCAGAGCACTGGGGAAAGGCAGGCAGAGAATTCCCTGCTAGCACCTTCTCTGTGCCTGGGAAGCAGAAGTGTTCACATTGCTTCGCAGAATCGCTTTTGTGCAGAAAACAGTAACACTTGTTCAGAACGAAAGAAAGCACAGAGCCCCAGATTTTATGTTGTCCTGGAGAGCTTGCAGAGCACTGGGGAAAAGCAGGCAGAGAATTCCCTGCTAGCACCTTCTCTGTGCCTGGGAAGCAGAAGTGTTCACATTGCTTCGCAGAATCACTTTTGTGCAGAAAACAGTAACACTTGTTCAGAACGAAAGAAAGCACAGAGCCCCAGATTTTATGTTGTCCTGGAGAGCTTGCAGAGCACTGGGGAAAAGCAGGCAGAGAATTCCCTGCTAGCACCTTCTCTGTGCCTGGGAAGCAGAAGTGTTCACATTGCTTCGCAGAATCGCTTTTGTGCAGAAAACAGTAACACTTGTTCAGATCGAAAGAAAGCACAGAGCCCCAGATTTTATGTTGTCCTGGAGAGCTTGCAGAGCACTGGGGAAAGGCAGGCAGAGAATTCCCTGCTAGCACCTTCTCTGTGCCTGGGAAGCAGAAGTGTTCACATTGCTTCGCAGAATCACTTTTGTGCAGAAAACAGTAACACTTGGTCAGAACGAAAGAAAGCACAGAGCCCCAGATTTTATGTTGTCCTGGAGAGCTTGCAGAGCACTGGGGAAAGGCAGGCAGTGAATTCCCTGCTAGCACCTTCTCTGTGCCTGGGAAGCAGAAGTGTTCACATTGCTTCGCAGAATCGCTTTTGTGCAGAAAACAGTGACACTTGTTCAGAACGAAAGAAAGCACAGAGCCCCAGATTTTATGTTGTCCTGGAGAGCTTGCAGAGCACTGGGGAAAGGCAGGCAGAGAATTCCCTGCTAGCACCTTCTCTGTGCCTGGGAAGCAGAAGTGTTCACATTGCTTCGCAGAATCGCTTTTGTGCAGAAAACAGTAACACTTGTTCAGAACGAAAGAAAGCACAGAGCCCCAGATTTTATGTTGTCCTGGAGAGCTTGCAGAGCACTGGGGAAAGGCAGGCAGAGAATTCCCTGCTAGCACCTTCTCTGTGCCTGGGAAGCAGAAGTGTTCACATTGCTTCGCAGAATCGCTTTTGTGCAGAAAACAGTAACACTTGTTCAGAACGAAAGAAAGCACAGAGCCCCAGATTTTATGTTGTCCTGGAGAGCTTGCAGAGCACTGGGGAAAAGCAGGCAGAGAATTCCCTGCTAGCACCTTCTCTGTGCCTGGGAAGCAGAAGTGTTCACATTGCTTCGCAGAATCACTTTTGTGCAGAAAACAGTAACACTTGTTCAGAACGAAAGAAAGCACAGAGCCCCAGATTTTATGTTGTCCTGGAGAGCTTGCAGAGCACTGGGGAAAAGCAGGCAGAGAATTCCCTGCTAGCACCTTCTCTGTGCCTGGGAAGCAGAAGTGTTCACATTGCTTCGCAGAATCGCTTTTGTGCAGAAAACTAACAGTTGTTCAGAACGAAAGAAAGCACAGAGCCCCAGATTTTATGTTGTCCTGGAGAGCTTGCAGAGCACTGGGGAAAGGCAGGCAGAGAATTCCCTGCTAGCACCTTCTCTGTGCCTGGGAAGCAGAAGTGTTCACATTGCTTCGCAGAATCGCTTTTGTGCAGAAAACACTAACAGTTGTTCAGAACGAAAGAAAGCACAGAGCCCCAGATTTTATGTTGTCCTGGAGAGCTTGCAGAGCACTGGGGAAAGGCAGGCAGAGAATTCCCTGCTAGCACCTTCTCTGTGCCTGGGAAGCAGAAGTGTTCACATTGCTTCGCAGAATCGCTTTTGTGCAGAAAACAGTAACACTTGTTCAGAACGAAAGAAGGCACAGAGCCCCAGAGTTTATATTGTCCTGGAGACCATGCAGAGCACTGGGGAAAGGCAGGCAGAGAATTCCCTGCTAGCACCTTCTCTGTGCCTGTTCACATTGCTTGGCAGAATCGCTTTTGTGCAGAAAACAGTAACACTTGTTCAGAACGAAAGAAAGCACAGAGCCCCAGATTTTATGTTGTCCTGGAAAGCTTGCAGAGCACTGGGGAAAAGCAGGCAGAGAATTCCCTGCTAGCACCTTCTCTGTGCCTGTTCACATTGCTTGGCAGAATCGCTTTTGTGCAGAAAACAGTAACACTTGTTCAGAACGAAAGAAAGCACAGAGCCCCAGATTTTATGTTGTCCTGGAGAGCTTGCAGAGCACTGGGGAAAGGCAGGCAGAGTATTCCCTGCTAGCACCTTCTCTGTGCCTGGGAAGCAGAAGTGTTCACATTGCTTGGCAGAATCGCTTTTGTGCAGAAAACAGTAACACTTGTTCAGAACGAAAGAAAGCACAGAGCCCCAGATTTTATGTTGTCCTGGAGAGCTTGCAGAGCACTGGGGAAAAGCAGGCAGAGAATTCCCTGCTAGCACCTTCTCTGTGCCTGGGAAACAGAAGTGTTCACATTGCTTCGCAGAATCGCTTTTGTGCAGAAAACAGTAACACTTGTTCAGAACGAAAGAAAGCACAGAGCCCCAGATTTTATGTTGTCCTGGAGAGCTTGCAGAGCACTGGGGAAAAGCAGGCAGAGAATTCCCTGCTAGCACCTTCTCTGTGCCTGGGAAGCAGAAGTGTTCACATTGCTTCGCAGAATCGCTTTTGTGCAGAAAACAGTAACACTTGTTCAGATCGAAAGAAAGCACAAAGCCCCAGATTTTATGTTGTCCTGGAGAGCTTGCAGAGCACTGGGGAAAGCAGGCAGAGAATTCCCTGCTAGCACCTTCTCTGTGCCTGGGAAGCAGAAGTGTTCACATTGCTTCGCAGAATCACTTTTGTGCAGAAAACAGTAACACTTGGTCAGAACGAAAGAAAGCACAGAGCCCCAGATTTTATGTTGTCCTGGAGAGCTTGCAGAGCACTGGGGAAAGGCAGGCAGTGAATTCCCTGCTAGCACCTTCTCTGTGCCTGGAAGCAGAAGTGTTCACATTGCTTCGCAGAATCGCTTTTGTGCAGACAACAGTAACACTTGTTCAGAACGAAAGAAAGCACAGAGCCCCAGATTTTATGTTGTCCTGGAGAGCTTGCAGAGCACTGGGGAAAGGCAGGCAGAGAATTCCCTGCTAGCACCTTCTCTGTGCCTGGGAAGCAGAAGTGTTCACATTGCTTGGCAGAATCGCTTTTGTGCAGAAAACAGTAACACTTGTTCAGAACGAAAGAAAGCACAGAGCCCCAGATTTTATGTTGTCCTGGAGAGCTTGCAGAGCACTGGGGAAAAGCAGGCAGAGAATTCCCTGCTAGCACCTTCTCTGTGCCTGGGAAGCAGAAGTGTTCACATTGCTTCGCAGAATCACTTTTGTGCAGAAAACAGTAACACTTGTTCAGAACGAAAGAAAGCACAGAGCCCCAGATTTTATGTTGTCCTGGAGAGCTTGCAGAGCACTGGGGAAAAGCAGGCAGAGAATTCCCTGCTAGCACCTTCTCTGTGCCTGGGAAGCAGAAGTGTTCACATTGCTTCGCAGAATCGCTTTTGTGCAGAAAACAGTAACACTTGTTCAGATCGAAAGAAAGCACAGAGCCCCAGATTTTATGTTGTCCTGGAGAGCTTGCAGAGCACTGGGGAAAGGCAGGCAGAGAATTCCCTGCTAGCACCTTCTCTGTGCCTGGGAAGCAGAAGTGTTCACATTGCTTGGCAGAATCGGTTTTGTGCAGAAAACAGTAACACTTGTTCAGAACGAAAGAAAGCACAGAGCCCCAGATTTTATGTTGTCCTGGAGAGCTTGCAGAGCACTGGGGAAAAGCAGGCAGAGAATTCCCTGCTAGCACCTTCTCTGTGCCTGGGAAGCAGAAGTGTTCACATTGCTTCGCAGAATCGCTTTTGTGCAGAAAACACTAACACTTGTTCACATCGAAAGAAAGCACAGAGCCCAAGATTTTATGTTGTCCTGGAGAGCTTGCAGAGCACTGGGGAAAGGCAGGCAGTGAATTCCCTGCTAGCACCTTCTCTGTGCCTGGGAAGCAGAAGTGTTCACATTGCTTGGCAGAATCGCTTTTGTGCAGAAAACAGTAACACTTGTTCAGAACGAAAGAAGGCACAGAGCCCCAGAGTTTATATTGTCCTGGAGACCTTGCAGAGCACTGGGGAAAGGCAGGCAGAGAATTCCCTGCTAGCACCTTCTCTGTGCCTGTTCACATTGCTTGGCAGAATCGCTTTTGTGCAGAAAACAGTAACACCTGTTCAGAACGAAAGAAAGCACAGAGCCCCAGATTTTATGTTGTCCTGGAAAGCTTGCAGAGCACTGGGGAAAAGCAGGCAGAGAATTCCCTGCTAGCACCTTCTCTGTGCCTGGGAAGCAGAAGTGTTCACATTGCTTCGCAGAATCGCTTTTGTGCAGAAAACAGTGACACTTGTTCAGAACGAAAGAAAGCACAGAGCCCCAGATTTTATGTTGTCCTGGAGAGCTTGCAGAGCACTGGGGAAAGGCAGGCAGAGAATGCCCTGCTAGCACCTTCTCTGTGCCTGGGAAGCAGAAGTGTTCACATTGCTTCGCAGAATCGCTTTTGTGCAGAAAACAGTGACACTTGTTCAGAACGAAAGAAAGCACAGAGCCCCAGATTTTATGTTGTCCTGGAGAGCTTGCAGAGCACTGGGGAAAAGCAGGCAGAGAATTCCCTGCTAGCACCTTCTCTGTGCCTGGGAAACAGAAGTGTTCACATTGCTTCGCAGAATCGCTTTTGTGCAGAAAACAGTAACACTTGTTCAGAACGAAAGAAAGCACAGAGCCCCAGATTTTATGTTGTCCTGGAGAGCTTGCAGAGCACTGGGGAAAGGCAGGCAGTGAATTCCCTGCTAGCACCTTCTCTGTGCCTGGGAAGCAGAAGTGTTCACATTGCTTCGCAGAATCGCTTTTGTGCAGAAAACAGTGACACTTGTTCAGAACGAAAGAAAGCACAGAGCCCCAGATTTTATGTTGTCCTGGAGAGCTTGCAGAGCACTGGGGAAAGGCAGGCAGAGAATTCCCTGCTAGCACCTTCTCTGTGCCTGGGAAGCAGAAGTGTTCACATTGCTTCGCAGAATCGCTTTTGTGCAGAAAACAGTAACACTTGTTCAGAACGAAAGAAAGCACAGAGCCCCAGATTTTATGTTGTCCTGGAGAGCTTGCAGAGCACTGGGGAAAGGCAGGCAGAGTATTCCCTGCTAGCACCTTCTCTGTGCCTGGGAAGCAGAAGTGTTCACATTACTTCGCAGAATCGCTTTTGTGCAGAAAACAGTAACACTTGTTCAGAACGAAAGAAAGCACAGAGCCCCAGATTTTATGTTGTCCTGGAGAGCTTGCAGAGCACTGGGGAAAGGCAGGCAGAGAATTCCCTGCTAGCACCTTCTCTGTGCCTGGGAAGCAGAAGTGTTCACATTGCTTGGCAGAATCGCTTTTGTGCAGAAAACAGTAACACTTGTTCAGAACGAAAGAAAGCACAGAGCCCCAGAGTTTATATTGTCCTGGAGACCTTGCAGAGCACTGGGTAAAGGCAGGCAGAGAATTCCCTGCTAGCACCTTCTCTGTGCCTGTTCACATTGCTTGGCAGAATCGCTTTTGTGCAGAAAACAGTAACACTTGTTCAGAACGAAAGAAAGCACAGAGCCCCAGATTTTATGTTGTCCTGGAAAGCTTGCAGAGCACTGGGGAAAAGCAGGCAGAGAATTCCCTGCTGGCACCTTCTCTGTGCCTGGGAAGCAGAAGTGTTCACATTGCTTCGCAGAATCGCTTTTGTGCAGAAAACAGTGACACTTGTTCAGAACGAAAGAAAGCACAGAGCCCCAGATTTTATGTTGTCCTGGAGAGCTTGCAGAGCACTGGGGAAAGGCAGGCAGAGAATTCCCTGCTAGCACCTTCTCTGTGCCTGGGAAGCAGAAGTGTTCACATTGCTTCGCAGAATCGCTTTTGTGCAGAAAACACTAACACTTGTTCAGAACGAAAGAAAGCACAGAGCCCCAGATTTTATGTTGTCCTGGAGAGCTTGCAGAGCACTGGGGAAAAGCAGGCAGAGAATTCCCTGCTAGCACCTTCTCTGTGCCTGGGAAGCAGAAGTGTTCACATTGCTTGGCAGAATCGCTTTTGTGCAGAAAACAGTAACACTTGTTCAGAACGAAAGGAAGCACAGAGCCCCAGATTTTATGTTGTCCTGGAGAGCTTGCAGAGCACTGGGGAAAGGCAGGCAGAGAATTCCCTGCTAGCACCTTCTCTGTGCCTGGGAAGCAGAAGTGTTCACATTGCTTCGCAGAATCACTTTTGTGCAGACAACAGTAACACTTGTTCAGAACGAAAGAAAGCACAGAGCCCCAGATTTTATGTTGTCCTGGAGAGCTTGCAGAGCACTGGGGAAAGGCAGGCAGAGAATTCCCTGCTAGCACCTTCTCTGTGCCTGGGAAGCAGAAGTGTTCACATTGCTTCGCAGAATCGCTTTTGTGCAGAAAACAGTAACACTTGTTCAGAACGAAAGAAAGCACAGAGCCCCAGATTTTATGTTGTCCTGGAGAGCTTGCAGAGCACTGGGGAAAAGCAGGCAGAGAATTCCCTGCTAGCACCTTCTCTGTGCCTGGGAAGCAGAAGTGTTCACATTGCTTCGCAGAATCACTTTTGTGCAGAAAACAGTAACACTTGTTCAGAACGAAAGAAAGCACAGAGCCCCAGATTTTATGTTGTCCTGGAGAGCTTGCAGAGCACTGGGGAAAAGCAGGCAGAGAATTCCCTGCTAGCACCTTCTCTGTGCCTGGGAAGCAGAAGTGTTCACATTGCTTCGCAGAATCGCTTTTGTGCAGAAAACAGTAACACTTGTTCAGATCGAAAGAAAGCACAGAGCCCCAGATTTTATGTTGTCCTGGAGAGCTTGCAGAGCACTGGGGAAAGGCAGGCAGAGAATTCCCTGCTAGCACCTTCTCTGTGCCTGGGAAGCAGAAGTGTTCACATTGCTTCGCAGAATCACTTTTGTGCAGAAAACAGTAACACTTGTTCAGAACGAAAGAAAGCACAGAGCCCCAGATTTTATGTTGTCCTGGAGAGCTTGCAGAGCACTGGGGAAAGGCAGGCAGTGAATTCCCTGCTAGCACCTTCTCTGTGCCTGGGAAGCAGAAGTGTTCACATTGCTTCGCAGAATCGCTTTTGTGCAGAAAACAGTGACACTTGTTCAGAACGAAAGAAAGCACAGAGCCCCAGATTTTATGTTGTCCTGGAGAGCTTGCAGAGCACTGGGGAAAGGCAGGCAGAGAATTCCCTGCTAGCACCTTCTCTGTGCCTGGGAAGCAGAAGTGTTCACATTGCTTCGCAGAATCGCTTTTGTGCAGAAAACAGTAACACTTGTTCAGAACGAAAGAAAGCACAGAGCCCCAGATTTTATGTTGTCCTGGAGAGCTTGCAGAGCACTGGGGAAAGGCAGGCAGAGAATTCCCTGCTAGCACCTTCTCTGTGCCTGGGAAGCAGAAGTGTTCACATTGCTTCGCAGAATCGCTTTTGTGCAGAAAACAGTAACACTTGTTCAGAACGAAAGAAAGCACAGAGCCCCAGATTTTATGTTGTCCTGGAGAGCTTGCAGAGCACTGGGGAAAAGCAGGCAGAGAATTCCCTGCTAGCACCTTCTCTGTGCCTGGGAAGCAGAAGTGTTCACATTGCTTCGCAGAATCACTTTTGTGCAGAAAACAGTAACACTTGTTCAGAACGAAAGAAAGCACAGAGCCCCAGATTTTATGTTGTCCTGGAGAGCTTGCAGAGCACTGGGGAAAAGCAGGCAGAGAATTCCCTGCTAGCACCTTCTCTGTGCCTGGGAAGCAGAAGTGTTCACATTGCTTCGCAGAATCGCTTTTGTGCAGAAAACTAACAGTTGTTCAGAACGAAAGAAAGCACAGAGCCCCAGATTTTATGTTGTCCTGGAGAGCTTGCAGAGCACTGGGGAAAGGCAGGCAGAGAATTCCCTGCTAGCACCTTCTCTGTGCCTGGGAAGCAGAAGTGTTCACATTGCTTCGCAGAATCGCTTTTGTGCAGAAAACACTAACACTTGTTCAGAACGAAAGAAAGCACAGAGCCCCAGATTTTATGTTGTCCTGGAGAGCTTGCAGAGCACTGGGGAAAGGCAGGCAGAGAATTCCCTGCTAGCACCTTCTCTGTGCCTGGGAAGCAGAAGTGTTCACATTGCTTGGCAGAATCGCTTTTGTGCAGAAAACAGTAACACTTGTTCAGAACGAAAGAAAGCACAGAGCCCCAGATTTTATGTTGTCCTGGAGAGCTTGCAGAGCACTGGGGAAAAGCAGGCAGAGAATTCCCTGCTAGCACCTTCTCTGTGCCTGGGAAGCAGAAGTGTTCACTTTGCTTCGCAGAATCACTTTTGTGCAGAAAACAGTAACACTTGTTCAGAACGAAAGAAAGCACAGAGCCCCAGATTTTATGTTGTCCTGGAGAGCTTGCAGAGCACTGGGGAAAAGCAGGCAGAGAATTCCCTGCTAGCACCTTCTCTGTGCCTGGGAAGCAGAAGTGTTCACATTGCTTCGCAGAATCGCTTTTGTGCAGAAAACACTAACACTTGTTCAGATCGAAAGAAAGCACAGAGCCCAAGATTTTATGTTGTCCTGGAGAGCTTGCAGAGCACTGGGGAAAGGCAGGCAGAGAATTCCCTGCTAGCACCTTCTCTGTGCCTGGGAAGCAGAAGTGTTCACATTGCTTCGCAGAATCGCTTTTGTGCAGAAAACAGTAACACTTGTTCAGAACGAAAGAAGGCACAGAGCCCCAGAGTTTATATTGTCCTGGAGACCTTGCAGAGCACTGGGGAAAGGCAGGCAGAGAATTCCCTGCTAGCACCTTCTCTGTGCCTGTTCACATTGCTTGGCAGAATCGCTTTTGTGCAGAAAACAGTAACACCTGTTCAGAACGAAAGAAAGCACAGAGCCCCAGATTTTATGTTGTCCTGGAAAGCTTGCAGAGCACTGGGGAAAAGCAGGCAGAGAATTCCCTGCTAGCACCTTCTCTGTGCCTGGGAAGCAGAAGTGTTCACATTGCTTCGCAGAATCGCTTTTGTGCAGAAAACAGTGACACTTGTTCAGAACGAAAGAAAGCACAGAGCCCCAGATTTTATGTTGTCCTGGAGAGCTTGCAGAGCACTGGGGAAAGGCAGGCAGAGAATGCCCTGCTAGCACCTTCTCTGTGCCTGGGAAGCAGAAGTGTTCACATTGCTTCGCAGAATCGCTTTTGTGCAGAAAACACTAACACTTGTTCAGAACGAAAGAAAGCACAGAGCCCCAGATTTTATGTTGTCCTGGAGAGCTTGCAGAGCACTGGGGAAAGGCAGGCAGAGAATTCCCTGCTAGCACCTTCTCTGTGCCTGGGAAGCAGAAGTGTTCACATTGCTTCGCAGAATCGCTTTTGTGCAGAAAACAGTGACACTTGTTCAGAACGAAAGAAAGCACAGAGCCCCAGATTTTATGTTGTCCTGGAGAGCTTGCAGAGCACTGGGGAAAGGCAGGCAGAGAATTCCCTGCTAGCACCTTCTCTGTGCCTGGGAAGCAGAAGTGTTCACATTGCTTCGCAGAATCACTTTTGTGCAGAAAACAGTAACACTTGGTCAGAACGAAAGAAAGCACAGAGCCCCAGATTTTATGTTGTCCTGGAGAGCTTGCAGAGCACTGGGGAAAGGCAGGCAGTGAATTCCCTGCTAGCACCTTCTCTGTGCCTGGGAAGCAGAAGTGTTCACATTGCTTCGCAGAATCGCTTTTGTGCAGAAAACAGTAACACTTGTTCAGAACGAAAGAAAGCACAGAGCCCCAGATTTTATGTTGTCCTGGAGAGCTTGCAGAGCACTGGGGAAAGGCAGGCAGAGAATTCCCTGCTAGCACCTTCTCTGTGCCTGGGAAGCAGAAGTGTTCACATTGCTTCGCAGAATCGCTTTTGTGCAGAAAACACTAACACTTGTTCAGAACGAAAGAAAGCACAGAGCCCCAGATTTTATGTTGTCCTGGAGAGCTTGCAGAGCACTGGGGAAAAGCAGGCAGAGAATTCCCTGCTAGCACCTTCTCTGTGCCTGGGAAGCAGAAGTGTTCACATTGCTTCGCAGAATCACTTTTGTGCAGAAAACAGTAACACTTGTTCAGAACGAAAGAAAGCACAGAGCCCCAGATTTTATGTTGTCCTGGAGAGCTTGCAGAGCACTGGGGAAAAGCAGGCAGAGAATTCCCTGCTAGCACCTTCTCTGTGCCTGGGAAGCAGAAGTGTTCACATTGCTTGGCAGAATCGCTTTTGTGCAGAAAACAGTAACACTTGTTCAGAACGTAAGAAAGCACAGAGCCCCAGATTTTATGTTGTCCTGGAGAGCTTGCAGAGCACTGGGGAAAGGCAGGCAGAGAATTCCCTGCTAGCACCTTCTCTGTGCCTGGGAAGCAGAAGTGTTCACATTGCTTGGCAGAATCGCTTTTGTGCAGAAAACAGTAACACTTGTTCAGAACGAAAGAAAGCACAGAGCCCCAGATTTTATGTTGTCCTGGAGAGCTTGCAGAGCACTGGGGAAAGGCAGGCAGAGTATTCCCTGCTAGCACCTTCTCTGTGCCTGGGAAGCAGAAGTGTTCACATTACTTCGCAGAATCGCTTTTGTGCAGAAAACAGTAACACTTGTTCAGAACGAAAGAAAGCACAGAGCCCCAGATTTTATGTTGTCCTGGAGAGCTTGCAGAGCACTGGGGAAAGGCAGGCAGAGAATTCCCTGCTAGCACCTTCTCTGTGCCTGGGAAGCAGAAGTGTTCACATTGCTTCGCAGAATCGCTTTTGTGCAGAAAACAGTAACACTTGTTCAGAACGAAAGAAAGCACAGAGCCCCAGAGTTTATATTGTCCTGGAGACCTTGCAGAGCACTGGGGAAAGGCAGGCAGAGAATTCCCTGCTAGCACCTTCTCTGTGCCTGTTCACATTGCTTGGCAGAATCGCTTTTGTGCAGAAAACAGTAACACTTGTTCAGAACGAAAGAAAGCACAGAGCCCCAGATTTTATGTTGTCCTGGAAAGCTTGCAGAGCACTGGGGAAAAGCAGGCAGAGAATTCCCTGCTAGCACCTTCTCTGTGCCTGGGAAGCAGAAGTGTTCACATTGCTTCGCAGAATCGCTTTTGTGCAGAAAACAGTGACACTTGTTCAGAACGAAAGAAAGCACAGAGCCCCAGATTTTATGTTGTCCTGGAGAGCTTGCAGAGCACTGGGGAAAGGCAGGCAGAGAATTCCCTGCTAGCACCTTCTCTGTGCCTGGGAAGCAGAAGTGTTCACATTGCTTCGCAGAATCGCTTTTGTGCAGAAAACACTAACACTTGTTCAGAACGAAAGAAAGCACAGAGCCCCAGATTTTATGTTGTCCTGGAGAGCTTGCAGAGCACTGGGGAAAAGCAGGCAGAGAATTCCCTGCTAGCACCTTCTCTGTGCCTGGGAAGCAGAAGTGTTCACATTGCTTGGCAGAATCGCTTTTGTGCAGAAAACAGTAACACTTGTTCAGAACGAAAGGAAGCACAGAGCCCCAGATTTTATGTTGTCCTGGAGAGCTTGCAGAGCACTGGGGAAAGGCAGGCAGAGAATTCCCTGCTAGCACCTTCTCTGTGCCTGGGAAGCAGAAGTGTTCACATTGCTTCGCAGAATCACTTTTGTGCAGACAACAGTAACACTTGTTCAGAACGAAAGAAAGCACAGAGCCCCAGATTTTATGTTGTCCTGGAGAGCTTGCAGAGCACTGGGGAAAGGCAGGCAGAGAATTCCCTGCTAGCACCTTCTCTGTGCCTGGGAAGCAGAAGTGTTCACATTGCTTCGCAGAATCGCTTTTGTGCAGAAAACAGTAACACTTGTTCAGAACGAAAGAAAGCACAGAGCCCCAGATTTTATGTTGTCCTGGAGAGCTTGCAGAGCACTGGGGAAAAGCAGGCAGAGAATTCCCTGCTAGCACCTTCTCTGTGCCTGGGAAGCAGAAGTGTTCACATTGCTTCGCAGAATCACTTTTGTGCAGAAAACAGTAACACTTGTTCAGAACGAAAGAAAGCACAGAGCCCCAGATTTTATGTTGTCCTGGAGAGCTTGCAGAGCACTGGGGAAAAGCAGGCAGAGAATTCC
This sequence comes from Strix uralensis, assembly GCF_047716275.1. Classification (NCBI taxonomy): domain Eukaryota; kingdom Metazoa; phylum Chordata; class Aves; order Strigiformes; family Strigidae; genus Strix; species Strix uralensis. Next base: position 993,098 of record NC_133993.1, read on the forward strand.
CTGCTAGCACCTTCTCTGTGCCTGGGAAGCAGAAGTGTTCACATTGCTTGGCAGAATCGCTTTTGTGCAGAAAACAGTAACACTTGTTCAGAACGAAAGGAAGCACAGAGCCCCAGATTTTATGTTGTCCTGGAGAGCTTGCAGAGCACTGGGGAAAGGCAGGCAGAGAATTCCCTGCTAGCACCTTCTCTGTGCCTGGGAAGCAGAAGTGTTCACATTGCTTCGCAGAATCACTTTTGTGCAGACAACAGTAACACTTGTTCAGAACGAAAGAAAGCACAGAGCCCCAGATTTTATGTTGTCCTGGAGAGCTTGCAGAGCACTGGGGAAAGGCAGGCAGAGAATTCCCTGCTAGCACCTTCTCTGTGCCTGGGAAGCAGAAGTGTTCACATTGCTTCGCAGAATCGCTTTTGTGCAGAAAACAGTAACACTTGTTCAGAACGAAAGAAAGCACAGAGCCCCAGATTTTATGTTGTCCTGGAGAGCTTGCAGAGCACTGGGGAAAAGCAGGCAGAGAATTCCCTGCTAGCACCTTCTCTGTGCCTGGGAAGCAGAAGTGTTCACATTGCTTCGCAGAATCACTTTTGTGCAGAAAACAGTAACACTTGTTCAGAACGAAAGAAAGCACAGAGCCCCAGATTTTATGTTGTCCTGGAGAGCTTGCAGAGCACTGGGGAAAAGCAGGCAGAGAATTCCCTGCTAGCACCTTCTCTGTGCCTGGGAAGCAGAAGTGTTCACATTGCTTCGCAGAATCGCTTTTGTGCAGAAAACAGTAACACTTGTTCAGATCGAAAGAAAGCACAGAGCCCCAGATTTTATGTTGTCCTGGAGAGCTTGCAGAGCACTGGGGAAAGGCAGGCAGAGAATTCCCTGCTAGCACCTTCTCTGTGCCTGGGAAGCAGAAGTGTTCACATTGCTTCGCAGAATCACTTTTGTGCAGAAAACAGTAACACTTGGTCAGAACGAAAGAAAGCACAGAGCCCCAGATTTTATGTTGTCCTGGAGAGCTTGCAGAGCACTGGGGAAAGGCAGGCAGTGAATTCCCTGCTAGCACCTTCTCTGTGCCTGGGAAGCAGAAGTGTTCACATTGCTTCGCAGAATCGCTTTTGTGCAGAAAACAGTGACACTTGTTCAGAACGAAAGAAAGCACAGAGCCCCAGATTTTATGTTGTCCTGGAGAGCTTGCAGAGCACTGGGGAAAGGCAGGCAGAGAATTCCCTGCTAGCACCTTCTCTGTGCCTGGGAAGCAGAAGTGTTCACATTGCTTGGCAGAATCGCTTTTGTGCAGAAAACAGTAACACTTGTTCAGAACGAAAGAAAGCACAGAGCCCCAGATTTTATGTTGTCCTGGAGAGCTTGCAGAGCACTGGGGAAAGGCAGGCAGAGAATTCCCTGCTAGCACCTTCTCTGTGCCTGGGAAGCAGAAGTGTTCACATTGCTTCGCAGAATCGCTTTTGTGCAGAAAACAGTAACACTTGTTCAGAACGAAAGAAAGCACAGAGCCCCAGATTTTATGTTGTCCTGGAGAGCTTGCAGAGCACTGGGGAAAAGCAGGCAGAGAATTCCCTGCTAGCACCTTCTCTGTGCCTGGGAAGCAGAAGTGTTCACATTGCTTCGCAGAATCACTTTTGTGCAGAAAACAGTAACACTTGTTCAGAACGAAAGAAAGCACAGAGCCCCAGATTTTATGTTGTCCTGGAGAGCTTGCAGAGCACTGGGGAAAAGCAGGCAGAGAATTCCCTGCTAGCACCTTCTCTGTGCCTGGGAAGCAGAAGTGTTCACATTGCTTCGCAGAATCGCTTTTGTGCAGAAAACTAACAGTTGTTCAGAACGAAAGAAAGCACAGAGCCCCAGATTTTATGTTGTCCTGGAGAGCTTGCAGAGCACTGGGGAAAGGCAGGCAGAGAATTCCCTGCTAGCACCTTCTCTGTGCCTGGGAAGCAGAAGTGTTCACATTGCTTCGCAGAATCGCTTTTGTGCAGAAAACACTAACACTTGTTCAGAACGAAAGAAAGCACAGAGCCCCAGATTTTATGTTGTCCTGGAGAGCTTGCAGAGCACTGGGGAAAGGCAGGCAGAGAATTCCCTGCTAGCACCTTCTCTGTGCCTGGGAAGCAGAAGTGTTCACATTGCTTGGCAGAATCGCTTTTGTGCAGAAAACAGTAACACTTGTTCAGAACGAAAGAAAGCACAGAGCCCCAGATTTTATGTTGTCCTGGAGAGCTTGCAGAGCACTGGGGAAAAGCAGGCAGAGAATTCCCTGCTAGCACCTTCTCTGTGCCTGGGAAGCAGAAGTGTTCACTTTGCTTCGCAGAATCACTTTTGTGCAGAAAACAGTAACACTTGTTCAGAACGAAAGAAAGCACAGAGCCCCAGATTTTATGTTGTCCTGGAGAGCTTGCAGAGCACTGGGGAAAAGCAGGCAGAGAATTCCCTGCTAGCACCTTCTCTGTGCCTGGGAAGCAGAAGTGTTCACATTGCTTCGCAGAATCGCTTTTGTGCAGAAAACACTAACACTTGTTCAGATCGAAAGAAAGCACAGAGCCCAAGATTTTATGTTGTCCTGGAGAGCTTGCAGAGCACTGGGGAAAGGCAGGCAGAGAATTCCCTGCTAGCACCTTCTCTGTGCCTGGGAAGCAGAAGTGTTCACATTGCTTCGCAGAATCGCTTTTGTGCAGAAAACAGTAACACTTGTTCAGAACGAAAGAAGGCACAGAGCCCCAGAGTTTATATTGTCCTGGAGACCTTGCAGAGCACTGGGGAAAGGCAGGCAGAGAATTCCCTGCTAGCACCTTCTCTGTGCCTGTTCACATTGCTTGGCAGAATCGCTTTTGTGCAGAAAACAGTAACACCTGTTCAGAACGAAAGAAAGCACAGAGCCCCAGATTTTATGTTGTCCTGGAAAGCTTGCAGAGCACTGGGGAAAAGCAGGCAGAGAATTCCCTGCTAGCACCTTCTCTGTGCCTGGGAAGCAGAAGTGTTCACATTGCTTCGCAGAATTGCTTCGCAGAATCGCTTTTGTGCAGAAAACAGTGACACTTGTTCAGAACGAAAGAAAGCACAGAGCCCCAGATTTTATGTTGTCCTGGAGAGCTTGCAGAGCACTGGGGAAAGGCAGGCAGAGTATTCCCTGCTAGCACCTTCTCTGTGCCTGGGAAGCAGAAGTGTTCACATTGCTTCGCAGAATCGCTTTTGTGCAGAAAACAGTAACACTTGTTCAGAACGAAAGAAAGCACAGAGCCCCAGATTTTATGTTGTCCTGGAGAGCTTGCAGAGCACTGGGGAAAGGCAGGCAGAGTATTCCCTGCTAGCACCTTCTCTGTGCCTGGGAAGCAGAAGTGTTCACATTGCTTCGCAGAATCGCTTTTGTGCAGAAAACAGTAACACTTGTTCAGAACGAAAGAAAGCACAGAGCCCCAGATTCTATGTTGTCCTGGAGAGCTTGCAGAGCACTGGGGAAAAGCAGGCAGAGAATTCCCTGCTAGCACCTTCTCTGTGCCTGGGAAACAGAAGTGTTCACATTGCTTCGCAGAATCGCTTTTGTGCAGAAAACAGTAACACTTGTTCAGAACGAAAGAAAGCACAGAGCCCCAGATTTTATGTTGTCCTGGAGAGCTTGCAGAGCACTGGGGAAAAGCAGGCAGAGAATGCCCTGCTAGCACCTTCTCTGTGCCTGGGAAGCAGAAGTGTTCACATTGCTTCGCAGAATCGCTTTTGTGCAGAAAACAGTAACACTTGTTCAGATCGAAAGAAAGCACAGAGCCCCAGATTTTATGTTGTCCTGGAGAGCTTGCAGAGCACTGGGGAAAAGCAGGCAGAGAATTCCCTGCTAGCACCTTCTCTGTGCCTGTTCACATTGCTTGGCAGAATCGTTTTTGTGCAGAAAACAGTAACACTTGTTCAGAACGAAAGAAAGCACAGAGCCCCAGATTTTATGTTGTCCTGGAGAGCTTGCAGAGCACTGGGGAAAAGCAGGCAGAGAATTCCCTGCTAGCACCTTCTCTGTGCCTGGGAAGCAGAAGTGTTCACATTGCTTCGCAGAATCGCTTTTGTGCAGAAAACAGTAACACTTGTTCAGAACGTAAGAAAGCACAGAGCCCCAGATTTTATGTTGTCCTGGAGAGCTTGCAGAGCACTGGGGAAAAGCAGGCAGAGAATTCCCTGCTAGCACCTTCTCTGTGCCTGGGAAGCAGAAGTGTTCACATTGCTTCGCAGAATCGCTTTTGTGCAGAAAACACTAACACTTGTTCAGATCGAAAGAAAGCACAGAGCCCCAGATTTTATGTTGTCCTGGAGAGCTTGCAGAGCACTGGGGAAAGGCAGGCAGAGAATTCCCTGCTAGCACCTTCTCTGTGCCTGGGAAGCAGAAGTGTTCACATTGCTTCGCAGAATCGCTTTTGTGCAGAAAACACTAACACTTGTTCAGAACGAAAGAAAGCACAGAGCCCCAGATTTTATGTTGTCCTGGAGAGCTTGCAGAGCACTGGGGAAAGGCAGGCAGAGTATTCCCTGCTAGCACCTTCTCTGTGCCTGGGAAGCAGAAGTGTTCACTTTGCTTCGAAGAATCACTTTTGTGCAGAAAACAGTAACACTTGTTCAGAACGAAAGAAAGCACAGAGCCCCAGATTTTATGTTGTCCTGGAGAGCTTGCAGAGCACTGGGGAAAAGCAGGCAGAGAATTCCCTGCTAGCACCTTCTCTGTGCCTGGGAAGCAGAAGTGTTCACATTGCTTCGCAGAATCGCTTTTGTGCAGAAAACACTAACACTTGTTCAGATCGAAAGAAAGCACAGAGCCCAAGATTTTATGTTGTCCAGGAGAGCTTGCAGAGCACTGGGGAAAGGCAGGCAGAGAATTCCCTGCTAGCACCTTCTCTGTGCCTGGGAAGCAGAAGTGTTCACATTGCTTCGCAGAATCGCTTTTGTGCAGAAAACAGTAACACTTGTTCAGAACGAAAGAAGGCACAGAGCCCCAGAGTTTATATTGTCCTGGAGACCATGCAGAGCACTGGGGAAAGGCAGGCAGAGAATTCCCTGCTAGCACCTTCTCTGTGCCTGTTCACATTGCTTGGCAGAATCGCTTTTGTGCAGAAAACAGTAACACCTGTTCAGAACAAAAGAAAGCACAGAGCCCCAGATTTTATGTTGTCCTGGAAAGCTTGCAGAGCACTGGGGAAAAGCAGGCAGAGAATTCCCTGCTAGCACCTTCTCTGTGCCTGGGAAGCAGAAGTGTTCACATTGCTTCGCAGAATCGCTTTTGTGCAGAAAACAGTGACACTTGTTCAGAACGAAAGAAAGCACAGAGCCCCAGATTTTATGTTGTCCTGGAGAGCTTGCAGAGCACTGGGGAAAGGCAGGCAGAGAATTCCCTGCTAGCACCTTCTCTGTGCCTGGGAAGCAGAAGTGTTCACATTGCTTCGCAGAATCGCTTTTGTGCAGAAAACAGTAACACTTGTTCAGAACGAAAGAAAGCACAGAGCCCCAGATTCTATGTTGTCCTGGAGAGCTTGCAGAGCACTGGGGAAAAGCAGGCAGAGAATTCCCTGCTAGCACCTTCTCTGTGCCTGGGAAGCAGAAGTGTTCACATTGCTTCGCAGAATCGCTTTTGTGCAGAAAACAGTAACACTTGTTCAGATCGAAAGAAAGCACAGAGCCCCAGATTTTATGTTGTCCTGGAGAGCTTGCAGAGCACTGGGGAAAGGCAGGCAGAGAATTCCCTGCTAGCACCTTCTCTGTGCCTGGGAAGCAGAAGTGTTCACATTGCTTCGCAGAATCACTTTTGTGCAGAAAACAGTAACACTTGGTCAGAACGAAAGAAAGCACAGAGCCCCAGATTTTATGTTGTCCTGGAGACCTTGCAGAGCACTGGGGAAAGGCAGGCAGAGAATTCCCTGCTAGCACCTTCTCTGTGCCTGGGAAGCAGAAGTGTTCACATTGCTTCGCAGAATCACTTTTGTGCAGAAAACAGTGACACTTGTTCAGAACGAAAGAAAGCACAGAGCCCCAGATTTTATGTTGTCCTGGAGAGCTTGCAGAGCACTGGGGAAAGGCAGGCAGAGAATTCCCTGCTAGCACCTTCTCTGTGCCTGTTCACATTGCTTGGCAGAATCGCTTTTGTGCAGAAAACAGTAACACCTGTTCAGAACAAAAGAAAGCACAGAGCCCCAGATTTTATGTTGTCCTGGAAAGCTTGCAGAGCACTGGGGAAAAGCAGGCAGAGAATTCCCTGCTAGCACCTTCTCTGTGCCTGGGAAGCAGAAGTGTTCACATTGCTTCGCAGAATCGCTTTTGTGCAGAAAACAGTGACACTTGTTCAGAACGAAAGAAAGCACAGAGCCCCAGATTTTATGTTGTCCTGGAGAGCTTGCAGAGCACTGGGGAAAGGCAGGCAGAGAATTCCCTGCTAGCACCTTCTCTGTGCCTGGGAAGCAGAAGTGTTCACATTGCTTCGCAGAATCGCTTTTGTGCAGAAAACAGTAACACTTGTTCAGAACGAAAGAAAGCACAGAGCCCCAGATTCTATGTTGTCCTGGAGAGCTTGCAGAGCACTGGGGAAAAGCAGGCAGAGAATTCCCTGCTAGCACCTTCTCTGTGCCTGGGAAGCAGAAGTGTTCACATTGCTTCGCAGAATCGCTTTTGTGCAGAAAACAGTAACACTTGTTCAGATCGAAAGAAAGCACAGAGCCCCAGATTTTATGTTGTCCTGGAGAGCTTGCAGAGCACTGGGGAAAGGCAGGCAGAGAATTCCCTGCTAGCACCTTCTCTGTGCCTGGGAAGCAGAAGTGTTCACATTGTTTCGCAGAATCACTTTTGTGCAGAAAACAGTAACACTTGGTCAGAACGAAAGAAAGCACAGAGCCCCAGATTTTATGTTGTCCTGGAGACCTTGCAGAGCACTGGGGAAAGGCAGGCAGAGAATTCCCTGCTAGCACCTTCTCTGTGCCTGGGAAGCAGAAGTGTTCACATTGCTTCGCAGAATCACTTTTGTGCAGAAAACAGTGACACTTGTTCAGAACGAAAGAAAGCACAGAGCCCCAGATTTTATGTTGTCCTGGAGAGCTTGCAGAGCACTGGGGAAAGGCAGGCAGAGTATTCCCTGCTAGCACCTTCTCTGTGCCTGGGAAGCAGAAGTGTTCACTTTGCTTCGAAGAATCACTTTTGTGCAGAAAACAGTAACACTTGTTCAGAACGAAAGAAAGCACAGAGCCCCAGATTTTATGTTGTCCTGGAGAGCTTGCAGAGCACTGGGGAAAAGCAGGCAGAGAATTCCCTGCTAGCACCTTCTCTGTGCCTGGGAAGCAGAAGTGTTCACATTGCTTCGCAGAATCGCTTTTGTGCAGAAAACACTAACACTTGTTCAGATCGAAAGAAAGCACAGAGCCCAAGATTTTATGTTGTCCAGGAGAGCTTGCAGAGCACTGGGGAAAGGCAGGCAGAGAATTCCCTGCTAGCACCTTCTCTGTGCCTGGGAAGCAGAAGTGTTCACATTGCTTCGCAGAATCGCTTTTGTGCAGAAAACAGTAACACTTGTTCAGAACGAAAGAAGGCACAGAGCCCCAGAGTTTATATTGTCCTGGAGACCATGCAGAGCACTGGGGAAAGGCAGGCAGAGAATTCCCTGCTAGCACCTTCTCTGTGCCTGTTCACATTGCTTGGCAGAATCGCTTTTGTGCAGAAAACAGTAACACCTGTTCAGAACAAAAGAAAGCACAGAGCCCCAGATTTTATGTTGTCCTGGAAAGCTTGCAGAGCACTGGGGAAAAGCAGGCAGAGAATTCCCTGCTAGCACCTTCTCTGTGCCTGGGAAGCAGAAGTGTTCACATTGCTTCGCAGAATCGCTTTTGTGCAGAAAACAGTGACACTTGTTCAGAACGAAAGAAAGCACAGAGCCCCAGATTTTATGTTGTCCTGGAGAGCTTGCAGAGCACTGGGGAAAGGCAGGCAGAGAATTCCCTGCTAGCACCTTCTCTGTGCCTGGGAAGCAGAAGTGTTCACATTGCTTCGCAGAATCGCTTTTGTGCAGAAAACAGTAACACTTGTTCAGAACGAAAGAAAGCACAGAGCCCCAGATTCTATGTTGTCCTGGAGAGCTTGCAGAGCACTGGGGAAAAGCAGGCAGAGAATTCCCTGCTAGCACCTTCTCTGTGCCTGGGAAGCAGAAGTGTTCACATTGCTTCGCAGAATCGCTTTTGTGCAGAAAACAGTAACACTTGTTCAGATCGAAAGAAAGCACAGAGCCCCAGATTTTATGTTGTCCTGGAGAGCTTGCAGAGCACTGGGGAAAGGCAGGCAGAGAATTCCCTGCTAGCACCTTCTCTGTGCCTGGGAAGCAGAAGTGTTCACATTGCTTCGCAGAATCACTTTTGTGCAGAAAACAGTAACACTTGGTCAGAACGAAAGAAAGTACAGAGCCCCAGATTTTATGTTGTCCTGGAGACCTTGCAGAGCACTGGGGAAAGGCAGGCAGAGAATTCCCTGCTAGCACCTTCTCTGTGCCTGGGAAGCAGAAGTGTTCACATTGCTTCGCAGAATCACTTTTGTGCAGAAAACAGTAACACTTGTTCAGAACGAAAGAAAGCACAGAGCCCCAGATTTTATGTTGTCCTGGAGAGCTTGCAGAGCACTGGGGAAAGGCAGGCAGTGAATTCCCTGCTAGCACCTTCTCTGTGCCTGGGAAGCAGAAGTGTTCACATTGCTTCGCAGAATCGCTTTTGTGCAGAAAACAGTGACACTTGTTCAGAACGAAAGAAAGCACAGAGCCCCAGATTTTATGTTGTCCTGGAGAGCTTGCAGAGCACTGGGGAAAGGCAGGCAGTGAATTCCCTGCTAGCACCTTCTCTGTGCCTGGGAAGCAGAAGTGTTCACATTGCTTCGCAGAATCGCTTTTGTGCAGAAAACAGTGACACTTGTTCAGAACGAAAGAAAGCACAGAGCCCCAGATTTTATGTTGTCCTGGAGAGCTTGCAGAGCACTGGGGAAAGGCAGGCAGAGAATTCCCTGCTAGCACCTTCTCTGTGCCTGGGAAGCAGAAGTGTTCACATTGCTTCGCAGAATCGCTTTTGTGCAGAAAACAGTAACACTTGTTCAGAACGAAAGAAAGCACAGAGCCCCAGATTCTATGTTGTCCTGGAGAGCTTGCAGAGCACTGGGGAAAAGCAGGCAGAGAATTCCCTGCTAGCACCTTCTCTGTGCCTGGGAAACAGAAGTGTTCACATTGCTTCGCAGAATCGCTTTTGTGCAGAAAACAGTAACACTTGTTCAGAACGAAAGAAAGCACAGAGCCCCAGATTTTATGTTGTCCTGGAGAGCTTGCAGAGCACTGGGGAAAAGCAGGCAGAGAATGCCCTGCTAGCACCTTCTCTGTGCCTGGGAAGCAGAAGTGTTCACATTGCTTCGCAGAATCGCTTTTGTGCAGAAAACAGTAACACTTGTTCAGATCGAAAGAAAGCACAGAGCCCCAGATTTTATGTTGTCCTGGAGAGCTTGCAGAGCACTGGGGAAAAGCAGGCAGAGAATTCCCTGCTAGCACCTTCTCTGTGCCTGTTCACATTGCTTGGCAGAATCGTTTTTGTGCAGAAAACAGTAACACTTGTTCAGAACGAAAGAAAGCACAGAGCCCCAGATTTTATGTTGTCCTGGAGAGCTTGCAGAGCACTGGGGAAAAGCAGGCAGAGAATTCCCTGCTAGCACCTTCTCTGTGCCTGGGAAGCAGAAGTGTTCACATTGCTTCGCAGAATCGCTTTTGTGCAGAAAACAGTAACACTTGTTCAGAACGTAAGAAAGCACAGAGCCCCAGATTTTATGTTGTCCTGGAGAGCTTGCAGAGCACTGGGGAAAAGCAGGCAGAGAATTCCCTGCTAGCACCTTCTCTGTGCCTGGGAAGCAGAAGTGTTCACTTTGCTTCGAAGAATCACTTTTGTGCAGAAAACAGTAACACTTGTTCAGAACGAAAGAAAGCACAGAGCCCCAGATTTTATGTTGTCCTGGAGAGCTTGCAGAGCACTGGGGAAAAGCAGGCAGAGAATTCCCTGCTAGCACCTTCTCTGTGCCTGGGAAGCAGAAGTGTTCACATTGCTTCGCAGAATCGCTTTTGTGCAGAAAACACTAACACTTGTTCAGATCGAAAGAAAGCACAGAGCCCAAGATTTTATGTTGTCCAGGAGAGCTTGCAGAGCACTGGGGAAAGGCAGGCAGAGAATTCCCTGCTAGCACCTTCTCTGTGCCTGGGAAGCAGAAGTGTTCACATTGCTTCGCAGAATCGCTTTTGTGCAGAAAACAGTAACACTTGTTCAGAACGAAAGAAGGCACAGAGCCCAAGAGTTTATATTGTCCTGGAGACCTTGCAGAGCACTGGGGAAAGGCAGGCAGAGAATTCCCTGCTAGCACCTTCTCTGTGCCTGTTCACATTGCTTGGCAGAATCGCTTTTGTGCAGAAAACAGTAACACCTGTTCAGAACAAAAGAAAGCACAGAGCCCCAGATTTTATGTTGTCCTGGAAAGCTTGCAGAGCACTGGGGAAAAGCAGGCAGAGAATTCCCTGCTAGCACCTTCTCTGTGCCTGGGAAGCAGAAGTGTTCACATTGCTTCGCAGAATCGCTTTTGTGCAGAAAACAGTGACACTTGTTCAGAACGAAAGAAAGCACAGAGCCCCAGATTTTATGTTGTCCTGGAGAGCTTGCAGAGCACTGGGGAAAGGCAGGCAGAGAATTCCCTGCTAGCACCTTCTCTGTGCCTGGGAAGCAGAAGTGTTCACATTGCTTCGCAGAATCGCTTTTGTGCAGAAAACAGTAACACTTGTTCAGAACGAAAGAAAGCACAGAGCCCCAGTTTTTATCTTGTCCTGGAAAGCTTGCAGAGCACTGGGGAAAAGCAGGCAGAGAATTCCCTGCTAGCACCTTCTCTGTGCCTGGGAAGCAGAAGTGTTCACATTGCTTCGCAGAATCGCTTTTGTGCAGAAAACAGTAACACTTGTTCAGATCGAAAGAAAGCACAGAGCCCCAGATTTTATGTTGTCCTGGAGAGCTTGCAGAGCACTGGGGAAAGGCAGGCAGAGAATTCCCTGCTAGCACCTTCTCTGTGCCTGGGAAGCAGAAGTGTTCACATTGCTTCGCAGAATCACTTTTGTGCAGAAAACAGTAACACTTGGTCAGAACGAAAGAAAGCACAGAGCCCCAGATTTTATGTTGTCCTGGAGAGCTTGCAGAGCACTGGGGAAAGGCAGGCAGTGAATTCCCTGCTAGCACCTTCTCTGTGCCTGGGAAGCAGAAGTGTTCACATTGCTTCGCAGAATCGCTTTTGTGCAGACAACAGTAACACTTGTTCAGAACGAAAGAAAGCACAGAGCCCCAGATTTTATGTTGTCCTGGAGAGCTTGCAGAGCACTGGGGAAAAGCAGGCAGAGAATTCCCTGCTAGCACCTTCTCTGTGCCTGGGAAGCACAAGTGTTCACATTGCTTCGCAGAATCGCTTTTGTGCAGAAAACAGTAACACTTGTTCAGAACGAAAGAAAGCACAGAGCCCCAGATTTTATGTTGTCCTGGAGAGCTTGCAGAGCACTGGGGAAAAGCAGGCAGAGAATTCCCTGCTAGCACCTTCTCTGTGCCTGTTCACATTGCTTGGCAGAATCGCTTTTGTGCAGAAAACAGTAACACCTGTTCAGAACGAAAGAAAGCACAGAGCCCCAGATTTTATGTTGTCCTGGAAAGCTTGCAGAGCACTGGGGAAAGGCAGGCAGAGAATTCCCTGCTAGCACCTTCTCTGTGCCTGGGAAGCAGAAGTGTTCACATTGCTTCGCAGAATCGCTTTTGTGCAGAAAACAGTAACACTTGTTCAGAACGAAAGAAGGCACAGAGCCCCAGAGTTTATATTGTCCTGGAGACCTTGCAGAGCACTGGGGAAAGGCAGGCAGAGAATTCCCTGCTAGCACCTTCTCTGTGCCTGTTCACATTGCTTGGCAGAATCGCTTTTGTGCAGAAAACAGTAACACCTGTTCAGAACAAAAGAAAGCACAGAGCCCCAGATTTTATGTTGTCCTGGAAAGCTTGCAGAGCACTGGGGAAAAGCAGGCAGAGAATTCCCTGCTAGCACCTTCTCTGTGCCTGGGAAGCAGAAGTGTTCACATTGCTTCGCAGAATCGCTTTTGTGCAGAAAACAGTGACACTTGTTCAGAACGAAAGAAAGCACAGAGCCCCAGATTTTATGTTGTCCTGGAGAGCTTGCAGAGCACTGGGGAAAGGCTGGCAGAAAATTCCCTGCTAGCACCTTCTCTGTGCCTGGGAAGCAGAAGTGTTCACATTGCTTCGCAGAATCACTTTTGTGCAGAAAACAGTAACACTTGGTCAGAACGAAAGAAAGCACAGAGCCCCAGATTTTATGTTGTCCTGGAGAGCTTGCAGAGCACTGGGGAAAGGCAGGCAGAGAATTCCCTGCTAGCACCTTCTCTGTGCCTGGGAAGCAGAAGTGTTCACATTGCTTCGCAGAATCGCTTTTGTGCAGAAAACACTAACACTTGTTCAGAACGAAAGAAAGCACAGAGCCCCAGATTTTATGTTGTCCTGGAGAGCTTGCAGAGCACTGGGGAAAGGCAGGCAGAGAATTCCCTGCTAGCACCTTCTCTGTGCCTGGGAAGCAGAAGTGTTCACATTGCTTCGCAGAATCGCTTTTGTGCAGAAAACAGTAACACTTGTTCAGAACGAAAGAAAGCACAGAGCCCCAGATTCTATGTTGTCCTGGAGAGCTTGCAGAGCACTGGGGAAAAGCAGGCAGAGAATTCCCTGCTAGCACCTTCTCTGTGCCTGGGAAGCAGAAGTGTTCACATTGCTTCGCAGAATCGCTTTTGTGCAGAAAACAGTAACACTTGTTCAGATCGAAAGAAAGCACAGAGCCCCAGATTTTATGTTGTCCTGGAGAGCTTGCAGAGCACTGGGGAAAGGCAGGCAGAGAATTCCCTGCTAGCACCTTCTCTGTGCCTGGGAAGCAGAAGTGTTCACATTGCTTCGCAGAATCACTTTTGTGCAGAAAACAGTAACACTTGGTCAGAACGAAAGAAAGCACAGAGCCCCAGATTTTATGTTGTCCTGGAGAGCTTGCAGAGCACTGGGGAAAGGCAGGCAGAGAATTCCCTGCTAGCACCTTCTCTGTGCCTGGGAAGCAGAAGTGTTCACATTGCTTCGCAGAATCGCTTTTGTGCAGAAAACACTAACACTTGTTCAGAACGAAAGAAAGCACAGAGCCCCAGATTTTATGTTGTCCTGGAGAGCTTGCAGAGCACTGGGGAAAGGCAGGCAGAGAATTCCCTGCTAGCACCTTCTCTGTGCCTGGGAAGCAGAAGTGTTCACATTGCTTCGCAGAATCGCTTTTGTGAAGAAAACAGTAACACTTGTTCAGAACGTAAGAAAGCACAGAGCCCCAGATTTTATGTTGTGCTGGAGAGCTTGCAGAGCACTGGGGAAAAGCAGGCAGAGAATTCCCTGCTAGCACCTTCTCTGTGCCTGGGAAGCAGAAGTGTTCACATTGCTTCGCAGAATCGCTTTTGTGCAGAAAACACTAACAGTTGTTCAGATCGAAAGAAAGCACAGAGCCCCAGATTTTATGTTGTCCTGGAGAGCTTGCAGAGCACTGGGGAAAGGCAGGCAGAGAATTCCCTGCTAGCACCTTCTCTGTGCCTGGGAAGCAGAAGTGTTCACATTGCTTCGCAGAATCGCTTTTGTGCAGAAAACAGTAACACTTGTTCAGAACGAAAGAAGGCACAGAGCCCCAGAGTTTATATTGTCCTGGAGACCTTGCAGAGCACTGGGGAAAGGCAGGCAGAGAATTCCCTGCTAGCACCTTCTCTGTGCCTGTTCACATTGCTTGGCAGAATCGCTTTTGTGCAGAAAACAGTAACACCTGTTCAGAACAAAAGAAAGCACAGAGCCCCAGATTTTATGTTGTCCTGGAAAGCTTGCAGAGCACTGGGGAAAAGCAGGCAGAGAATTCCCTGCTAGCACCTTCTCTGTGCCTGGGAAGCAGAAGTGTTCACATTGCTTCGCAGAATCGCTTTTGTGCAGAAAACAGTGACACTTGTTCAGAACGAAAGAAAGCACAGAGCCCCAGATTTTATGTTGTCCTGGAGAGCTTGCAGAGCACTGGGGAAAGGCAGGCAGAGAATTCCCTGCTAGCACCTTCTCTGTGCCTGGGAAGCAGAAGTGTTCACATTGCTTCGCAGAATCGCTTTTGTGCAGAAAACAGTAACACTTGTTCAGAACGAAAGAAAGCACAGAGCCCCAGATTCTATGTTGTCCTGGAGAGCTTGCAGAGCACTGGGGAAAAGCAGGCAGAGAATTCCCTGCTAGCACCTTCTCTGTGCCTGGGAAGCAGAAGTGTTCACATTGCTTCGCAGAATCGCTTTTGTGCAGAAAACAGTAACACTTGTTCAGATCGAAAGAAAGCACAGAGCCCCAGATTTTATGTTGTCCTGGAGAGCTTGCAGAGCACTGGGGAAAGGCAGGCAGAGAATTCCCTGCTAGCACCTTCTCTGTGCCTGGGAAGCAGAAGTGTTCACATTGCTTCGCAGAATCACTTTTGTGCAGAAAACAGTAACACTTGGTCAGAACGAAAGAAAGCACAGAGCCCCAGATTTTATGTTGTCCTGGAGAGCTTGCAGAGCACTGGGGAAAGGCAGGCAGAGAATTCCCTGCTAGCACCTTCTCTGTGCCTGGGAAGCAGAAGTGTTCACATTGCTTCGCAGAATCGCTTTTGTGCAGAAAACAGTGACACTTGTTCAGAACGAAAGAAAGCACAGAGCCCCAGATTTTATGTTGTCCTGGAGAGCTTGCAGAGCACTGGGGAAAGGCTGGCAGAAAATTCCCTGCTAGCACCTTCTCTGTGCCTGGGAAGCAGAAGTGTTCACATTGCTTCGCAGAATCACTTTTGTGCAGAAAACAGTAACACTTGGTCAGAACGAAAGAAAGCACAGAGCCCCAGATTTTATGTTGTCCTGGAGAGCTTGCAGAGCACTGGGGAAAGGCAGGCAGAGAATTCCCTGCTAGCACCTTCTCTGTGCCTGGGAAGCAGAAGTGTTCACATTGCTTCGCAGAATCGCTTTTGTGCAGAAAACACTAACACTTGTTCAGAACGAAAGAAAGCACAGAGCCCCAGATTTTATGTTGTCCTGGAGAGCTTGCAGAGCACTGGGGAAAGGCAGGCAGAGAATTCCCTGCTAGCACCTTCTCTGTGCCTGGGAAGCAGAAGTGTTCACATTGCTTCGCAGAATCGCTTTTGTGCAGAAAACAGTAACACTTGTTCAGAACGAAAGAAAGCACAGAGCCCCAGATTCTATGTTGTCCTGGAGAGCTTGCAGAGCACTGGGGAAAAGCAGGCAGAGAATTCCCTGCTAGCACCTTCTCTGTGCCTGGGAAGCAGAAGTGTTCACATTGCTTCGCAGAATCGCTTTTGTGCAGAAAACAGTAACACTTGTTCAGATCGAAAGAAAGCACAGAGCCCCAGATTTTATGTTGTCCTGGAGAGCTTGCAGAGCACTGGGGAAAGGCAGGCAGAGAATTCCCTGCTAGCACCTTCTCTGTGCCTGGGAAGCAGAAGTGTTCACATTGCTTCGCAGAATCACTTTTGTGCAGAAAACAGTAACACTTGGTCAGAACGAAAGAAAGCACAGAGCCCCAGATTTTATGTTGTCCTGGAGAGCTTGCAGAGCACTGGGGAAAGGCAGGCAGAGAATTCCCTGCTAGCACCTTCTCTGTGCCTGGGAAGCAGAAGTGTTCACATTGCTTCGCAGAATCGCTTTTGTGCAGAAAACAGTGACACTTGTTCAGAACGAAAGAAAGCACAGAGCCCCAGATTTTATGTTGTCCTGGAGAGCTTGCAGAGCACTGGGGAAAGGCAGGCAGAGAATTCCCTGCTAGCACCTTCTCTGTGCCTGGGAAGCAGAAGTGTTCACATTGCTTCGCAGAATCGCTTTTGTGAAGAAAACAGTAACACTTGTTCAGAACGTAAGAAAGCACAGAGCCCCAGATTTTATGTTGTGCTGGAGAGCTTGCAGAGCACTGGGGAAAAGCAGGCAGAGAATTCCCTGCTAGCACCTTCTCTGTGCCTGGGAAGCAGAAGTGTTCACATTGCTTCGCAGAATCGCTTTTGTGCAGAAAACACTAACAGTTGTTCAGATCGAAAGAAAGCACAGAGCCCCAGATTTTATGTTGTCCTGGAGAGCTTGCAGAGCACTGGGGAAAGGCAGGCAGAGAATTCCCTGCTAGCACCTTCTCTGTGCCTGGGAAGCAGAAGTGTTCACATTGCTTCGCAGAATCGCTTTTGTGCAGAAAACAGTAACACTTGTTCAGAACGAAAGAAGGCACAGAGCCCCAGAGTTTATATTGTCCTGGAGACCTTGCAGAGCACTGGGGAAAGGCAGGCAGAGAATTCCCTGCTAGCACCTTCTCTGTGCCTGTTCACATTGCTTGGCAGAATCGCTTTTGTGCAGAAAACAGTAACACCTGTTCAGAACAAAAGAAAGCACAGAGCCCCAGATTTTATGTTGTCCTGGAAAGCTTGCAGAGCACTGGGGAAAAGCAGGCAGAGAATTCCCTGCTAGCACCTTCTCTGTGCCTGGGAAGCAGAAGTGTTCACATTGCTTCGCAGAATCGCTTTTGTGCAGAAAACAGTGACACTTGTTCAGAACGAAAGAAAGCACAGAGCCCCAGATTTTATGTTGTCCTGGAGAGCTTGCAGAGCACTGGGGAAAGGCAGGCAGAGAATTCCCTGCTAGCACCTTCTCTGTGCCTGGGAAGCAGAAGTGTTCACATTGCTTCGCAGAATCGCTTTTGTGCAGAAAACAGTAACACTTGTTCAGAACGAAAGAAAGCACAGAGCCCCAGATTCTATGTTGTCCTGGAGAGCTTGCAGAGCACTGGGGAAAAGCAGGCAGAGAATTCCCTGCTAGCACCTTCTCTGTGCCTGGGAAGCAGAAGTGTTCACATTGCTTCGCAGAATCGCTTTTGTGCAGAAAACAGTAACACTTGTTCAGATCGAAAGAAAGCACAGAGCCCCAGATTTTATGTTGTCCTGGAGAGCTTGCAGAGCACTGGGGAAAGGCAGGCAGAGAATTCCCTGCTAGCACCTTCTCTGTGCCTGGGAAGCAGAAGTGTTCACATTGCTTCGCAGAATCACTTTTGTGCAGAAAACAGTAACACTTGGTCAGAACGAAAGAAAGCACAGAGCCCCAGATTTTATGTTGTCCTGGAGAGCTTGCAGAGCACTGGGGAAAGGCAGGCAGAGAATTCCCTGCTAGCACCTTCTCTGTGCCTGGGAAGCAGAAGTGTTCACATTGCTTCGCAGAATCGCTTTTGTGCAGAAAACACTAACACTTGTTCAGAACGAAAGAAAGCACAGAGCCCCAGATTTTATGTTGTCCTGGAGAGCTTGCAGAGCACTGGGGAAAGGCAGGCAGAGAATTCCCTGCTAGCACCTTCTCTGTGCCTGGGAAGCAGAAGTGTTCACATTGCTTCGCAGAATCGCTTTTGTGCAGAAAACACTAACACTTGTTCAGAACGAAAGAAAGCACAGAGCCCCAGATTTTATGTTGTGCTGGAGAGCTTGCAGAGCACTGGGGAAAAGCAGGCAGAGAATTCCCTGCTAGCACCTTCTCTGTGCCTGGGAAGCAGAAGTGTTCACATTGCTTCGCAGAATCGCTTTTGTGCAGAAAACAGTAACACTTGTTCAGATCGAAAGAAAGCACAGAGCCCCAGATTTTATGTTGTCCTGGAGAGCTTGCAGAGCACTGGGGAAAGGCAGGCAGAGAATTCCCTGCTAGCACCTTCTCTGTGCCTGGGAAGCAGAAGTGTTCACATTGCTTCGCAGAATCGCTTTTGTGCAGAAAACACTAACACTTGTTCAGAACGAAAGAAAGCACAGAGCCCCAGATTTTATGTTGTCCTGGAGAGCTTGCAGAGCACTGGGGAAAGGCAGGCAGAGAATTCCCTGCTAGCACCTTCTCTGTGCCTGGGAAGCAGAAGTGTTCACATTGCTTCGCAGAATCACTTTTGTGCAGAAAACAGTAACACTTGTTCAGAACGAAAGAAAGCACAGAGCCCCAGATTTTATGTTGTCCTGGAGAGCTTGCAGAGCACTGGGGAAAGGCAGGCAGTGAATTCCCTGCTAGCACCTTCTCTGTGCCTGGGAAGCAGAAGTGTTCACTTTGCTTCGCAGAATCGCTTTTGTGCAGAAAACAGTAACACTTGTTCAGAACGAAAGAAAGCACAGAGCCCCAGATTTTATGTTGTCCTGGAGAGCTTGCAGAGCACTGGGGAAAGGCAGGCAGAGATTTCCCTGCTAGCACCTTCTCTGTGCCTGGGAAGCAGAAGTGTTCACATTGCTTCGCAGAATCACTTTTGTGCAGAAAACAGTAACACTTGTTCAGAACGAAAGAAAGCACAGAGCCCCAGATTTTATGTTGTCCTGGAGAGCTTGCAGAGCACTGGGGAAAAGCAGGCAGAGAATTCCCTGCTAGCACCTTCTCTGTGCCTGGGAAGCAGAAGTGTTCACATTGCTTCGCAGAATCGCTTTTGTGCAGAAAACACTAACAGTTGTTCAGAACGAAAGAAAGCACAGAGCCCCAGATTTTATGTTGTCCTGGAGAGCTTGCAGAGCACTGGGGAAAGGCAGGCAGTGAATTCCCTGCTAGCACCTTCTCTGTGCCTGGGAAGCACAAGTGTTCACATTGCTTCGCAGAATCGCTTTTGTGCAGAAAACACTAACACTTGTTCAGAACGAAAGAAAGCACAGAGCCCCAGATTTTATGTTGTCCTGGAGAGCTTGCAGAGCACTGGGGAAAGGCAGGCAGAGAATTCCCTGCTAGCACCTTCTCTGTGCCTGGGAAGCACAAGTGTTCACATTGCTTCGCAGAATCGCTTTTGTGCAGAAAACAGTAACACTTGTTCAGAACGAAAGAAAGCACAGAGCCCCAGATTTTATGTTGTCCTGGAAAGCTTGCAGAGCACTGGGGAAAAGCAGGCAGAGAATTCCCTGCTAGCACCTTCTCTGTGCCTGGGAAGCAGAAGTGTTCACATTGCTTCGCAGAATCACTTTTGTGCAGAAAACAGTAACACTTGTTCAGAACGAAAGAAAGCACAGAGCCCCAGATTTTATGTTGTCCTGGAGAGCTTGCAGAGCACTGGGGAAAAGCAGGCAGAGTATTCCCTGCTAGCACCTTCTCTGTGCCTGGGAAGCAGAAGTGTTCACATTGCTTGGCAGAATCGCTTTTGTGCAGAAAACAGTAACACTTGTTCAGAACGAAAGAAAGCACAGAGCCCCAGATTTTATGTTGTCCTGGAGAGCTTGCAGAGCACTGGGGAAAGGCAGGCAGAGAATTCCCTGCTAGCACCTTCTCTGTGCCTGGGAAGCAGAAGTGTTCACATTGCTTCGCAGAATCGCTTTTGTGCAGAAAACACTAACACTTGTTCAGAACAAAAGAAAGCACAGTGCCCCAGCTATTATGTTGTCCTGGAGAGCTTGCAGAGCACTGGGGAAAGGCAGGCAGAGAATTCCCTGCTAGCACCTTCTCTGTGCCTGTTCAGATTGCTTGGCAGAATCGCTTTTGTGCAGAAAACAGTAACACCTGTTCAGAACGAAAGAAAGCACAGAGCCCCAGATTTTATGTTGTCCTGGAAAGCTTGCAGAGCACTGGGGAAAAGCAGGCAGAGAATTCCCTGCTAGCACCTTCTCTGTGCCTGGGAAGCAGAAGTGTTCACATTGCTTCGCAGAATCGCTTTTGTGCAGAAAACAGTAACACTTGTTCAGAACGAAAGAAGGCACAGAGCCCCAGAGTTTATATTGTCCTGGAGACCTTGCAGAGCACTGGGGAAAGGCAGGCAGAGAATTCCCTGCTAGCACCTTCTCTGTGCCTGTTCACATTGCTTGGCAGAATCGCTTTTGTGCAGAAAACAGTAACACCTGTTCAGAACAAAAGAAAGCACAGAGCCCCAGATTTTATGTTGTCCTGGAAAGCTTGCAGAGCACTGGGGAAAAGCAGGCAGAGAATTCCCTGCTAGCACCTTCTCTGTGCCTGGGAAGCAGAAGTGTTCACATTGCTTCGCAGAATCGCTTTTGTGCAGAAAACAGTGACACTTGTTCAGAACGAAAGAAAGCACAGAGCCCCAGATTTTATGTTGTCCTGGAGAGCTTGCAGAGCACTGGGGAAAGGCAGGCAGAGAATTCCCTGCTAGCACCTTCTCTGTGCCTGGGAAGCAGAAGTGTTCACATTGCTTCGCAGAATCGCTTTTGTGCAGAAAACAGTAACACTTGTTCAGAACGAAAGAAAGCACAGAGCCCCAGATTCTATGTTGTCCTGGAGAGCTTGCAGAGCACTGGGGAAAAGCAGGCAGAGAATTCCCTGCTAGCACCTTCTCTGTGCCTGGGAAGCAGAAGTGTTCACATTGCTTCGCAGAATCGCTTTTGTGCAGAAAACAGTAACACTTGTTCAGATCGAAAGAAAGCACAGAGCCCCAGATTTTATGTTGTCCTGGAGAGCTTGCAGAGCACTGGGGAAAGGCAGGCAGAGAATTCCCTGCTAGCACCTTCTCTGTGCCTGGGAAGCAGAAGTGTTCACATTGCTTCGCAGAATCACTTTTGTGCAGAAAACAGTAACACTTGGTCAGAACGAAAGAAAGCACAGAGCCCCAGATTTTATGTTGTCCTGGAGAGCTTGCAGAGCACTGGGGAAAGGCAGGCAGAGAATTCCCTGCTAGCACCTTCTCTGTGCCTGGGAAGCAGAAGTGTTCACATTGCTTCGCAGAATCGCTTTTGTGCAGAAAACACTAACACTTGTTCAGAACGAAAGAAAGCACAGAGCCCCAGATTTTATGTTGTCCTGGAGAGCTTGCAGAGCACTGGGGAAAGGCAGGCAGAGAATTCCCTGCTAGCACCTTCTCTGTGCCTGGGAAGCAGAAGTGTTCACATTGCTTCGCAGAATCGCTTTTGTGCAGAAAACACTAACACTTGTTCAGAACGAAAGAAAGCACAGAGCCCCAGATTTTATGTTGTGCTGGAGAGCTTGCAGAGCACTGGGGAAAAGCAGGCAGAGAATTCCCTGCTAGCACCTTCTCTGTGCCTGGGAAGCAGAAGTGTTCACATTGCTTCGCAGAATCGCTTTTGTGCAGAAAACAGTAACACTTGTTCAGATCGAAAGAAAGCACAGAGCCCCAGATTTTATGTTGTCCTGGAGAGCTTGCAGAGCACTGGGGAAAGGCAGGCAGAGAATTCCCTGCTAGCACCTTCTCTGTGCCTGGGAAGCAGAAGTGTTCACATTGCTTCGCAGAATCGCTTTTGTGCAGAAAACACTAACACTTGTTCAGAACGAAAGAAAGCACAGAGCCCCAGATTTTATGTTGTCCTGGAGAGCTTGCAGAGCACTGGGGAAAGGCAGGCAGAGAATTCCCTGCTAGCACCTTCTCTGTGCCTGGGAAGCAGAAGTGTTCACATTGCTTCGCAGAATCACTTTTGTGCAGAAAACAGTAACACTTGTTCAGAACGAAAGAAAGCACAGAGCCCCAGATTTTATGTTGTCCTGGAGAGCTTGCAGAGCACTGGGGAAAGGCAGGCAGTGAATTCCCTGCTAGCACCTTCTCTGTGCCTGGGAAGCAGAAGTGTTCACTTTGCTTCGCAGAATCGCTTTTGTGCAGAAAACAGTAACACTTGTTCAGAACGAAAGAAAGCACAGAGCCCCAGATTTTATGTTGTCCTGGAGAGCTTGCAGAGCACTGGGGAAAGGCAGGCAGAGATTTCCCTGCTAGCACCTTCTCTGTGCCTGGGAAGCAGAAGTGTTCACATTGCTTCGCAGAATCACTTTTGTGCAGAAAACAGTAACACTTGTTCAGAACGAAAGAAAGCACAGAGCCCCAGATTTTATGTTGTCCTGGAGAGCTTGCAGAGCACTGGGGAAAAGCAGGCAGAGAATTCCCTGCTAGCACCTTCTCTGTGCCTGGGAAGCAGAAGTGTTCACATTGCTTCGCAGAATCGCTTTTGTGCAGAAAACACTAACAGTTGTTCAGAACGAAAGAAAGCACAGAGCCCCAGATTTTATGTTGTCCTGGAGAGCTTGCAGAGCACTGGGGAAAGGCAGGCAGTGAATTCCCTGCTAGCACCTTCTCTGTGCCTGGGAAGCACAAGTGTTCACATTGCTTCGCAGAATCGCTTTTGTGCAGAAAACACTAACACTTGTTCAGAACGAAAGAAAGCACAGAGCCCCAGATTTTATGTTGTCCTGGAGAGCTTGCAGAGCACTGGGGAAAGGCAGGCAGAGAATTCCCTGCTAGCACCTTCTCTGTGCCTGGGAAGCACAAGTGTTCACATTGCTTCGCAGAATCGCTTTTGTGCAGAAAACAGTAACACTTGTTCAGAACGAAAGAAAGCACAGAGCCCCAGATTTTATGTTGTCCTGGAAAGCTTGCAGAGCACTGGGGAAAAGCAGGCAGAGAATTCCCTGCTAGCACCTTCTCTGTGCCTGGGAAGCAGAAGTGTTCACATTGCTTCGCAGAATCACTTTTGTGCAGAAAACAGTAACACTTGTTCAGAACGAAAGAAAGCACAGAGCCCCAGATTTTATGTTGTCCTGGAGAGCTTGCAGAGCACTGGGGAAAAGCAGGCAGAGTATTCCCTGCTAGCACCTTCTCTGTGCCTGGGAAGCAGAAGTGTTCACATTGCTTGGCAGAATCGCTTTTGTGCAGAAAACAGTAACACTTGTTCAGAACGAAAGAAAGCACAGAGCCCCAGATTTTATGTTGTCCTGGAGAGCTTGCAGAGCACTGGGGAAAGGCAGGCAGAGAATTCCCTGCTAGCACCTTCTCTGTGCCTGGGAAGCAGAAGTGTTCACATTGCTTCGCAGAATCGCTTTTGTGCAGAAAACACTAACACTTGTTCAGAACAAAAGAAAGCACAGTGCCCCAGCTATTATGTTGTCCTGGAGAGCTTGCAGAGCACTGGGGAAAGGCAGGCAGAGAATTCCCTGCTAGCACCTTCTCTGTGCCTGTTCAGATTGCTTGGCAGAATCGCTTTTGTGCAGAAAACAGTAACACCTGTTCAGAACGAAAGAAAGCACAGAGCCCCAGATTTTATGTTGTCCTGGAAAGCTTGCAGAGCACTGGGGAAAAGCAGGCAGAGAATTCCCTGCTAGCACCTTCTCTGTGCCTGGGAAGCAGAAGTGTTCACATTGCTTCGCAGAATCGCTTTTGTGCAGAAAACAGTGACACTTGTTCAGAACGAAAGAAAGCACAGAGCCCCAGATTTTATGTTGTCCTGGAGAGCTTGCAGAGCACTGGGGAAAGGCAGGCAGAGAATGCCCTGCTAGCACCTTCTCTGTGCCTGGGAAGCAGAAGTGTTCACATTGCTTCGCAGAATCGCTTTTGTGCAGAAAACACTAACACTTGTTCAGAACGAAAGAAAGCACAGAGCCCCAGATTTTATGTTGTCCTGGAGAGCTTGCAGAGCACTGGGGAAAGGCAGGCAGAGAATTCCCTGCTAGCACCTTCTCTGTGCCTGGGAAGCAGAAGTGTTCACATTGCTTCGCAGAATCGCTTTTGTGCAGAAAACAGTAACACTTGTTCAGAACGAAAGAAGGCACAGAGCCCCAGAGTTTATATTGTCCTGGAGACCTTGCAGAGCACTGGGGAAAGGCAGGCAGAGAATTCCCTGCTAGCACCTTCTCTGTGCCTGTTCACATTGCTTGGCAGAATCGCTTTTGTGCAGAAAACAGTAACACCTGTTCAGAACAAAAGAAAGCACAGAGCCCCAGATTTTATGTTGTCCTGGAAAGCTTGCAGAGCACTGGGGAAAAGCAGGCAGAGAATTCCCTGCTAGCACCTTCTCTGTGCCTGTTCACATTGCTTGGCAGAATCGCTTTTGTGCAGAAAACAGTAACACCTGTTCAGAACAAAAGAAAGCACAGAGCCCCAGATTTTATGTTGTCCTGGAAAGCTTGCAGAGCACTGGGGAAAAGCAGGCAGAGAATTCCCTGCTAGCACCTTCTCTGTGCCTGGGAAGCAGAAGTGTTCACATTGCTTCGCAGAATCGCTTTTGTGCAGAAAACAGTGACACTTGTTCAGAACGAAAGAAAGCACAGAGCCCCAGATTTTATGTTGTCCTGGAGAGCTTGCAGAGCACTGGGGAAAGGCAGGCAGAGAATTCCCTGCTAGCACCTTCTCTGTGCCTGGGAAGCAGAAGTGTTCACATTGCTTCGCAGAATCGCTTTTGTGCAGAAAACAGTAACACTTGTTCAGAACGAAAGAAAGCACAGAGCCCCAGATTCTATGTTGTCCTGGAGAGCTTGCAGAGCACTGGGGAAAAGCAGGCAGAGAATTCCCTGCTAGCACCTTCTCTGTGCCTGGGAAGCAGAAGTGTTCACATTGCTTCGCAGAATCGCTTTTGTGCAGAAAACAGTGACACTTGTTCAGAACGAAAGAAAGCACAGAGCCCCAGATTTTATGTTGTCCTGGAGAGCTTGCAGAGCACTGGGGAAAGGCAGGCAGAGAATGCCCTGCTAGCACCTTCTCTGTGCCTGGGAAGCAGAAGTGTTCACATTGCTTCGCAGAATCGCTTTTGTGCAGAAAACACTAACACTTGTTCAGAACGAAAGAAAGCACAGAGCCCCAGATTTTATGTTGTCCTGGAGAGCTTGCAGAGCACTGGGGAAAGGCAGGCAGAGAATTCCCTGCTAGCACCTTCTCTGTGCCTGGGAAGCAGAAGTGTTCACATTGCTTCGCAGAATCGCTTTTGTGCAGAAAACAGTAACACTTGTTCAGAACGAAAGAAGGCACAGAGCCCCAGAGTTTATATTGTCCTGGAGACCTTGCAGAGCACTGGGGAAAGGCAGGCAGAGAATTCCCTGCTAGCACCTTCTCTGTGCCTGTTCACATTGCTTGGCAGAATCGCTTTTGTGCAGAAAACAGTAACACCTGTTCAGAACAAAAGAAAGCACAGAGCCCCAGATTTTATGTTGTCCTGGAAAGCTTGCAGAGCACTGGGGAAAAGCAGGCAGAGAATTCCCTGCTAGCACCTTCTCTGTGCCTGGGAAGCAGAAGTGTTCACATTGCTTCGCAGAATCGCTTTTGTGCAGAAAACAGTGACACTTGTTCAGAACGAAAGAAAGCACAGAGCCCCAGATTTTATGTTGTCCTGGAGAGCTTGCAGAGCACTGGGGAAAGGCAGGCAGAGAATTCCCTGCTAGCACCTTCTCTGTGCCTGGGAAGCAGAAGTGTTCACATTGCTTCGCAGAATCGCTTTTGTGCAGAAAACAGTAACACTTGTTCAGAACGAAAGAAAGCACAGAGCCCCAGATTCTATGTTGTCCTGGAGAGCTTGCAGAGCACTGGGGAAAAGCAGGCAGAGAATTCCCTGCTAGCACCTTCTCTGTGCCTGGGAAGCAGAAGTGTTCACATTGCTTCGCAGAATCGCTTTTGTGCAGAAAACAGTAACACTTGTTCAGATCGAAAGAAAGCACAGAGCCCCAGATTTTATGTTGTCCTGGAGAGCTTGCAGAGCACTGGGGAAAGGCAGGCAGAGAATTCCCTGCTAGCACCTTCTCTGTGCCTGGGAAGCAGAAGTGTTCACATTGCTTCGCAGAATCACTTTTGTGCAGAAAACAGTAACACTTGGTCAGAACGAAAGAAAGCACAGAGCCCCAGATTTTATGTTGTCCTGGAGAGCTTGCAGAGCACTGGGGAAAGGCAGGCAGAGAATTCCCTGCTAGCACCTTCTCTGTGCCTGGGAAGCAGAAGTGTTCACATTGCTTCGCAGAATCGCTTTTGTGCAGAAAACACTAACACTTGTTCAGAACGAAAGAAAGCACAGAGCCCCAGATTTTATGTTGTCCTGGAGAGCTTGCAGAGCACTGGGGAAAGGCAGGCAGAGAATTCCCTGCTAGCACCTTCTCTGTGCCTGGGAAGCAGAAGTGTTCACATTGCTTCGCAGAATCGCTTTTGTGCAGAAAACAGTAACACTTGTTCAGAACGTAAGAAAGCACAGAGCCCCAGATTTTATGTTGTGCTGGAGAGCTTGCAGAGCACTGGGGAAAAGCAGGCAGAGAATTCCCTGCTAGCACCTTCTCTGTGCCTGGGAAGCAGAAGTGTTCACATTGCTTCGCAGAATCGCTTTTGTGCAGAAAACACTAACAGTTGTTCAGATCGAAAGAAAGCACAGAGCCCAAGATTTTATGTTGTCCTGGAGAGCTTGCAGAGCACTGGGGAAAGGCAGGCAGAGAATTCCCTGCTAGCACCTTCTCTGTGCCTGGGAAGCAGAAGTGTTCACATTGCTTCGCAGAATCGCTTTTGTGCAGAAAACACTAACACTTGTTCAGAACGAAAGAAAGCACAGAGCCCCAGATTTTATGTTGTCCTGGAGAGCTTGCAGAGCACTGGGGAAAGGCAGGCAGAGAATTCCCTGCTAGCACCTTCTCTGTGCCTGGGAAGCAGAAGTGTTCACATTGCTTCGCAGAATCACTTTTGTGCAGAAAACAGTAACACTTGTTCAGAACGAAAGAAAGCACAGAGCCCCAGATTTTATGTTGTCCTGGAGAGCTTGCAGAGCACTGGGGAAAGGCAGGCAGTGAATTCCCTGCTAGCACCTTCTCTGTGCCTGGGAAGCAGAAGTGTTCACATTGCTTCGCAGAATCGCTTTTGTGCAGAAAACAGTAACACTTGTTCAGAACGAAAGAAAGCACAGAGCCCCAGATTTTATGTTGTCCTGGAGAGCTTGCAGAGCACTGGGGAAAGGCAGGCAGAGATTTCCCTGCTAGCACCTTCTCTGTGCCTGGGAAGCAGAAGTGTTCACATTGCTTCGCAGAATCACTTTTGTGCAGAAAACAGTAACACTTGTTCAGAACGAAAGAAAGCACAGAGCCCCAGATTTTATGTTGTCCTGGAGAGCTTGCAGAGCACTGGGGAAAAGCAGGCAGAGAATTCCCTGCTAGCACCTTCTCTGTGCCTGGGAAGCAGAAGTGTTCACATTGCTTCGCAGAATCGCTTTTGTGCAGAAAACACTAACAGTTGTTCAGAACGAAAGAAAGCACAGAGCCCCAGATTTTATGTTGTCCTGGAGAGCTTGCAGAGCACTGGGGAAAAGCAGGCAGAGAATTCCCTGCTAGCACCTTCTCTGTGCCTGGGAAGCAGAAGTGTTCACATTGCTTCGCAGAATCGCTTTTGTGCAGAAAACACTAACACTTGTTCAGAACGAAAGAAAGCACAGAGCCCCAGATTTTATGTTGTCCTGGAGAGCTTGCAGAGCACTGGGGAAAGGCAGGCAGTGAATTCCCTGCTAGCACCTTCTCTGTGCCTGGGAAGCACAAGTGTTCACATTGCTTCGCAGAATCGCTTTTGTGCAGAAAACACTAACACTTGTTCAGAACGAAAGAAAGCACAGAGCCCCAGATTTTATGTTGTCCTGGAGAGCTTGCAGAGCACTGGGGAAAGGCAGGCAGAGAATTCCCTGCTAGCACCTTCTCTGTGCCTGGGAAGCACAAGTGTTCACATTGCTTCGCAGAATCGCTTTTGTGCAGAAAACAGTAACACTTGTTCAGAACGAAAGAAAGCACAGAGCCCCAGATTTTATGTTGTCCTGGAGAGCTTGCAGAGCACTGGGGAAAAGCAGGCAGAGAATTCCCTGCTAGCACCTTCTCTGTGCCTGGGAAGCAGAAGTGTTCACATTGCTTCGCAGAATCACTTTTGTGCAGAAAACAGTAACACTTGTTCAGAACGAAAGAAAGCACAGAGCCCCAGATTTTATGTTGTCCTGGAGAGCTTGCAGAGCACTGGGGAAAAGCAGGCAGAGTATTCCCTGCTAGCACCTTCTCTGTGCCTGGGAAGCAGAAGTGTTCACATTGCTTGGCAGAATCGCTTTTGTGCAGAAAACAGTAACACTTGTTCAGAACGAAAGAAAGCACAGAGCCCCAGATTTTATGTTGTCCTGGAGAGCTTGCAGAGCACTGGGGAAAGGCAGGCAGAGAATTCCCTGCTAGCACCTTCTCTGTGCCTGGGAAGCAGAAGTGTTCACATTGCTTCGCAGAATCGCTTTTGTGCAGAAAACACTAACACTTGTTCAGAACAAAAGAAAGCACAGTGCCCCAGCTATTATGTTGTCCTGGAGAGCTTGCAGAGCACTGGGGAAAGGCAGGCAGAGAATTCCCTGCTAGCACCTTCTCTGTGCCTGTTCAGATTGCTTGGCAGAATCGCTTTTGTGCAGAAAACAGTAACACCTGTTCAGAACGAAAGAAAGCACAGAGCCCCAGATTTTATGTTGTCCTGGAAAGCTTGCAGAGCACTGGGGAAAAGCAGGCAGAGAATTCCCTGCTAGCACCTTCTCTGTGCCTGGGAAGCAGAAGTGTTCACATTGCTTCGCAGAATCGCTTTTGTGCAGAAAACAGTGACACTTGTTCAGAACGAAAGAAAGCACAGAGCCCCAGATTTTATGTTGTCCTGGAGAGCTTGCAGAGCACTGGGGAAAGGCAGGCAGAGAATGCCCTGCTAGCACCTTCTCTGTGCCTGGGAAGCAGAAGTGTTCACATTGCTTCGCAGAATCGCTTTTGTGCAGAAAACACTAACACTTGTTCAGAACGAAAGAAAGCACAGAGCCCCAGATTTTATGTTGTCCTGGAGAGCTTGCAGAGCACTGGGGAAAGGCAGGCAGAGAATTCCCTGCTAGCACCTTCTCTGTGCCTGGGAAGCAGAAGTGTTCACATTGCTTCGCAGAATCGCTTTTGTGCAGAAAACAGTAACACTTGTTCAGAACGAAAGAAGGCACAGAGCCCCAGAGTTTATATTGTCCTGGAGACCTTGCAGAGCACTGGGGAAAGGCAGGCAGAGAATTCCCTGCTAGCACCTTCTCTGTGCCTGTTCACATTGCTTGGCAGAATCGCTTTTGTGCAGAAAACAGTAACACCTGTTCAGAACAAAAGAAAGCACAGAGCCCCAGATTTTATGTTGTCCTGGAAAGCTTGCAGAGCACTGGGGAAAAGCAGGCAGAGAATTCCCTGCTAGCACCTTCTCTGTGCCTGTTCACATTGCTTGGCAGAATCGCTTTTGTGCAGAAAACAGTAACACCTGTTCAGAACAAAAGAAAGCACAGAGCCCCAGATTTTATGTTGTCCTGGAAAGCTTGCAGAGCACTGGGGAAAAGCAGGCAGAGAATTCCCTGCTAGCACCTTCTCTGTGCCTGGGAAGCAGAAGTGTTCACATTGCTTCGCAGAATCGCTTTTGTGCAGAAAACAGTGACACTTGTTCAGAACGAAAGAAAGCACAGAGCCCCAGATTTTATGTTGTCCTGGAGAGCTTGCAGAGCACTGGGGAAAGGCAGGCAGAGAATTCCCTGCTAGCACCTTCTCTGTGCCTGGGAAGCAGAAGTGTTCACATTGCTTCGCAGAATCGCTTTTGTGCAGAAAACAGTAACACTTGTTCAGAACGAAAGAAAGCACAGAGCCCCAGATTCTATGTTGTCCTGGAGAGCTTGCAGAGCACTGGGGAAAGGCAGGCAGAGAATTCCCTGCTAGCACCTTCTCTGTGCCTGGGAAGCAGAAGTGTTCACATTGCTTCGCAGAATCGCTTTTGTGCAGAAAACAGTGACACTTGTTCAGAACGAAAGAAAGCACAGAGCCCCAGATTTTATGTTGTCCTGGAGAGCTTGCAGAGCACTGGGGAAAGGCAGGCAGAGAATGCCCTGCTAGCACCTTCTCTGTGCCTGGGAAGCAGAAGTGTTCACATTGCTTCGCAGAATCGCTTTTGTGCAGAAAACACTAACACTTGTTCAGAACGAAAGAAAGCACAGAGCCCCAGATTTTATGTTGTCCTGGAGAGCTTGCAGAGCACTGGGGAAAGGCAGGCAGAGAATTCCCTGCTAGCACCTTCTCTGTGCCTGGGAAGCAGAAGTGTTCACATTGCTTCGCAGAATCGCTTTTGTGCAGAAAACAGTAACACTTGTTCAGAACGAAAGAAGGCACAGAGCCCCAGAGTTTATATTGTCCTGGAGACCTTGCAGAGCACTGGGGAAAGGCAGGCAGAGAATTCCCTGCTAGCACCTTCTCTGTGCCTGTTCACATTGCTTGGCAGAATCGCTTTTGTGCAGAAAACAGTAACACCTGTTCAGAACAAAAGAAAGCACAGAGCCCCAGATTTTATGTTGTCCTGGAAAGCTTGCAGAGCACTGGGGAAAAGCAGGCAGAGAATTCCCTGCTAGCACCTTCTCTGTGCCTGGGAAGCAGAAGTGTTCACATTGCTTCGCAGAATCGCTTTTGTGCAGAAAACAGTGACACTTGTTCAGAACGAAAGAAAGCACAGAGCCCCAGATTTTATGTTGTCCTGGAGAGCTTGCAGAGCACTGGGGAAAGGCAGGCAGAGAATTCCCTGCTAGCACCTTCTCTGTGCCTGGGAAGCAGAAGTGTTCACATTGCTTCGCAGAATCGCTTTTGTGCAGAAAACAGTAACACTTGTTCAGAACGAAAGAAAGCACAGAGCCCCAGATTCTATGTTGTCCTGGAGAGCTTGCAGAGCACTGGGGAAAAGCAGGCAGAGAATTCCCTGCTAGCACCTTCTCTGTGCCTGGGAAGCAGAAGTGTTCACATTGCTTCGCAGAATCGCTTTTGTGCAGAAAACAGTAACACTTGTTCAGATCGAAAGAAAGCACAGAGCCCCAGATTTTATGTTGTCCTGGAGAGCTTGCAGAGCACTGGGGAAAGGCAGGCAGAGAATTCCCTGCTAGCACCTTCTCTGTGCCTGGGAAGCAGAAGTGTTCACATTGCTTCGCAGAATCACTTTTGTGCAGAAAACAGTAACACTTGGTCAGAACGAAAGAAAGCACAGAGCCCCAGATTTTATGTTGTCCTGGAGAGCTTGCAGAGCACTGGGGAAAGGCAGGCAGAGAATTCCCTGCTAGCACCTTCTCTGTGCCTGGGAAGCAGAAGTGTTCACATTGCTTCGCAGAATCGCTTTTGTGCAGAAAACACTAACACTTGTTCAGAACGAAAGAAAGCACAGAGCCCCAGATTTTATGTTGTCCTGGAGAGCTTGCAGAGCACTGGGGAAAGGCAGGCAGAGAATTCCCTGCTAGCACCTTCTCTGTGCCTGGGAAGCAGAAGTGTTCACATTGCTTCGCAGAATCGCTTTTGTGCAGAAAACAGTAACACTTGTTCAGAACGTAAGAAAGCACAGAGCCCCAGATTTTATGTTGTGCTGGAGAGCTTGCAGAGCACTGGGGAAAAGCAGGCAGAGAATTCCCTGCTAGCACCTTCTCTGTGCCTGGGAAGCAGAAGTGTTCACATTGCTTCGCAGAATCGCTTTTGTGCAGAAAACACTAACAGTTGTTCAGATCGAAAGAAAGCACAGAGCCCAAGATTTTATGTTGTCCTGGAGAGCTTGCAGAGCACTGGGGAAAGGCAGGCAGAGAATTCCCTGCTAGCACCTTCTCTGTGCCTGGGAAGCAGAAGTGTTCACATTGCTTCGCAGAATCGCTTTTGTGCAGAAAACACTAACACTTGTTCAGAACGAAAGAAAGCACAGAGCCCCAGATTTTATGTTGTCCTGGAGAGCTTGCAGAGCACTGGGGAAAGGCAGGCAGAGAATTCCCTGCTAGCACCTTCTCTGTGCCTGGGAAGCAGAAGTGTTCACATTGCTTCGCAGAATCACTTTTGTGCAGAAAACAGTAACACTTGTTCAGAACGAAAGAAAGCACAGAGCCCCAGATTTTATGTTGTCCTGGAGAGCTTGCAGAGCACTGGGGAAAGGCAGGCAGTGAATTCCCTGCTAGCACCTTCTCTGTGCCTGGGAAGCAGAAGTGTTCACATTGCTTCGCAGAATCGCTTTTGTGCAGAAAACAGTAACACTTGTTCAGAACGAAAGAAAGCACAGAGCCCCAGATTTTATGTTGTCCTGGAGAGCTTGCAGAGCACTGGGGAAAGGCAGGCAGAGATTTCCCTGCTAGCACCTTCTCTGTGCCTGGGAAGCAGAAGTGTTC
The DNA here is from genome assembly GCF_047716275.1 of Strix uralensis. NCBI lineage: Eukaryota > Metazoa > Chordata > Aves > Strigiformes > Strigidae > Strix > Strix uralensis. The sequence continues at coordinate 1,025,066 of NC_133993.1, forward strand.
ACATTGCTTCGCAGAATCACTTTTGTGCAGAAAACAGTAACACTTGTTCAGAACGAAAGAAAGCACAGAGCCCCAGATTTTATGTTGTCCTGGAGAGCTTGCAGAGCACTGGGGAAAAGCAGGCAGAGAATTCCCTGCTAGCACCTTCTCTGTGCCTGGGAAGCAGAAGTGTTCACATTGCTTCGCAGAATCGCTTTTGTGCAGAAAACACTAACAGTTGTTCAGAACGAAAGAAAGCACAGAGCCCCAGATTTTATGTTGTCCTGGAGAGCTTGCAGAGCACTGGGGAAAGGCAGGCAGAGAATTCCCTGCTAGCACCTTCTCTGTGCCTGGGAAGCACAAGTGTTCACATTGCTTCGCAGAATCGCTTTTGTGCAGAAAACACTAACACTTGTTCAGAACGAAAGAAAGCACAGAGCCCCAGATTTTATGTTGTCCTGGAGAGCTTGCAGAGCACTGGGGAAAGGCAGGCAGAGAATTCCCTGCTAGCACCTTCTCTGTGCCTGGGAAGCACAAGTGTTCACATTGCTTCGCAGAATCGCTTTTGTGCAGAAAACAGTGACACTTGTTCAGAACGAAAGAAAGCACAGAGCCCCAGATTTTATGTTGTCCTGGAGAGCTTGCAGAGCACTGGGGAAAAGCAGGCAGAGAATTCCCTGCTAGCACCTTCTCTGTGCCTGGGAAGCAGAAGTGTTCACATTGCTTCGCAGAATCACTTTTGTGCAGAAAACAGTAACACTTGTTCAGAACGAAAGAAAGCACAGAGCCCCAGATTTTATGTTGTCCTGGAGAGCTTGCAGAGCACTGGGGAAAAGCAGGCAGAGTATTCCCTGCTAGCACCTTCTCTGTGCCTGGGAAGCAGAAGTGTTCACATTGCTTGGCAGAATCGCTTTTGTGCAGAAAACAGTAACACTTGTTCAGAACGAAAGAAAGCACAGAGCCCCAGATTTTATGTTGTCCTGGAGAGCTTGCAGAGCACTGGGGAAAGGCAGGCAGAGAATTCCCTGCTAGCACCTTCTCTGTGCCTGGGAAGCAGAAGTGTTCACATTGCTTCGCAGAATCGCTTTTGTGCAGAAAACACTAACACTTGTTCAGAACAAAAGAAAGCACAGTGCCCCAGCTATTATGTTGTCCTGGAGAGCTTGCAGAGCACTGGGGAAAGGCAGGCAGAGAATTCCCTGCTAGCACCTTCTCTGTGCCTGTTCAGATTGCTTGGCAGAATCGCTTTTGTGCAGAAAACAGTAACACCTGTTCAGAACGAAAGAAAGCACAGAGCCCCAGATTTTATGTTGTCCTGGAAAGCTTGCAGAGCACTGGGGAAAAGCAGGCAGAGAATTCCCTGCTAGCACCTTCTCTGTGCCTGGGAAGCAGAAGTGTTCACATTGCTTCGCAGAATCGCTTTTGTGCAGAAAACAGTGACACTTGTTCAGAACGAAAGAAAGCACAGAGCCCCAGATTTTATGTTGTCCTGGAGAGCTTGCAGAGCACTGGGGAAAAGCAGGCAGAGAATGCCCTGCTAGCACCTTCTCTGTGCCTGGGAAGCAGAAGTGTTCACATTGCTTCGCAGAATCGCTTTTGTGCAGAAAACACTAACACTTGTTCAGAACGAAAGAAAGCACAGAGCCCCAGATTTTATGTTGTCCTGGAGAGCTTGCAGAGCACTGGGGAAAGGCAGGCAGTGAATTCCCTGCTAGCACCTTCTCTGTGCCTGGGAAGCAGAAGTGTTCACATTGCTTCGCAGAATCGCTTTTGTGCAGAAAACAGTGACACTTGTTCAGAACGAAAGAAAGCACAGAGCCCCAGATTTTATGTTGTCCTGGAGAGCTTGCAGAGCACTGGGGAAAGGCAGGCAGAGAATTCCCTGCTAGCACCTTCTCTGTGCCTGGGAAGCACAAGTGTTCACATTGCTTCGCAGAATCGCTTTTGTGCAGAAAACAGTAACACTTGTTCAGAACGAAAGAAAGCACAGAGCCCCAGATTTTATGTTGTCCTGGAGAGCTTGCAGAGCACTGGGGAAAGGCAGGCAGAGTATTCCCTGCTAGCACCTTCTCTGTGCCTGGGAAGCAGAAGTGTTCACATTGCTTGGCAGAATCGCTTTTGTGCAGAAAACAGTAACACTTGTTCAGAACGAAAGAAAGCACAGAGCCCCAGATTTTATGTTGTCCTGGAGAGCTTGCAGAGCACTGGGGAAAAGCAGGCAGAGAATTCCCTGCTAGCACCTTCTCTGTGCCTGGGAAGCAGAAGTGTTCACATTGCTTCGCAGAATCGCTTTTGTGCAGAAAACAGTAACACTTGTTCAGAACGAAAGAAAGCACAGAGCCCCAGATTTTATGTTGTCCTGGAGAGCTTGCAGAGCACTGGGGAAAAGCAGGCAGAGAAGTCCCTGCTAGCACCTTCTCTGTGCCTGGGAAGCAGAAGTGTTCACATTGCTTCGCAGAATCGCTTTTGTGCAGAAAACACTAACACTTGTTCAGAACGAAAGAAAGCACAGAGCCCCAGATTTTATGTTGTCCTGGAGAGCTTGCAGAGCACTGGGGAAAGGCAGGCAGAGAATTCCCTGCTAGCACCTTCTCTGTGCCTGGGAAGCAGAAGTGTTCACATTGCTTCGCAGAATCGCTTTTGTGCAGAAAACAGTAACACTTGGTCAGAACGAAAGAAAGCACAGAGCCCCAGATTTTATGTTGTCCTGGAGAGCTTGCAGAGCACTGGGGAAAAGCAGGCAGAGAATTCCCTGCTAGCACCTTCTCTGTGCCTGTTCACATTGCTTGGCAGAATCGCTTTTGTGCAGAAAACACTAACACTTGTTCAGAACGAAAGAAAGCACAGAGCCCCAGATTTTATGTTGTGCTGGAGAGCTTGCAGAGCACTGGGGAAAAGCAGGCAGAGAATTCCCTGCTAGCACCTTCTCTGTGCCTGGGAAGCAGAAGTGTTCACATTGCTTCGCAGAATCGCTTTTGTGCAGAAAACACTAACAGTTGTTCAGATCGAAAGAAAGCACAGAGCCCAAGATTTTATGTTGTCCTGGAGAGCTTGCAGAGCACTGGGGAAAGGCAGGCAGAGAATTCCCTGCTAGCACCTTCTCTGTGCCTGGGAAGCAGAAGTGTTCACATTGCTTCGCAGAATCGCTTTTGTGCAGAAAACACTAACACTTGTTCAGAACGAAAGAAAGCACAGAGCCCCAGATTTTATGTTGTCCTGGAGAGCTTGCAGAGCACTGGGGAAAGGCAGGCAGAGAATTCCCTGCTAGCACCTTCTCTGTGCCTGGGAAGCAGAAGTGTTCACATTGCTTCGCAGAATCACTTTTGTGCAGAAAACAGTAACACTTGTTCAGAACGAAAGAAAGCACAGAGCCCCAGATTTTATGTTGTCCTGGAGAGCTTGCAGAGCACTGGGGAAAGGCAGGCAGTGAATTCCCTGCTAGCACCTTCTCTGTGCCTGGGAAGCAGAAGTGTTCACATTGCTTCGCAGAATCGCTTTTGTGCAGAAAACAGTAACACTTGTTCAGAACGAAAGAAAGCACAGAGCCCCAGATTTTATGTTGTCCTGGAGAGCTTGCAGAGCACTGGGGAAAGGCAGGCAGAGATTTCCCTGCTAGCACCTTCTCTGTGCCTGGGAAGCAGAAGTGTTCACATTGCTTCGCAGAATCACTTTTGTGCAGAAAACAGTAACACTTGTTCAGAACGAAAGAAAGCACAGAGCCCCAGATTTTATGTTGTCCTGGAGAGCTTGCAGAGCACTGGGGAAAAGCAGGCAGAGAATTCCCTGCTAGCACCTTCTCTGTGCCTGGGAAGCAGAAGTGTTCACATTGCTTCGCAGAATCGCTTTTGTGCAGAAAACACTAACAGTTGTTCAGAACGAAAGAAAGCACAGAGCCCCAGATTTTATGTTGTCCTGGAGAGCTTGCAGAGCACTGGGGAAAAGCAGGCAGAGAATTCCCTGCTAGCACCTTCTCTGTGCCTGGGAAGCAGAAGTGTTCACATTGCTTCGCAGAATCGCTTTTGTGCAGAAAACACTAACACTTGTTCAGAACGAAAGAAAGCACAGAGCCCCAGATTTTATGTTGTCCTGGAGAGCTTGCAGAGCACTGGGGAAAGGCAGGCAGTGAATTCCCTGCTAGCACCTTCTCTGTGCCTGGGAAGCACAAGTGTTCACATTGCTTCGCAGAATCGCTTTTGTGCAGAAAACACTAACACTTGTTCAGAACGAAAGAAAGCACAGAGCCCCAGATTTTATGTTGTCCTGGAGAGCTTGCAGAGCACTGGGGAAAGGCAGGCAGAGAATTCCCTGCTAGCACCTTCTCTGTGCCTGGGAAGCACAAGTGTTCACATTGCTTCGCAGAATCGCTTTTGTGCAGAAAACAGTAACACTTGTTCAGAACGAAAGAAAGCACAGAGCCCCAGATTTTATGTTGTCCTGGAGAGCTTGCAGAGCACTGGGGAAAAGCAGGCAGAGAATTCCCTGCTAGCACCTTCTCTGTGCCTGGGAAGCAGAAGTGTTCACATTGCTTCGCAGAATCACTTTTGTGCAGAAAACAGTAACACTTGTTCAGAACGAAAGAAAGCACAGAGCCCCAGATTTTATGTTGTCCTGGAGAGCTTGCAGAGCACTGGGGAAAAGCAGGCAGAGTATTCCCTGCTAGCACCTTCTCTGTGCCTGGGAAGCAGAAGTGTTCACATTGCTTGGCAGAATCGCTTTTGTGCAGAAAACAGTAACACTTGTTCAGAACGAAAGAAAGCACAGAGCCCCAGATTTTATGTTGTCCTGGAGAGCTTGCAGAGCACTGGGGAAAGGCAGGCAGAGAATTCCCTGCTAGCACCTTCTCTGTGCCTGGGAAGCAGAAGTGTTCACATTGCTTCGCAGAATCGCTTTTGTGCAGAAAACACTAACACTTGTTCAGAACAAAAGAAAGCACAGTGCCCCAGCTATTATGTTGTCCTGGAGAGCTTGCAGAGCACTGGGGAAAGGCAGGCAGAGAATTCCCTGCTAGCACCTTCTCTGTGCCTGTTCAGATTGCTTGGCAGAATCGCTTTTGTGCAGAAAACAGTAACACCTGTTCAGAACGAAAGAAAGCACAGAGCCCCAGATTTTATGTTGTCCTGGAAAGCTTGCAGAGCACTGGGGAAAAGCAGGCAGAGAATTCCCTGCTAGCACCTTCTCTGTGCCTGGGAAGCAGAAGTGTTCACATTGCTTCGCAGAATCGCTTTTGTGCAGAAAACAGTGACACTTGTTCAGAACGAAAGAAAGCACAGAGCCCCAGATTTTATGTTGTCCTGGAGAGCTTGCAGAGCACTGGGGAAAGGCAGGCAGAGAATGCCCTGCTAGCACCTTCTCTGTGCCTGGGAAGCAGAAGTGTTCACATTGCTTCGCAGAATCGCTTTTGTGCAGAAAACACTAACACTTGTTCAGAACGAAAGAAAGCACAGAGCCCCAGATTTTATGTTGTCCTGGAGAGCTTGCAGAGCACTGGGGAAAGGCAGGCAGAGAATTCCCTGCTAGCACCTTCTCTGTGCCTGGGAAGCAGAAGTGTTCACATTGCTTCGCAGAATCGCTTTTGTGCAGAAAACAGTAACACTTGTTCAGAACGAAAGAAGGCACAGAGCCCCAGAGTTTATATTGTCCTGGAGACCTTGCAGAGCACTGGGGAAAGGCAGGCAGAGAATTCCCTGCTAGCACCTTCTCTGTGCCTGTTCACATTGCTTGGCAGAATCGCTTTTGTGCAGAAAACAGTAACACCTGTTCAGAACAAAAGAAAGCACAGAGCCCCAGATTTTATGTTGTCCTGGAAAGCTTGCAGAGCACTGGGGAAAAGCAGGCAGAGAATTCCCTGCTAGCACCTTCTCTGTGCCTGTTCACATTGCTTGGCAGAATCGCTTTTGTGCAGAAAACAGTAACACCTGTTCAGAACAAAAGAAAGCACAGAGCCCCAGATTTTATGTTGTCCTGGAAAGCTTGCAGAGCACTGGGGAAAAGCAGGCAGAGAATTCCCTGCTAGCACCTTCTCTGTGCCTGGGAAGCAGAAGTGTTCACATTGCTTCGCAGAATCGCTTTTGTGCAGAAAACAGTGACACTTGTTCAGAACGAAAGAAAGCACAGAGCCCCAGATTTTATGTTGTCCTGGAGAGCTTGCAGAGCACTGGGGAAAGGCAGGCAGAGAATTCCCTGCTAGCACCTTCTCTGTGCCTGGGAAGCAGAAGTGTTCACATTGCTTCGCAGAATCGCTTTTGTGCAGAAAACAGTAACACTTGTTCAGAACGAAAGAAAGCACAGAGCCCCAGATTCTATGTTGTCCTGGAGAGCTTGCAGAGCACTGGGGAAAGGCAGGCAGAGAATTCCCTGCTAGCACCTTCTCTGTGCCTGGGAAGCAGAAGTGTTCACATTGCTTCGCAGAATCGCTTTTGTGCAGAAAACAGTGACACTTGTTCAGAACGAAAGAAAGCACAGAGCCCCAGATTTTATGTTGTCCTGGAGAGCTTGCAGAGCACTGGGGAAAGGCAGGCAGAGAATGCCCTGCTAGCACCTTCTCTGTGCCTGGGAAGCAGAAGTGTTCACATTGCTTCGCAGAATCGCTTTTGTGCAGAAAACACTAACACTTGTTCAGAACGAAAGAAAGCACAGAGCCCCAGATTTTATGTTGTCCTGGAGAGCTTGCAGAGCACTGGGGAAAGGCAGGCAGAGAATTCCCTGCTAGCACCTTCTCTGTGCCTGGGAAGCAGAAGTGTTCACATTGCTTCGCAGAATCGCTTTTGTGCAGAAAACAGTAACACTTGTTCAGAACGAAAGAAGGCACAGAGCCCCAGAGTTTATATTGTCCTGGAGACCTTGCAGAGCACTGGGGAAAGGCAGGCAGAGAATTCCCTGCTAGCACCTTCTCTGTGCCTGTTCACATTGCTTGGCAGAATCGCTTTTGTGCAGAAAACAGTAACACCTGTTCAGAACAAAAGAAAGCACAGAGCCCCAGATTTTATGTTGTCCTGGAAAGCTTGCAGAGCACTGGGGAAAAGCAGGCAGAGAATTCCCTGCTAGCACCTTCTCTGTGCCTGGGAAGCAGAAGTGTTCACATTGCTTCGCAGAATCGCTTTTGTGCAGAAAACAGTGACACTTGTTCAGAACGAAAGAAAGCACAGAGCCCCAGATTTTATGTTGTCCTGGAGAGCTTGCAGAGCACTGGGGAAAGGCAGGCAGAGAATTCCCTGCTAGCACCTTCTCTGTGCCTGGGAAGCAGAAGTGTTCACATTGCTTCGCAGAATCGCTTTTGTGCAGAAAACAGTAACACTTGTTCAGAACGAAAGAAAGCACAGAGCCCCAGATTCTATGTTGTCCTGGAGAGCTTGCAGAGCACTGGGGAAAAGCAGGCAGAGAATTCCCTGCTAGCACCTTCTCTGTGCCTGGGAAGCAGAAGTGTTCACATTGCTTCGCAGAATCGCTTTTGTGCAGAAAACAGTAACACTTGTTCAGATCGAAAGAAAGCACAGAGCCCCAGATTTTATGTTGTCCTGGAGAGCTTGCAGAGCACTGGGGAAAGGCAGGCAGAGAATTCCCTGCTAGCACCTTCTCTGTGCCTGGGAAGCAGAAGTGTTCACATTGCTTCGCAGAATCACTTTTGTGCAGAAAACAGTAACACTTGGTCAGAACGAAAGAAAGCACAGAGCCCCAGATTTTATGTTGTCCTGGAGAGCTTGCAGAGCACTGGGGAAAGGCAGGCAGAGAATTCCCTGCTAGCACCTTCTCTGTGCCTGGGAAGCAGAAGTGTTCACATTGCTTCGCAGAATCGCTTTTGTGCAGAAAACACTAACACTTGTTCAGAACGAAAGAAAGCACAGAGCCCCAGATTTTATGTTGTCCTGGAGAGCTTGCAGAGCACTGGGGAAAGGCAGGCAGAGAATTCCCTGCTAGCACCTTCTCTGTGCCTGGGAAGCAGAAGTGTTCACATTGCTTCGCAGAATCGCTTTTGTGCAGAAAACAGTAACACTTGTTCAGAACGTAAGAAAGCACAGAGCCCCAGATTTTATGTTGTGCTGGAGAGCTTGCAGAGCACTGGGGAAAAGCAGGCAGAGAATTCCCTGCTAGCACCTTCTCTGTGCCTGGGAAGCAGAAGTGTTCACATTGCTTCGCAGAATCGCTTTTGTGCAGAAAACACTAACAGTTGTTCAGATCGAAAGAAAGCACAGAGCCCAAGATTTTATGTTGTCCTGGAGAGCTTGCAGAGCACTGGGGAAAGGCAGGCAGAGAATTCCCTGCTAGCACCTTCTCTGTGCCTGGGAAGCAGAAGTGTTCACATTGCTTCGCAGAATCGCTTTTGTGCAGAAAACACTAACACTTGTTCAGAACGAAAGAAAGCACAGAGCCCCAGATTTTATGTTGTCCTGGAGAGCTTGCAGAGCACTGGGGAAAGGCAGGCAGAGAATTCCCTGCTAGCACCTTCTCTGTGCCTGGGAAGCAGAAGTGTTCACATTGCTTCGCAGAATCACTTTTGTGCAGAAAACAGTAACACTTGTTCAGAACGAAAGAAAGCACAGAGCCCCAGATTTTATGTTGTCCTGGAGAGCTTGCAGAGCACTGGGGAAAGGCAGGCAGTGAATTCCCTGCTAGCACCTTCTCTGTGCCTGGGAAGCAGAAGTGTTCACATTGCTTCGCAGAATCGCTTTTGTGCAGAAAACAGTAACACTTGTTCAGAACGAAAGAAAGCACAGAGCCCCAGATTTTATGTTGTCCTGGAGAGCTTGCAGAGCACTGGGGAAAGGCAGGCAGAGATTTCCCTGCTAGCACCTTCTCTGTGCCTGGGAAGCAGAAGTGTTCACATTGCTTCGCAGAATCACTTTTGTGCAGAAAACAGTAACACTTGTTCAGAACGAAAGAAAGCACAGAGCCCCAGATTTTATGTTGTCCTGGAGAGCTTGCAGAGCACTGGGGAAAAGCAGGCAGAGAATTCCCTGCTAGCACCTTCTCTGTGCCTGGGAAGCAGAAGTGTTCACATTGCTTCGCAGAATCGCTTTTGTGCAGAAAACACTAACAGTTGTTCAGAACGAAAGAAAGCACAGAGCCCCAGATTTTATGTTGTCCTGGAGAGCTTGCAGAGCACTGGGGAAAGGCAGGCAGTGAATTCCCTGCTAGCACCTTCTCTGTGCCTGGGAAGCACAAGTGTTCACATTGCTTCGCAGAATCGCTTTTGTGCAGAAAACACTAACACTTGTTCAGAACGAAAGAAAGCACAGAGCCCCAGATTTTATGTTGTCCTGGAGAGCTTGCAGAGCACTGGGGAAAGGCAGGCAGAGAATTCCCTGCTAGCACCTTCTCTGTGCCTGGGAAGCACAAGTGTTCACATTGCTTCGCAGAATCGCTTTTGTGCAGAAAACAGTGACACTTGTTCAGAACGAAAGAAAGCACAGAGCCCCAGATTTTATGTTGTCCTGGAGAGCTTGCAGAGCACTGGGGAAAAGCAGGCAGAGAATTCCCTGCTAGCACCTTCTCTGTGCCTGGGAAGCAGAAGTGTTCACATTGCTTCGCAGAATCACTTTTGTGCAGAAAACAGTAACACTTGTTCAGAACGAAAGAAAGCACAGAGCCCCAGATTTTATGTTGTCCTGGAGAGCTTGCAGAGCACTGGGGAAAAGCAGGCAGAGTATTCCCTGCTAGCACCTTCTCTGTGCCTGGGAAGCAGAAGTGTTCACATTGCTTGGCAGAATCGCTTTTGTGCAGAAAACAGTAACACTTGTTCAGAACGAAAGAAAGCACAGAGCCCCAGATTTTATGTTGTCCTGGAGAGCTTGCAGAGCACTGGGGAAAGGCAGGCAGAGAATTCCCTGCTAGCACCTTCTCTGTGCCTGGGAAGCAGAAGTGTTCACATTGCTTCGCAGAATCGCTTTTGTGCAGAAAACACTAACACTTGTTCAGAACAAAAGAAAGCACAGTGCCCCAGCTATTATGTTGTCCTGGAGAGCTTGCAGAGCACTGGGGAAAGGCAGGCAGAGAATTCCCTGCTAGCACCTTCTCTGTGCCTGTTCAGATTGCTTGGCAGAATCGCTTTTGTGCAGAAAACAGTAACACCTGTTCAGAACGAAAGAAAGCACAGAGCCCCAGATTTTATGTTGTCCTGGAAAGCTTGCAGAGCACTGGGGAAAAGCAGGCAGAGAATTCCCTGCTAGCACCTTCTCTGTGCCTGGGAAGCAGAAGTGTTCACATTGCTTCGCAGAATCGCTTTTGTGCAGAAAACAGTGACACTTGTTCAGAACGAAAGAAAGCACAGAGCCCCAGATTTTATGTTGTCCTGGAGAGCTTGCAGAGCACTGGGGAAAAGCAGGCAGAGAATGCCCTGCTAGCACCTTCTCTGTGCCTGGGAAGCAGAAGTGTTCACATTGCTTCGCAGAATCGCTTTTGTGCAGAAAACACTAACACTTGTTCAGAACGAAAGAAAGCACAGAGCCCCAGATTTTATGTTGTCCTGGAGAGCTTGCAGAGCACTGGGGAAAGGCAGGCAGTGAATTCCCTGCTAGCACCTTCTCTGTGCCTGGGAAGCAGAAGTGTTCACATTGCTTCGCAGAATCGCTTTTGTGCAGAAAACAGTGACACTTGTTCAGAACGAAAGAAAGCACAGAGCCCCAGATTTTATGTTGTCCTGGAGAGCTTGCAGAGCACTGGGGAAAGGCAGGCAGAGAATTCCCTGCTAGCACCTTCTCTGTGCCTGGGAAGCACAAGTGTTCACATTGCTTCGCAGAATCGCTTTTGTGCAGAAAACAGTAACACTTGTTCAGAACGAAAGAAAGCACAGAGCCCCAGATTTTATGTTGTCCTGGAGAGCTTGCAGAGCACTGGGGAAAGGCAGGCAGAGTATTCCCTGCTAGCACCTTCTCTGTGCCTGGGAAGCAGAAGTGTTCACATTGCTTGGCAGAATCGCTTTTGTGCAGAAAACAGTAACACTTGTTCAGAACGAAAGAAAGCACAGAGCCCCAGATTTTATGTTGTCCTGGAGAGCTTGCAGAGCACTGGGGAAAAGCAGGCAGAGAATTCCCTGCTAGCACCTTCTCTGTGCCTGGGAAGCAGAAGTGTTCACATTGCTTCGCAGAATCGCTTTTGTGCAGAAAACAGTAACACTTGTTCAGAACGAAAGAAAGCACAGAGCCCCAGATTTTATGTTGTCCTGGAGAGCTTGCAGAGCACTGGGGAAAAGCAGGCAGAGAAGTCCCTGCTAGCACCTTCTCTGTGCCTGGGAAGCAGAAGTGTTCACATTGCTTCGCAGAATCGCTTTTGTGCAGAAAACACTAACACTTGTTCAGAACGAAAGAAAGCACAGAGCCCCAGATTTTATGTTGTCCTGGAGAGCTTGCAGAGCACTGGGGAAAGGCAGGCAGAGAATTCCCTGCTAGCACCTTCTCTGTGCCTGGGAAGCAGAAGTGTTCACATTGCTTCGCAGAATCGCTTTTGTGCAGAAAACAGTAACACTTGGTCAGAACGAAAGAAAGCACAGAGCCCCAGATTTTATGTTGTCCTGGAGAGCTTGCAGAGCACTGGGGAAAAGCAGGCAGAGAATTCCCTGCTAGCACCTTCTCTGTGCCTGTTCACATTGCTTGGCAGAATCGCTTTTGTGCAGAAAACACTAACACTTGTTCAGAACGAAAGAAAGCACAGAGCCCCAGATTTTATGTTGTCCTGGAAAGCTTGCAGAGCACTGGGGAAAAGCAGGCAGAGAATTCCCTGCTAGCACCTTCTCTGTGCCTGGGAAGCAGAAGTGTTCACATTGCTTCGCAGAATCGCTTTTGTGCAGAAAACACTAACACTTGTTCAGAACGAAAGAAAGCACAGAGCCCCAGATTTTATGTTGTCCTGGAGAGCTTGCAGAGCACTGGGGAAAGGCAGACAGAGAATTCCCTGCTAGCACCTTCTCTGTGCCTGGGAAGCAGAAGTGTTCACATTGCTTCGCAGAATCGCTTTTGTGCAGAAAACAGTAACACTTGTTCAGAACGAAAGAAAGCACAGAGCCCCAGATTTTATGTTGTCCTGGAGAGCTTGCAGAGCACTGGGGAAAGGCAGGCAGAGTATTCCCTGCTAGCACCTTCTCTGTGCCTGGGAAGCAGAAGTGTTCACATTGCTTCGCAGAATCGCTTTTGTGCAGAAAACACTAACACTTGTTCAGATCGAAAGAAAGCACAGAGCCCAAGATTTTATGTTGTCCTGGAGAGCTTGCAGAGCACTGGGTAAAGGCAGGCAGAGAATTCCCTGCTAGCACCTTCTCTGTGCCTGTTCACATTGCTTGGCACAATCGCTTTTGTGCAGAAAACAGTAACACTTGTTCAGAACGAAAGAAAGCACAGAGCCCCAGATTTTATGTTGTCCTGGAAAGCTTGCAGAGCACTGGGGAAAAGCAGGCAGAGAATTCCCTGCTAGCACCTTCTCTGTGCCTGGGAAGCAGAAGTGTTCACATTGCTTCGCAGAATCGCTTTTGTGCAGAAAACAGTGACACTTGTTCAGAACGAAAGAAAGCACAGAGCCCCAGATTTTATGTTGTCCTGGAGAGCTTGCAGAGCACTGGGGAAAGGCAGGCAGAGAATTCCCTGCTAGCACCTTCTCTGTGCCTGGGAAGCAGAAGTGTTCACATTGCTTCGCAGAATCGCTTTTGTGCAGAAAACACTAACACTTGTTCAGAACGAAAGAAAGCACAGAGCCCCAGATTTTATGTTGTCCTGGAGAGCTTGCAGAGCACTGGGGAAAGGCAGGCAGAGTATTCCCTGCTAGCACCTTCTCTGTGCCTGGGAAGCAGAAGTGTTCACATTGCTTCGCAGAATCGCTTTTGTGCAGAAAACAGTAACACTTGTTCAGAACGAAAGAAAGCACAGAGCCCCAGATTTTATGTTGTCCTGGAGACCTTGCAGAGCACTGGGGAAAGGCAGGCAGAGAATTCCCTGCTAGCACCTTCTCTGTGCCTGGGAAGCAGAAGTGTTCACATTGCTTCGCAGAATCGCTTTTGTGCAGAAAACAGTAACACTTGTTCAGAACGAAAGAAAGCACAGAGCCCCAGATTTTATGTTGTCCTGGAGAGCTTGCAGAGCACTGGGGAAAAGCAGGCAGAGAATTCCCTGCTAGCACCTTCTCTGTGCCTGGGAAGCACAAGTGTTCACATTGCTTCGCAGAATCGCTTTTGTGCAGAAAACAGTAACACTTGTTCAGAACGAAAGAAAGCACAGAGCCCCAGATTTTATGTTGTCCTGGAGAGCTTGCAGAGCACTGGGGAAAGGCAGGCAGAGAATTCCCTGCTAGCACCTTCTCTGTGCCTGGGAAGCACAAGTGTTCACATTGCTTCGCAGAATCGCTTTTGTGCAGAAAACAGTAACACTTGGTCAGAACGAAAGAAAGCACAGAGCCCCAGATTTTATGTTGTCCTGGAGAGCTTGCAGAGCACTGGGGAAAGGCAGGCAGAGTATTCCCTGCTAGCACCTTCTCTGTGCCTGGGAAGCAGAAGTGTTCACATTGCTTCGCAGAATCGCTTTTGTGCAGAAAACAGTAACACTTGTTCAGAACGAAAGAAGGCACAGAGCCCCAGATTTTATATTGTCCTGGAGACCTTGCAGAGCACTGGGGAAAGGCAGGCAGAGAATTCCCTGCTAGCACCTTCTCTGTGCCTGGGAAGCAGAAGTGTTCACATTGCTTCGCAGAATCACTTTTGTGCAGAAAACAGTAACACTTGGTCAGAACGAAAGAAAGCACAGAGCCCCAGATTTTATGTTGTCCTGGAGAGCTTGCAGAGCACTGGGGAAAGGCAGGCAGAGAATTCCCTGCTAGCACCTTCTCTGTGCCTGGGAAGCAGAAGTGTTCACATTGCTTCGCAGAATCGCTTTTGTGCAGAAAACAGTAACACTTGTTCAGAACGAAAGAAAGCACAGAGCCCCAGATTTTATGTTGTCCTGGAGAGCTTGCAGAGCACTGGGGAAAGGCAGGCAGAGTATTCCCTGCTAGCACCTTCTCTGTGCCTGGGAAGCAGAAGTGTTCACATTGCTTCGCAGAATCGCTTTTGTGCAGAAAACAGTAACACTTGTTCAGAACGAAAGAAGGCACAGAGCCCCAGATTTTATATTGTCCTGGAGACCTTGCAGAGCACTGGGGAAAGGCAGGCAGAGAATTCCCTGCTAGCACCTTCTCTGTGCCTGGGAAGCAGAAGTGTTCACATTGCTTCGCAGAATCACTTTTGTGCAGAAAACAGTAACACTTGGTCAGAACGAAAGAAAGCACAGAGCCCCAGATTTTATGTTGTCCTGGAGAGCTTGCAGAGCACTGGGGAAAGGCAGGCAGTGAATTCCCTGCTAGCACCTTCTCTGTGCCTGGGAAGCAGAAGTGTTCACATTGCTTCGCAGAATCGCTTTTGTGCAGACAACAGTAACACTTGTTCAGAACGAAAGAAAGCACAGAGCCCCAGATTTTATGTTGTCCTGGAGAGCTTGCAGAGCACTGGGGAAAGGCAGGCAGAGAATTCCCTGCTAGCACCTTCTCTGTGCCTGGGAAGCAGAAGTGTTCACATTGCTTGGCAGAATCGCTTTTGTGCAGAAAACAGTAACACTTGTTCAGAACGAAAGAAAGCACAGAGCCCCAGATTTTATGTTGTCCTGGAGAGCTTGCAGAGCACTGGGGAAAAGCAGGCAGAGAATTCCCTGCTAGCACCTTCTCTGTGCCTGTTCACATTGCTTGGCAGAATCGCTTTTGTGCAGAAAACACTAACACTTGTTCAGAACGAAAGAAAGCACAGAGCCCCAGATTTTATGTTGTCCTGGAAAGCTTGCAGAGCACTGGGGAAAAGCAGGCAGAGAATTCCCTGCTAGCACCTTCTCTGTGCCTGGGAAGCAGAAGTGTTCACATTGCTTCGCAGAATCGCTTTTGTGCAGAAAACACTAACACTTGTTCAGAACGAAAGAAAGCACAGAGCCCCAGATTTTATGTTGTCCTGGAGAGCTTGCAGAGCACTGGGGAAAGGCAGACAGAGAATTCCCTGCTAGCACCTTCTCTGTGCCTGGGAAGCAGAAGTGTTCACATTGCTTCGCAGAATCGCTTTTGTGCAGAAAACAGTAACACTTGTTCAGAACGAAAGAAAGCACAGAGCCCCAGATTTTATGTTGTCCTGGAGAGCTTGCAGAGCACTGGGGAAAGGCAGGCAGAGTATTCCCTGCTAGCACCTTCTCTGTGCCTGGGAAGCAGAAGTGTTCACATTGCTTCGCAGAATCGCTTTTGTGCAGAAAACACTAACACTTGTTCAGATCGAAAGAAAGCACAGAGCCCAAGATTTTATGTTGTCCTGGAGAGCTTGCAGAGCACTGGGTAAAGGCAGGCAGAGAATTCCCTGCTAGCACCTTCTCTGTGCCTGTTCACATTGCTTGGCACAATCGCTTTTGTGCAGAAAACAGTAACACTTGTTCAGAACGAAAGAAAGCACAGAGCCCCAGATTTTATGTTGTCCTGGAAAGCTTGCAGAGCACTGGGGAAAAGCAGGCAGAGAATTCCCTGCTAGCACCTTCTCTGTGCCTGGGAAGCAGAAGTGTTCACATTGCTTCGCAGAATCGCTTTTGTGCAGAAAACAGTGACACTTGTTCAGAACGAAAGAAAGCACAGAGCCCCAGATTTTATGTTGTCCTGGAGAGCTTGCAGAGCACTGGGGAAAGGCAGGCAGAGAATTCCCTGCTAGCACCTTCTCTGTGCCTGGGAAGCAGAAGTGTTCACATTGCTTCGCAGAATCGCTTTTGTGCAGAAAACACTAACACTTGTTCAGAACGAAAGAAAGCACAGAGCCCCAGATTTTATGTTGTCCTGGAGAGCTTGCAGAGCACTGGGGAAAGGCAGGCAGAGTATTCCCTGCTAGCACCTTCTCTGTGCCTGGGAAGCAGAAGTGTTCACATTGCTTCGCAGAATCGCTTTTGTGCAGAAAACAGTAACACTTGTTCAGAACGAAAGAAGGCACAGAGCCCCAGAGTTTATATTGTCCTGGAGACCTTGCAGAGCACTGGGGAAAGGCAGGCAGAGAATTCCCTGCTAGCACCTTCTCTGTGCCTGGGAAGCAGAAGTGTTCACATTGCTTCGCAGAATCGCTTTTGTGCAGAAAACAGTAACACTTGTTCAGAACGAAAGAAAGCACAGAGCCCCAGATTTTATGTTGTCCTGGAGAGCTTGCAGAGCACTGGGGAAAAGCAGGCAGAGAATTCCCTGCTAGCACCTTCTCTGTGCCTGGGAAGCACAAGTGTTCACATTGCTTCGCAGAATCGCTTTTGTGCAGAAAACAGTAACACTTGTTCAGAACGAAAGAAAGCACAGAGCCCCAGATTTTATGTTGTCCTGGAGAGCTTGCAGAGCACTGGGGAAAGGCAGGCAGAGAATTCCCTGCTAGCACCTTCTCTGTGCCTGGGAAGCAGAAGTGTTCACATTGCTTCGCAGAATCGCTTTTGTGCAGAAAACAGTAACACTTGGTCAGAACGAAAGAAAGCACAGAGCCCCAGATTTTATGTTGTCCTGGAGAGCTTGCAGAGCACTGGGGAAAGGCAGGCAGAGAATTCCCTGCTAGCACCTTCTCTGTGCCTGGGAAGCACAAGTGTTCACATTGCTTCGCAGAATCGCTTTTGTGCAGAAAACAGTAACACTTGTTCAGAACGAAAGAAAGCACAGAGCCCCAGATTTTATGTTGTCCTGGAGAGCTTGCAGAGCACTGGGGAAAAGCAGGCAGAGAATTCCCTGCTAGCACCTTCTCTGTGCCTGGGAAGCACAAGTGTTCACATTGCTTCGCAGAATCGCTTTTGTGCAGAAAACAGTAACACTTGTTCAGAACGAAAGAAAGCACAGAGCCCCAGATTTTATGTTGTCCTGGAGAGCTTGCAGAGCACTGGGGAAAGGCAGGCAGAGAATTCCCTGCTAGCACCTTCTCTGTGCCTGGGAAGCACAAGTGTTCACATTGCTTCGCAGAATCGCTTTTGTGCAGAAAACAGTAACACTTGGTCAGAACGAAAGAAAGCACAGAGCCCCAGATTTTATGTTGTCCTGGAGAGCTTGCAGAGCACTGGGGAAAGGCAGGCAGAGAATTCCCTGCTAGCACCTTCTCTGTGCCTGGGAAGCACAAGTGTTCACATTGCTTCGCAGAATCGCTTTTGTGCAGAAAACAGTAACACTTGGTCAGAACGAAAGAAAGCACAGAGCCCCAGATTTTATGTTGTCCTGGAGAGCTTGCAGAGCACTGGGGAAAGGCAGGCAGAGTATTCCCTGCTAGCACCTTCTCTGTGCCTGGGAAGCAGAAGTGTTCACATTGCTTCGCAGAATCGCTTTTGTGCAGAAAACAGTAACACTTGTTCAGAACGAAAGAAGGCACAGAGCCCCAGATTTTATATTGTCCTGGAGACCTTGCAGAGCACTGGGGAAAGGCAGGCAGAGAATTCCCTGCTAGCACCTTCTCTGTGCCTGGGAAGCAGAAGTGTTCACATTGCTTCGCAGAATCACTTTTGTGCAGAAAACAGTAACACTTGGTCAGAACGAAAGAAAGCACAGAGCCCCAGATTTTATGTTGTCCTGGAGAGCTTGCAGAGCACTGGGGAAAGGCAGGCAGAGAATTCCCTGCTAGCACCTTCTCTGTGCCTGGGAAGCAGAAGTGTTCACATTGCTTCGCAGAATCGCTTTTGTGCAGAAAACAGTAACACTTGTTCAGAACGAAAGAAAGCACAGAGCCCCAGATTTTATGTTGTCCTGGAGAGCTTGCAGAGCACTGGGGAAAGGCAGGCAGAGTATTCCCTGCTAGCACCTTCTCTGTGCCTGGGAAGCAGAAGTGTTCACATTGCTTCGCAGAATCGCTTTTGTGCAGAAAACAGTAACACTTGTTCAGAACGAAAGAAGGCACAGAGCCCCAGATTTTATATTGTCCTGGAGACCTTGCAGAGCACTGGGGAAAGGCAGGCAGAGAATTCCCTGCTAGCACCTTCTCTGTGCCTGGGAAGCAGAAGTGTTCACATTGCTTCGCAGAATCACTTTTGTGCAGAAAACAGTAACACTTGGTCAGAACGAAAGAAAGCACAGAGCCCCAGATTTTATGTTGTCCTGGAGAGCTTGCAGAGCACTGGGGAAAGGCAGGCAGTGAATTCCCTGCTAGCACCTTCTCTGTGCCTGGGAAGCAGAAGTGTTCACATTGCTTCGCAGAATCGCTTTTGTGCAGACAACAGTAACACTTGTTCAGAACGAAAGAAAGCACAGAGCCCCAGATTTTATGTTGTCCTGGAGAGCTTGCAGAGCACTGGGGAAAGGCAGGCAGAGAATTCCCTGCTAGCACCTTCTCTGTGCCTGGGAAGCAGAAGTGTTCACATTGCTTGGCAGAATCGCTTTTGTGCAGAAAACAGTAACACTTGTTCAGAACGAAAGAAAGCACAGAGCCCCAGATTTTATGTTGTCCTGGAGAGCTTGCAGAGCACTGGGGAAAAGCAGGCAGAGAATTCCCTGCTAGCACCTTCTCTGTGCCTGGGAAGCAGAAGTGTTCACATTGCTTCGCAGAATCACTTTTGTGCAGAAAACAGTAACACTTGTTCAGAACGAAAGAAAGCACAGAGCCCCAGATTTTATGTTGTCCTGGAGAGCTTGCAGAGCACTGCGGAAAAGCAGGCAGAGAATTCCCTGCTAGCACCTTCTCTGTGCCTGGGAAGCAGAAGTGTTCACATTGCTTCGCAGAATCGCTTTTGTGCAGAAAACACTAACAGTTGTTCAGAACGAAAGAAAGCACAGAGCCCCAGATTTTATGTTGTCCTGGAGAGCTTGCAGAGCACTGGGGAAAGGCAGGCAGAGAATTCCCTGCTAGCACCTTCTCTGTGCCTGGGAAGCAGAAGTGTTCATATTGCTTCGCAGAATCGCTTTTGTGCAGAAAACAGTAACACTTGTTCAGATCGAAAGAAAGCACAGAGCCCCAGATTTTATGTTGTCCTGGAGAGCTTGCAGAGCACTGGGGAAAGGCAGGCAGAGAATTCCCTGCTAGCACCTTCTCTGTGCCTGGGAAGCAGAAGTGTTCAGATTGCTTGGCAGAATCGCTTTTGTGCAGAAAACAGTAACACTTGTTCAGAACGAAAGAAAGCACAGAGCCCCAGATTTTATGTTGTCCTGGAGAGCTTGCAGAGCACTGGGGAAAAGCAGGCAGAGAATTCCCTGCTAGCACCTTCTCTGTGCCTGGGAAGCAGAAGTGTTCACTTTGCTTCGCAGAATCACTTTTGTGCAGAAAACAGTAACACTTGTTCAGAACGAAAGAAAGCACAGAGCCCCAGATTTTATGTTGTCCTGGAGAGCTTGCAGAGCACTGGGGAAAGGCAGGCAGAGAATTCCCTGCTAGCACCTTCTCTGTGCCTGGGAAGCAGAAGTGTTCACATTGCTTGGCAGAATCGCTTTTGTGCAGAAAACAGTAACACTTGTTCAGAACGAAAGAAAGCACAGAGCCCCAGATTTTATGTTGTCCTGGAGAGCTTGCAGAGCACTGGGGAAAGGCAGGCAGAGAATGCCCTGCTAGCACCTTCTCTGTGCCTGGGAAGCAGAAGTGTTCACATTGCTTCGCAGAATCGCTTTTGTGCAGAAAACAGTAACACTTGTTCAGAACGAAAGAAGGCACAGAGCCCCAGAGTTTATATTGTCCTGGAGACCTTGCAGAGCAGTGGGGAAAGGCAGGCAGAGAATTCCCTGCTAGCACCTTCTCTGTGCCTGTTCACATTGCTTCGCAGAATCGCTTTTGTGCAGAAAACAGTAACACTTGTTCAGAACGAAAGAAAGCACAGAGCCCCAGATTTTATGTTGTCCTGGAGAGCTTGCAGAGCACTGGGGAAAAGCAGGCAGAGAATTCCCTGCTAGCACCTTCTCTGTGCCTGGGAAGCAGAAGTGTTCACATTGCTTCGCAGAATCGCTTTTGTGCAGAAAACACTAACACTTGTTCAGATCGAAAGAAAGCACAGAGCCCCAGATTTTATGTTGTCCTGGAGAGCTTGCAGAGCACTGGGGAAAGGCAGGCAGAGAATTCCCTGCTAGCACCTTCTCTGTGCCTGGGAAGCAGAAGTGTTCACATTGCTTCGCAGAATCACTTTTGTGCAGAAAACAGTAACACTTGTTCAGAACGAAAGAAGGCACAGAGCCCCAGAGTTTATATTGTCCTGGAGACCTTGCAGAGCACTGGGGAAAGGCAGGCAGAGAATTCCCTGCTAGCACCTTCTCTGTGCCTGTTCACATTGCTTGGCAGAATCGCTTTTGTGCAGAAAACAGTAACACCTGTTCAGAACGAAAGAAAGCACAGAGCCCCAGATTTTATGTTGTCCTGGAAAGCTTGCAGAGCACTGGGGAAAAGCAGGCAGAGAATTCCCTGCTAGCACCTTCTCTGTGCCTGGGAAGCAGAAGTGTTCACATTGCTTCGCAGAATCGCTTTTGTGCAGAAAACACTAACACTTGTTCAGAACGAAAGAAAGCACAGAGCCCCAGATTCTATGTTGTCCTGGAGAGCTTGCAGAGCACTGGGGAAAAGCAGGCAGAGAATTCCCTGCTAGCACCTTCTCTGTGCCTGGGAAGCAGAAGTGTTCACATTGCTTCGCAGAATCGCTTTTGTGCAGAAAACAGTAACACTTGTTCAGAACGAAAGAAAGCACAGAGCCCCAGATTCTATGTTGTCCTGGAGAGCTTGCAGAGCACTGGGGAAAAGCAGGCAGAGAATTCCCTGCTAGCACCTTCTCTGTGCCTGGGAAACAGAAGTGTTCACATTGCTTCGCAGAATCGCTTTTGTGCAGAAAACAGTAACACTTGTTCAGATCGAAAGAAAGCACAGAGCCCCAGATTTTATGTTGTCCTGGAGAGCTTGCAGAGCACTGGGGAAAGGCAGGCAGAGAATTCCCTGCTAGCACCTTCTCTGTGCCTGGGAAGCAGAAGTGTTCACATTGCTTCGCAGAATCGCTTTTGTGCAGAAAACAGTAACACTTGGTCAGAACGAAAGAAAGCACAGAGCCCCAGATTTTATGTTGTCCTGGAGAGCTTGCAGAGCACTGGGGAAAAGCAGGCAGAGAATTCCCTGCTAGCACCTTCTCTGTGCCTGGGAAACAGAAGTGTTCACATTGCTTCGCAGAATCGCTTTTGTGCAGAAAACACTAACAGTTGTTCAGAACGAAAGAAAGCACAGAGCCCCAGATTTTATGTTGTCCTGGAGAGCTTGCAGAGCACTGGGGAAAAGCAGGCAGAGAATTCCCTGCTAGCACCTTCTCTGTGCCTGGGAAGCAGAAGTGTTCACATTGCTTCGCAGAATCGCTTTTGTGCAGAAAACAGTAACACTTGTTCAGATCGAAAGAAAGCACAGAGCCCCAGATTTTATGTTGTCCTGGAGAGCTTGCAGAGCACTGGGGAAAGGCAGGCAGAGAATTCCCTGCTAGCACCTTCTCTGTGCCTGGGAAGCAGAAGTGTTCACATTGCTTCGCAGAATCGCTTTTGTGCAGAAAACAGTAACACTTGGTCAGAACGAAAGAAAGCACAGAGCCCCAGATTTTATGTTGTCCTGGAGAGCTTGCAGAGCACTGGGGAAAGGCAGGCAGAGAATTCCCTGCTAGCACCTTCTCTGTGCCTGGGAAGCAGAAGTGTTCACATTGCTTCGCAGAATCGCTTTTGTGCAGAAAACAGTAACACTTGGTCAGAACGAAAGAAAGCACAGAGCCCCAGATTTTATGTTGTCCTGGAGACCTTGCAGAGCACTGGGGAAAGGCAGGCAGAGAATTCCCTGCTAGCACCTTCTCTGTGCCTGTTCACATTGCTTGGCAGAATCGCTTTTGTGCAGAAAACAGTAACACCTGTTCAGAACGAAAGAAAGCACAGAGCCCCAGATTTTATGTTGTCCTGGAAAGCTTGCAGAGCACTGGGGAAAAGCAGGCAGAGAATTCCCTGCTAGCACCTTCTCTGTGCCTGGGAAGCAGAAGTGTTCACATTGCTTCGCAGAATCGCTTTTGTGCAGAAAACAGTGACACTTGTTCAGAACGAAAGAAAGCACAGAGCCCCAGATTTTATGTTGTCCTGGAGAGCTTGCAGAGCACTGGGGAAAGGCAGGCAGAGAATGCCCTGCTAGCACCTTCTCTGTGCCTGGGAAACAGAAGTGTTCACATTGCTTCGCAGAATCGCTTTTGTGCAGAAAACTAACAGTTGTTCAGAACGAAAGAAAGCACAGAGCCCCAGATTTTATGTTGTCCTGGAGAGCTTGCAGAGCACTGGGGAAAGGCAGGCAGAGAATTCCCTGCTAGCACCTTCTCTGTGCCTGGGAAGCAGAAGTGTTCACATTGCTTCGCAGAATCGCTTTTGTGCAGAAAACACTAACACTTGTTCAGAACGAAAGAAAGCACAGAGCCCCAGATTTTATGTTGTCCTGGAGAGCTTGCAGAGCACTGGGGAAAGGCAGGCAGAGAATTCCCTGCTAGCACCTTCTCTGTGCCTGGGAAGCAGAAGTGTTCACATTGCTTCGCAGAATCGCTTTTGTGCAGAAAACAGTAACACTTGGTCAGAACGAAAGAAAGCACAGAGCCCCAGATTTTATGTTGTCCTGGAGAGCTTGCAGAGCACTGGGGAAAAGCAGGCAGAGAATTCCCTGCTAGCACCTTCTCTGTGCCTGGGAAACAGAAGTGTTCACATTGCTTCGCAGAATCGCTTTTGTGCAGAAAACACTAACAGTTGTTCAGAACGAAAGAAAGCACAGAGCCCCAGATTTTATGTTGTCCTGGAGAGCTTGCAGAGCACTGGGGAAAAGCAGGCAGAGAATTCCCTGCTAGCACCTTCTCTGTGCCTGGGAAGCAGAAGTGTTCACATTGCTTCGCAGAATCGCTTTTGTGCAGAAAACAGTAACACTTGTTCAGATCGAAAGAAAGCACAGAGCCCCAGATTTACTGTTGTCCTGGAGAGCTTGCAGAGCACTGGGGAAAGGCAGGCAGAGAATTCCCTGCTAGCACCTTCTCTGTGCCTGGGAAGCAGAAGTGTTCACATTGCTTCGCAGAATCGCTTTTGTGCAGAAAACAGTAACACTTGGTCAGAACGAAAGAAAGCACAGAGCCCCAGATTTTATGTTGTCCTGGAGAGCTTGCAGAGCACTGGGGAAAGGCAGGCAGAGAATTCCCTGCTAGCACCTTCTCTGTGCCTGGGAAGCAGAAGTGTTCACATTGCTTCGCAGAATCGCTTTTGTGCAGAAAACAGTAACACTTGGTCAGAACGAAAGAAAGCACAGAGCCCCAGATTTTATGTTGTCCTGGAGACCTTGCAGAGCACTGGGGAAAGGCAGGCAGAGAATTCCCTGCTAGCACCTTCTCTGTGCCTGTTCACATTGCTTGGCAGAATCGCTTTTGTGCAGAAAACAGTAACACCTGTTCAGAACGAAAGAAAGCACAGAGCCCCAGATTTTATGTTGTCCTGGAAAGCTTGCAGAGCACTGGGGAAAAGCAGGCAGAGAATTCCCTGCTAGCACCTTCTCTGTGCCTGGGAAACAGAAGTGTTCACATTGCTTCGCAGAATCGCTTTTGTGCAGAAAACACTAACACTTGTTCAGAACGAAAGAAAGCACAGAGCCCCAGATTCTATGTTGTCCTGGAGAGCTTGCAGAGCACTGGGGAAAAGCAGGCAGAGAATTCCCTGCTAGCACCTTCTCTGTGCCTGGGAAGCAGAAGTGTTCACATTGCTTCGCAGAATCGCTTTTGTGCAGAAAACAGTAACACTTGTTCAGATCGAAAGAAAGCACAGAGCCCCAGATTTTATGTTGTCCTGGAGAGCTTGCAGAGCACTGGGGAAAGGCAGGCAGAGAATTCCCTGCTAGCACCTTCTCTGTGCCTGGGAAGCAGAAGTGTTCACATTGCTTCGCAGAATCGCTTTTGTGCAGAAAACAGTAACACTTGGTCAGAACGAAAGAAAGCACAGAGCCCCAGATTTTATGTTGTCCTGGAGAGCTTGCAGAGCACTGGGGAAAGGCAGGCAGAGAATTCCCTGCTAGCACCTTCTCTGTGCCTGGGAAGCAGAAGTGTTCACATTGCTTCGCAGAATCGCTTTTGTGCAGAAAACAGTAACACTTGGTCAGAACGAAAGAAAGCACAGAGCCCCAGATTTTATGTTGTCCTGGAGACCTTGCAGAGCACTGGGGAAAGGCAGGCAGAGAATTCCCTGCTAGCACCTTCTCTGTGCCTGTTCACATTGCTTGGCAGAATCGCTTTTGTGCAGAAAACAGTAACACCTGTTCAGAACGAAAGAAAGCACAGAGCCCCAGATTTTATGTTGTCCTGGAAAGCTTGCAGAGCACTGGGGAAAAGCAGGCAGAGAATTCCCTGCTAGCACCTTCTCTGTGCCTGGGAAGCAGAAGTGTTCACATTGCTTCGCAGAATCGCTTTTGTGCAGAAAACAGTGACACTTGTTCAGAACGAAAGAAAGCACAGAGCCCCAGATTTTATGTTGTCCTGGAGAGCTTGCAGAGCACTGGGGAAAGGCAGGCAGAGAATGCCCTGCTAGCACCTTCTCTGTGCCTGGGAAACAGAAGTGTTCACATTGCTTCGCAGAATCGCTTTTGTGCAGAAAACTAACAGTTGTTCAGAACGAAAGAAAGCACAGAGCCCCAGATTTTATGTTGTCCTGGAGAGCTTGCAGAGCACTGGGGAAAGGCAGGCAGAGAATTCCCTGCTAGCACCTTCTCTGTGCCTGGGAAGCAGAAGTGTTCACATTGCTTGGCAGAATCGCTTTTGTGCAGAAAACAGTAACACTTGTTCAGAACGAAAGAAAGCACAGAGCCCCAGATTTTATGTTGTCCTGGAGAGCTTGCAGAGCACTGGGGAAAAGCAGGCAGAGAATTCCCTGCTAGCACCTTCTCTGTGCCTGGGAAGCAGAAGTGTTCACTTTGCTTCGCAGAATCACTTTTGTGCAGAAAACAGTAACACTTGTTCAGAACGAAAGAAAGCACAGAGCCCCAGATTTTATGTTGTCCTGGAGAGCTTGCAGAGCACTGGGGAAAAGCAGGCAGAGAATTCCCTGCTAGCACCTTCTCTGTGCCTGGGAAGCAGAAGTGTTCACATTGCTTCGCAGAATCGCTTTTGTGCAGAAAACACTAACACTTGTTCAGATCGAAACAAAGCACAGAGCCCAAGATTTTATGTTGTCCTGGAGAGCTTGCAGAGCACTGGGGAAAGGCAGGCAGAGAATTCCCTGCTAGCACCTTCTCTGTGCCTGGGAAGCAGAAGTGTTCACATTGCTTCGCAGAATCGCTTTTGTGCAGAAAACAGTAACACTTGTTCAGAACGAAAGAAGGCACAGAGCCCCAGAGTTTATATTGTCCTGGAGACCTTGCAGAGCACTGGGGAAAGGCAGGCAGAGAATTCCCTGCTAGCACCTTCTCTGTGCCTGTTCACATTGCTTGGCAGAATCGCTTTTGTGCAGAAAACAGTAACACCTGTTCAGAACGAAAGAAAGCACAGAGCCCCAGATTTTATGTTGTCCTGGAAAGCTTGCAGAGCACTGGGGAAAAGCAGGCAGAGAATTCCCTGCTAGCACCTTCTCTGTGCCTGGGAAGCAGAAGTGTTCACATTGCTTCGCAGAATCGCTTTTGTGCAGAAAACAGTAACACTTGTTCAGAACGAAAGAAAGCACAGAGCCCCAGATTCTATGTTGTCCTGGAGAGCTTGCAGAGCACTGGGGAAAAGCAGGCAGAGAATTCCCTGCTAGCACCTTCTCTGTGCCTGGGAAACAGAAGTGTTCACATTGCTTCGCAGAATCGCTTTTGTGCAGAAAACAGTAACACTTGTTCAGAACGAAAGAAAGCACAGAGCCCCAGATTCTATGTTGTCCTGGAGAGCTTGCAGAGCACTGGGGAAAAGCAGGCAGAGAATTCCCTGCTAGCACCTTCTCTGTGCCTGGGAAGCAGAAGTGTTCACATTGCTTCGCAGAATCGCTTTTGTGCAGAAAACACTAACACTTGTTCAGAACGAAAGAAAGCACAGAGCCCCAGATTTTATGTTGTCCTGGAGAGCTTGCAGAGCACTGGGGAAAGGCAGGCAGAGAATTCCCTGCTAGCACCTTCTCTGTGCCTGGGAAGCAGAAGTGTTCACATTGCTTCGCAGAATCGCTTTTGTGCAGAAAACAGTAACACTTGGTCAGAACGAAAGAAAGCACAGAGCCCCAGATTTTATGTTGTCCTGGAGAGCTTGCAGAGCACTGGGGAAAAGCAGGCAGAGAATTCCCTGCTAGCACCTTCTCTGTGCCTGGGAAACAGAAGTGTTCACATTGCTTCGCAGAATCGCTTTTGTGCAGAAAACACTAACAGTTGTTCAGAACGAAAGAAAGCACAGAGCCCCAGATTTTATGTTGTCCTGGAGAGCTTGCAGAGCACTGGGGAAAAGCAGGCAGAGAATTCCCTGCTAGCACCTTCTCTGTGCCTGGGAAGCAGAAGTGTTCACATTGCTTCGCAGAATCGCTTTTGTGCAGAAAACAGTAACACTTGTTCAGATCGAAAGAAAGCACAGAGCCCCAGATTTACTGTTGTCCTGGAGAGCTTGCAGAGCACTGGGGAAAGGCAGGCAGAGAATTCCCTGCTAGCACCTTCTCTGTGCCTGGGAAGCAGAAGTGTTCACATTGCTTCGCAGAATCGCTTTTGTGCAGAAAACAGTAACACTTGTTCAGAACGAAAGAAAGCACAGAGCCCCAGATTTTATGTTGTCCTGGAGAGCTTGCAGAGCACTGGGGAAAGGCAGGCAGAGAATTCCCTGCTAGCACCTTCTCTGTGCCTGGGAAGCAGAAGTGTTCACATTGCTTCGCAGAATCGCTTTTGTGCAGAAAACAGTAACACTTGGTCAGAACGAAAGAAAGCACAGAGCCCCAGATTTTATGTTGTCCTGGAGACCTTGCAGAGCACTGGGGAAAGGCAGGCAGAGAATTCCCTGCTAGCACCTTCTCTGTGCCTGTTCACATTGCTTGGCAGAATCGCTTTTGTGCAGAAAACAGTAACACCTGTTCAGAACGAAAGAAAGCACAGAGCCCCAGATTTTATGTTGTCCTGGAAAGCTTGCAGAGCACTGGGGAAAAGCAGGCAGAGAATTCCCTGCTAGCACCTTCTCTGTGCCTGGGAAACAGAAGTGTTCACATTGCTTCGCAGAATCGCTTTTGTGCAGAAAACACTAACACTTGTTCAGAACGAAAGAAAGCACAGAGCCCCAGATTCTATGTTGTCCTGGAGAGCTTGCAGAGCACTGGGGAAAAGCAGGCAGAGAATTCCCTGCTAGCACCTTCTCTGTGCCTGGGAAGCAGAAGTGTTCACATTGCTTCGCAGAATCGCTTTTGTGCAGAAAACAGTAACACTTGTTCAGATCGAAAGAAAGCACAGAGCCCCAGATTTTATGTTGTCCTGGAGAGCTTGCAGAGCACTGGGGAAAGGCAGGCAGAGAATTCCCTGCTAGCACCTTCTCTGTGCCTGGGAAGCAGAAGTGTTCACATTGCTTCGCAGAATCGCTTTTGTGCAGAAAACAGTAACACTTGGTCAGAACGAAAGAAAGCACAGAGCCCCAGATTTTATGTTGTCCTGGAGAGCTTGCAGAGCACTGGGGAAAGGCAGGCAGAGAATTCCCTGCTAGCACCTTCTCTGTGCCTGGGAAGCAGAAGTGTTCACATTGCTTCGCAGAATCGCTTTTGTGCAGAAAACAGTAACACTTGGTCAGAACGAAAGAAAGCACAGAGCCCCAGATTTTATGTTGTCCTGGAGACCTTGCAGAGCACTGGGGAAAGGCAGGCAGAGAATTCCCTGCTAGCACCTTCTCTGTGCCTGTTCACATTGCTTGGCAGAATTGCTTTTGTGCAGAAAACAGTAACACCTGTTCAGAACGAAAGAAAGCACAGAGCCCCAGATTTTATGTTGTCCTGGAAAGCTTGCAGAGCACTGGGGAAAAGCAGGCAGAGAATTCCCTGCTAGCACCTTCTCTGTGCCTGGGAAGCAGAAGTGTTCACATTGCTTCGCAGAATCGCTTTTGTGCAGAAAACAGTGACACTTGTTCAGAACGAAAGAAAGCACAGAGCCCCAGATTTTATGTTGTCCTGGAGAGCTTGCAGAGCACTGGGGAAAGGCAGGCAGAGAATGCCCTGCTAGCACCTTCTCTGTGCCTGGGAAACAGAAGTGTTCACATTGCTTCGCAGAATCGCTTTTGTGCAGAAAACTAACAGTTGTTCAGAACGAAAGAAAGCACAGAGCCCCAGATTTTATGTTGTCCTGGAGAGCTTGCAGAGCACTGGGGAAAGGCAGGCAGAGAATTCCCTGCTAGCACCTTCTCTGTGCCTGGGAAGCAGAAGTGTTCACATTGCTTGGCAGAATCGCTTTTGTGCAGAAAACAGTAACACTTGTTCAGAACGAAAGAAAGCACAGAGCCCCAGATTTTATGTTGTCCTGGAGAGCTTGCAGAGCACTGGGGAAAAGCAGGCAGAGAATTCCCTGCTAGCACCTTCTCTGTGCCTGGGAAGCAGAAGTGTTCACTTTGCTTCGCAGAATCACTTTTGTGCAGAAAACAGTAACACTTGTTCAGAACGAAAGAAAGCACAGAGCCCCAGATTTTATGTTGTCCTGGAGAGCTTGCAGAGCACTGGGGAAAAGCAGGCAGAGAATTCCCTGCTAGCACCTTCTCTGTGCCTGGGAAGCAGAAGTGTTCACATTGCTTCGCAGAATCGCTTTTGTGCAGAAAACACTAACACTTGTTCAGATCGAAACAAAGCACAGAGCCCAAGATTTTATGTTGTCCTGGAGAGCTTGCAGAGCACTGGGGAAAGGCAGGCAGAGAATTCCCTGCTAGCACCTTCTCTGTGCCTGGGAAGCAGAAGTGTTCACATTGCTTCGCAGAATCGCTTTTGTGCAGAAAACAGTAACACTTGTTCAGAACGAAAGAAGGCACAGAGCCCCAGAGTTTATATTGTCCTGGAGACCTTGCAGAGCACTGGGGAAAGGCAGGCAGAGAATTCCCTGCTAGCACCTTCTCTGTGCCTGTTCACATTGCTTGGCAGAATCGCTTTTGTGCAGAAAACAGTAACACCTGTTCAGAACGAAAGAAAGCACAGAGCCCCAGATTTTATGTTGTCCTGGAAAGCTTGCAGAGCACTGGGGAAAAGCAGGCAGAGAATTCCCTGCTAGCACCTTCTCTGTGCCTGGGAAGCAGAAGTGTTCACATTGCTTCGCAGAATCGCTTTTGTGCAGAAAACAGTAACACTTGTTCAGAACGAAAGAAAGCACAGAGCCCCAGATTCTATGTTGTCCTGGAGAGCTTGCAGAGCACTGGGGAAAAGCAGGCAGAGAATTCCCTGCTAGCACCTTCTCTGTGCCTGGGAAACAGAAGTGTTCACATTGCTTCGCAGAATCGCTTTTGTGCAGAAAACAGTAACACTTGTTCAGAACGAAAGAAAGCACAGAGCCCCAGATTCTATGTTGTCCTGGAGAGCTTGCAGAGCACTGGGGAAAAGCAGGCAGAGAATTCCCTGCTAGCACCTTCTCTGTGCCTGGGAAACGGAAGTGTTCACATTGCTTCGCAGAATCGCTTTTGTGCAGAAAACAGTAACACTTGTTCAGAACGAAAGAAAGCACAGAGCCCCAGATTTTATGTTGTCCTGGAGAGCTTGCAGAGCACTGGGGAAAAGCAGGCAGAGAATTCCCTGCTAGCACCTTCTCTGTGCCTGGGAAGCAGAAGTGTTCACATTGCTTCGCAGAATCGCTTTTGTGCAGAAAACACTAACACTTGTTCAGAACGAAAGAAAGCACAGAGCCCCAGATTTTATGTTGTCCTGGAGAGCTTGCAGAGCACTGGGGAAAGGCAGGCAGAGAATTCCCTGCTAGCACCTTCTCTGTGCCTGGGAAGCAGAAGTGTTCACATTGCTTCGCAGAATCGCTTTTGTGCAGAAAACAGTAACACTTCTTCAGATCGAAAGAAAGCACAGAGCCAAAGATTTTATGTTGTCCTGGAGAGCTTGCAGAGCACTGGGGAAAGGCAGGCAGAGAATTCCCTGCTAGCACCTTCTCTGTGCCTGGGAAGCAGAAGTGTTCACATTGCTTGGCAGAATCGCTTTTGTGCAGAAAACAGTAACACTTGTTCAGAACGAAAGAAGGCACAGAGCCCCAGAGTTTATATTGTCCTGGAGACCTTGCAGAGCACTGGGGAAAGGCAGGCAGAGAATTCCCTGCTAGCACCTTCTCTGTGCCTGTTCACATTGCTTGGCAGAATCGCTTTTGTGCAGAAAACAGTAACACCTGTTCAGAACGAAAGAAAGCACAGAGCCCCAGATTTTATGTTGTCCTGGAGAGCTTGCAGAGCACTGGGGAAAAGCAGGCAGAGAATTCCCTGCTAGCACCTTCTCTGTGCCTGGGAAACAGAAGTGTTCACATTGCTTCGCAGAATCGCTTTTGTGCAGAAAACAGTAACACTTGTTCAGAACGAAAGAAAGCACAGAGCCCCAGATTTTATGTTGTCCTGGAGAGCTTGCAGAGCACTGGGGAAAGGCAGGCAGAGAATTCCCTGCTAGCACCTTCTCTGTGCCTGGGAAGCAGAAGTGTTCACATTGCTTCGCAGAATCGCTTTTGTGCAGAAAACACTAACACTTGTTCAGAACGAAAGAAAGCACAGAGCCCCAGATTTTATGTTGTCCTGGAGAGCTTGCAGAGCACTGGGGAAAGGCAGGCAGAGTATTCCCTGCTAGCACCTTCTCTGTGCCTGGGAAGCAGAAGTGTTCACTTTGCTTCGCAGAATCACTTTTGTGCAGAAAACAGTAACACTTGTTCAGAACGAAAGAAAGCACAGAGCCCCAGATTTTATGTTGTCCTGGAGAGCTTGCAGAGCACTGGGGAAAAGCAGGCAGAGAATTCCCTGCTAGCACCTTCTCTGTGCCTGGGAAGCAGAAGTGTTCACATTGCTTCGCAGAATCGCATTTGTGCAGAAAACTCTAACACTTGTTCAGAACGAAAGAAAGCACAGAGCCCCAGATTTTATGTTGTCCTGGAGAGCTTGCAGAGCACTGGGGAAAAGCAGGCAGAGAATTCCCTGCTAGCACCTTCTCTGTGCCTGGGAAACAGAAGTGTTCACATTGCTTCGCAGAATCGCTTTTGTGCAGAAAACAGTAACACTTGTTCAGAACGAAAGAAAGCACAGAGCCCCAGATTTTATGTTGTCCTGGAGAGCTTGCAGAGCACTGGGGAAAAGCAGGCAGAGAATTCCCTGCTAGCACCTTCTCTGTGCCTGGGAAGCAGAAGTGTTCACATTGCTTCGCAGAATCGCTTTTGTGCAGAAAACAGTAACACTTGTTCAGATCGAAAGAAAGCACAGAGCCCCAGATTTACTGTTGTCCTGGAGAGCTTGCAGAGCACTGGGGAAAGGCAGGCAGAGAATTCCCTGCTAGCACCTTCTCTGTGCCTGGGAAGCAGAAGTGTTCACATTGCTTCGCAGAATCGCTTTTGTGCAGAAAACAGTAACACTTGGTCAGAACGAAAGAAAGCACAGAGCCCCAGATTTTATGTTGTCCTGGAGAGCTTGCAGAGCACTGGGGAAAGGCAGGCAGAGAATTCCCTGCTAGCACCTTCTCTGTGCCTGGGAAGCAGAAGTGTTCACATTGCTTCGCAGAATCGCTTTTGTGCAGAAAACAGTAACACTTGGTCAGAACGAAAGAAAGCACAGAGCCCCAGATTTTATGTTGTCCTGGAGACCTTGCAGAGCACTGGGGAAAGGCAGGCAGAGAATTCCCTGCTAGCACCTTCTCTGTGCCTGTTCACATTGCTTGGCAGAATCGCTGTTGTGCAGAAAACAGTAACACCTGTTCAGAACGAAAGAAAGCACAGAGCCCCAGATTTTATGTTGTCCTGGAGAGCTTGCAGAGCACTGGGGAAAGGCAGGCAGAGAATGCCCTGCTAGCACCTTCTCTGTGCCTGGGAAACAGAAGTGTTCACATTGCTTCGCAGAATCGCTTTTGTGCAGAAAACAGTAACACTTGTTCAGATCGAAAGAAAGCACAGAGCCCCAGATTTTATGTTGTCCTGGAGAGCTTGCAGAGCACTGGGGAAAGGCAGGCAGAGAATTCCCTGCTAGCACCTTCTCTGTGCCTGGGAAGCAGAAGTGTTCACATTGCTTCGCAGAATCGCTTTTGTGCAGAAAACAGTAACACTTGGTCAGAACGAAAGAAAGCACAGAGCCCCAGATTTTATGTTGTCCTGGAGAGCTTGCAGAGCACTGGGGAAAGGCAGGCAGAGAATTCCCTGCTAGCACCTTCTCTGTGCCTGGGAAGCAGAAGTGTTCACATTGCTTCGCAGAATCGCTTTTGTGCAGAAAACAGTAACACTTGGTCAGAACGAAAGAAAGCACAGAGCCCCAGATTTTATGTTGTCCTGGAGAGCTTGCAGAGCACTGGGGAAAGGCAGGCAGAGAATTCCCTGCTAGCACCTTCTCTGTGCCTGTTCACATTGCTTGGCAGAATCGCTTTTGTGCAGAAAACAGTAACACCTGTTCAGAACGAAAGAAAGCACAGAGCCCCAGATTTTATGTTGTCCTGGAAAGCTTGCAGAGCACTGGGGAAAAGCAGGCAGAGAATTCCCTGCTAGCACCTTCTCTGTGCCTGGGAAGCAGAAGTGTTCACATTGCTTCGCAGAATCGCTTTTGTGCAGAAAACAGTGACACTTGTTCAGAACGAAAGAAAGCACAGAGCCCCAGATTTTATGTTGTCCTGGAGAGCTTGCAGAGCACTGGGGAAAGGCAGGCAGAGAATTCCCTGCTAGCACCTTCTCTGTGCCTGGGAAACAGAAGTGTTCACATTGCTTCGCAGAATCGCTTTTGTGCAGAAAACTAACAGTTGTTCAGAACGAAAGAAAGCACAGAGCCCCAGATTTTATGTTGTCCTGGAGAGCTTGCAGAGCACTGGGGAAAAGCAGGCAGAGAATTCCCTGCTAGCACCTTCTCTGTGCCTGGGAAGCAGAAGTGTTCACTTTGCTTCGCAGAATCACTTTTGTGCAGAAAACAGTAACACTTGTTCAGAACGAAAGAAAGCACAGAGCCCCAGATTTTATGTTGTCCTGGAGAGCTTGCAGAGCACTGGGGAAAAGCAGGCAGAGAATTCCCTGCTAGCACCTTCTCTGTGCCTGGGAAGCAGAAGTGTTCACATTGCTTCGCAGAATCGCTTTTGTGCAGAAAACACTAACACTTGTTCAGATCGAAAGAAAGCACAGAGCCCAAGATTTTATGTTGTCCTGGAAAGCTTGCAGAGCACTGGGGAAAAGCAGGCAGAGAATTCCCTGCTAGCACCTTCTCTGTGCCTGGGAAGCAGAAGTGTTCACATTGCTTCGCAGAATCGCTTTTGTGCAGAAAACAGTAACACTTGTTCAGAACGAAAGAAAGCACAGAGCCCCAGATTCTATGTTGTCCTGGAGAGCTTGCAGAGCACTGGGGAAAAGCAGGCAGAGAATTCCCTGCTAGCACCTTCTCTGTGCCTGGGAAGCAGAAGTGTTCACATTGCTTCGCAGAATCGCTTTTGTGCAGAAAACACTAACACTTGTTCAGAACGAAAGAAAGCACAGAGCCCCAGATTTTATGTTGTCCTGGAGAGCTTGCAGAGCACTGGGGAAAGGCAGGCAGAGAATTCCCTGCTAGCACCTTCTCTGTGCCTGGGAAGCAGAAGTGTTCACATTGCTTCGCAGAATCGCTTTTGTGCAGAAAACAGTAACACTTGGTCAGAACGAAAGAAAGCACAGAGCCCCAGATTTTATGTTGTCCTGGAGAGCTTGCAGAGCACTGGGGAAAAGCAGGCAGAGAATTCCCTGCTAGCACCTTCTCTGTGCCTGGGAAACAGAAGTGTTCACATTGCTTCGCAGAATCGCTTTTGTGCAGAAAACACTAACAGTTGTTCAGAACGAAAGAAAGCACAGAGCCCCAGATTTTATGTTGTCCTGGAGAGCTTGCAGAGCACTGGGGAAAAGCAGGCAGAGAATTCCCTGCTAGCACCTTCTCTGTGCCTGGGAAGCAGAAGTGTTCACATTGCTTCGCAGAATCGCTTTTGTGCAGAAAACAGTAACACTTGTTCAGATCGAAAGAAAGCACAGAGCCCCAGATTTACTGTTGTCCTGGAGAGCTTGCAGAGCACTGGGGAAAGGCAGGCAGAGAATTCCCTGCTAGCACCTTCTCTGTGCCTGGGAAGCAGAAGTGTTCACATTGCTTCGCAGAATCGCTTTTGTGCAGAAAACAGTAACACTTGGTCAGAACGAAAGAAAGCACAGAGCCCCAGATTTTATGTTGTCCTGGAGAGCTTGCAGAGCACTGGGGAAAGGCAGGCAGAGAATTCCCTGCTAGCACCTTCTCTGTGCCTGGGAAGCAGAAGTGTTCACATTGCTTCGCAGAATCGCTTTTGTGCAGAAAACAGTAACACTTGGTCAGAACGAAAGAAAGCACAGAGCCCCAGATTTTATGTTGTCCTGGAGACCTTGCAGAGCACTGGGGAAAGGCAGGCAGAGAATTCCCTGCTAGCACCTTCTCTGTGCCTGTTCACATTGCTTGGCAGAATCGCTTTTGTGCAGAAAACAGTAACACCTGTTCAGAACGAAAGAAAGCACAGAGCCCCAGATTTTATGTTGTCCTGGAAAGCTTGCAGAGCACTGGGGAAAAGCAGGCAGAGAATTCCCTGCTAGCACCTTCTCTGTGCCTGGGAAACAGAAGTGTTCACATTGCTTCGCAGAATCGCTTTTGTGCAGAAAACAGTAACACTTGTTCAGAACGAAAGAAAGCACAGAGCCCCAGATTCTATGTTGTCCTGGAGAGCTTGCAGAGCACTGGGGAAAAGCAGGCAGAGAATTCCCTGCTAGCACCTTCTCTGTGCCTGGGAAGCAGAAGTGTTCACATTGCTTCGCAGAATCGCTTTTGTGCAGAAAACAGTAACACTTGTTCAGATCGAAAGAAAGCACAGAGCCCCAGATTTTATGTTGTCCTGGAGAGCTTGCAGAGCACTGGGGAAAGGCAGGCAGAGAATTCCCTGCTAGCACCTTCTCTGTGCCTGGGAAGCAGAAGTGTTCACATTGCTTCGCAGAATCGCTTTTGTGCAGAAAACAGTAACACTTGGTCAGAACGAAAGAAAGCACAGAGCCCCAGATTTTATGTTGTCCTGGAGAGCTTGCAGAGCACTGGGGAAAGGCAGGCAGAGAATTCCCTGCTAGCACCTTCTCTGTGCCTGGGAAGCAGAAGTGTTCACATTGCTTCGCAGAATCGCTTTTGTGCAGAAAACAGTAACACTTGGTCAGAACGAAAGAAAGCACAGAGCCCCAGATTTTATGTTGTCCTGGAGAGCTTGCAGAGCACTGGGGAAAGGCAGGCAGAGAATGCCCTGCTAGCACCTTCTCTGTGCCTGGGAAACAGAAGTGTTCACATTGCTTCGCAGAATCGCTTTTGTGCAGAAAACTAACAGTTGTTCAGAACGAAAGAAAGCACAGAGCCCCAGATTTTATGTTGTCCTGGAGAGCTTGCAGAGCACTGGGGAAAGGCAGGCAGAGAATTCCCTGCTAGCACCTTCTCTGTGCCTGGGAAGCAGAAGTGTTCACATTGCTTGGCAGAATCGCTTTTGTGCAGAAAACAGTAACACTTGTTCAGAACGAAAGAAAGCACAGAGCCCCAGATTTTATGTTGTCCTGGAGAGCTTGCAGAGCACTGGGGAAAAGCAGGCAGAGAATTCCCTGCTAGCACCTTCTCTGTGCCTGGGAAGCAGAAGTGTTCACTTTGCTTCGCAGAATCACTTTTGTGCAGAAAACAGTAACACTTGTTCAGAACGAAAGAAAGCACAGAGCCCCAGATTTTATGTTGTCCTGGAGAGCTTGCAGAGCACTGGGGAAAAGCAGGCAGAGAATTCCCTGCTAGCACCTTCTCTGTGCCTGGGAAGCAGAAGTGTTCACATTGCTTCGCAGAATCGCTTTTGTGCAGAAAACACTAACACTTGTTCAGATCGAAACAAAGCACAGAGCCCAAGATTTTATGTTGTCCTGGAGAGCTTGCAGAGCACTGGGGAAAGGCAGGCAGAGAATTCCCTGCTAGCACCTTCTCTGTGCCTGGGAAGCAGAAGTGTTCACATTGCTTCGCAGAATCGCTTTTGTGCAGAAAACAGTAACACTTGTTCAGAACGAAAGAAGGCACAGAGCCCCAGAGTTTATATTGTCCTGGAGACCTTGCAGAGCACTGGGGAAAGGCAGGCAGAGAATTCCCTGCTAGCACCTTCTCTGTGCCTGTTCACATTGCTTGGCAGAATCGCTTTTGTGCAGAAAACAGTAACACCTGTTCAGAACGAAAGAAAGCACAGAGCCCCAGATTTTATGTTGTCCTGGAAAGCTTGCAGAGCACTGGGGAAAAGCAGGCAGAGAATTCCCTGCTAGCACCTTCTCTGTGCCTGGGAAGCAGAAGTGTTCACATTGCTTCGCAGAATCGCTTTTGTGCAGAAAACAGTAACACTTGTTCAGAACGAAAGAAAGCACAGAGCCCCAGATTCTATGTTGTCCTGGAGAGCTTGCAGAGCACTGGGGAAAAGCAGGCAGAGAATTCCCTGCTAGCACCTTCTCTGTGCCTGGGAAACAGAAGTGTTCACATTGCTTCGCAGAATCGCTTTTGTGCAGAAAACAGTAACACTTGTTCAGAACGAAAGAAAGCACAGAGCCCCAGATTCTATGTTGTCCTGGAGAGCTTGCAGAGCACTGGGGAAAAGCAGGCAGAGAATTCCCTGCTAGCACCTTCTCTGTGCCTGGGAAACGGAAGTGTTCACATTGCTTCGCAGAATCGCTTTTGTGCAGAAAACAGTAACACTTGTTCAGAACGAAAGAAAGCACAGAGCCCCAGATTTTATGTTGTCCTGGAGAGCTTGCAGAGCACTGGGGAAAAGCAGGCAGAGAATTCCCTGCTAGCACCTTCTCTGTGCCTGGGAAGCAGAAGTGTTCACATTGCTTCGCAGAATCGCTTTTGTGCAGAAAACAGTAACACTTGTTCAGATCGAAAGAAAGCACAGAGCCCCAGATTTTATGTTGTCCTGGAGAGCTTGCAGAGCACTGGGGAAAGGCAGGCAGAGAATTCCCTGCTAGCACCTTCTCTGTGCCTGGGAAGCAGAAGTGTTCACATTGCTTCGCAGAATCACTTTTGTGCAGAAAACAGTAACACTTGTTCAGAACGAAAGAAAGCACAGAGCCCCAGATTTTATGTTGTCCTGGAGAGCTTGCAGAGCACTGGGGAAAGGCAGGCAGTGAATTCCCTGCTAGCACCTTCTCTGTGCCTGGGAAGCAGAAGTGTTCACATTGCTTCGCAGAATCGCTTTTGTGCAGAAAACAGTGACACTTGTTCAGAACGAAAGAAAGCACAGAGCCCCAGATTTTATGTTGTCCTGGAGAGCTTGCAGAGCACTGGGGAAAGGCAGGCAGAGAATTCCCTGCTAGCACCTTCTCTGTGCCTGGGAAACAGAAGTGTTCACATTGCTTCGCAGAATCGCTTTTGTGCAGAAAACAGTAACACTTGTTCAGAACGAAAGAAAGCACAGAGCCCAAGATTTTATGTTGTCCTGGAGAGCTTGCAGAGCACTGGGGAAAAGCAGGCAGAGAATTCCCTGCTAGCACCTTCTCTGTGCCTGTTCACATTGCTTGGCAGAATCGCTTTTGTGCAGAAAACAGTAACACTTGTTCAGAACGAAAGAAAGCACAGAGCCCCAGATTTTATGTTGTCCTGGAAAGCTTGCAGAGCACTGGGGAAAAGCAGGCAGAGAATTCCCTGCTAGCACCTTCTCTGTGCCTGGGAAGCAGAAGTGTTCACATTGCTTCGCAGAATCGCTTTTGTGCAGAAAACACTAACACTTGTTCAGAACGAAAGAAAGCACAGAGCCCCAGATTTTATGTTGTCCTGGAGAGCTTGCAGAGCACTGGGGAAAGGCAGGCAGAGAATTCCCTGCTAGCACCTTCTCTGTGCCTGGGAAGCAGAAGTGTTCACATTGCTTCGCAGAATCGCTTTTGTGCAGAAAACAGTAACACTTTTTCAGAACGTAAGAAAGCACAGAGCCCCAGATTTTATGTTGTCCTGGAGAGCTTGCAGAGCACTGGGGAAAAGCAGGCAGAGAATTCCCTGCTAGCACCTTCTCTGTGCCTGGGAAGCAGAAGTGTTCACATTGCTTCGCAGAATCGCTTTTGTGCAGAAAACAGTAACACTTCTTCAGATCGAAAGAAAGCACAGAGCCAAAGATTTTATGTTGTCCTGGAGAGCTTGCAGAGCACTGGGGAAAGGCAGGCAGAGAATTCCCTGCTAGCACCTTCTCTGTGCCTGTTCACATTGCTTGGCAGAATCGCTTTTGTGCAGAAAACAGTAACACCTGTTCAGAACGAAAGAAAGCACAGAGCCCCAGATTTTATGTTGTCCTGGAGAGCTTGCAGAGCACTGGGGAAAAGCAGGCAGAGAATTCCCTGCTAGCACCTTCTCTGTGCCTGGGAAACAGAAGTGTTCACATTGCTTCGCAGAATCGCTTTTGTGCAGAAAACAGTAACACTTGGTCAGAACGAAAGAAAGCACAGAGCCCCAGATTTTATGTTGTCCTGGAGAGCTTGCAGAGCACTGGGGAAAGGCAGGCAGAGAATTCCCTGCTAGCACCTTCTCTGTGCCTGGGAAGCAGAAGTGTTCACATTGCTTCGCAGAATCGCTTTTGTGCAGAAAACAGTAACACTTGTTCAGAACGTAAGAAAGCACAGAGCCCCAGATTTTATGTTGTCCTGGAGAGCTTGCAGAGCACTGGGGAAAAGCAGGCAGAGAATTCCCTGCTAGCACCTTCTCTGTGCCTGGGAAGCAGAAGTGTTCACATTGCTTCGCAGAATCGCTTTTGTGCAGAAAACAGTAACACTTCTTCAGATCGAAAGAAAGCACAGAGCCCCAGATTTACTGTTGTCCTGGAGAGCTTGCAGAGCACTGGGGAAAGGCAGGCAGAGAATTCCCTGCTAGCACCTTCTCTGTGCCTGGGAAGCAGAAGTGTTCACATTGCTTGGCAGAATCGCTTTTGTGCAGAAAACAGTAACACTTGTTCAGAACGAAAGAAAGCACAGAGCCCCAGATTTTATGTTGTCCTGGAGAGCTTGCAGAGCACTGGGGAAAAGCAGGCAGAGAATTCCCTGCTAGCACCTTCTCTGTGCCTGGGAAGCAGAAGTGTTCACATTGCTTCGCAGAATCGCTTTTGTGCAGAAAACAGTAACACTTGTTCAGATCGAAAGAAAGCACAGAGCCCCAGATTTACTGTTGTCCTGGAGAGCTTGCAGAGCACTGGGGAAAGGCAGGCA
Organism: Strix uralensis; assembly: GCF_047716275.1. Lineage (NCBI taxonomy): Eukaryota > Metazoa > Chordata > Aves > Strigiformes > Strigidae > Strix > Strix uralensis. The sequence continues at coordinate 1,064,328 of NC_133993.1, forward strand.
GAGAATTCCCTGCTAGCACCTTCTCTGTGCCTGGGAAGCAGAAGTGTTCACATTGCTTCGCAGAATCGCTTTTGTGCAGAAAACAGTAACACTTGGTCAGAACGAAAGAAAGCACAGAGCCCCAGATTTTATGTTGTCCTGGAGAGCTTGCAGAGCACTGGGGAAAGGCAGGCAGAGAATTCCCTGCTAGCACCTTCTCTGTGCCTGGGAAGCAGAAGTGTTCACATTGCTTCGCAGAATCGCTTTTGTGCAGAAAACAGTAACACTTGGTCAGAACGAAAGAAAGCACAGAGCCCCAGATTTTATGTTGTCCTGGAGACCTTGCAGAGCACTGGGGAAAGGCAGGCAGAGAATTCCCTGCTAGCACCTTCTCTGTGCCTGTTCACATTGCTTGGCAGAATCGCTGTTGTGCAGAAAACAGTAACACCTGTTCAGAACGAAAGAAAGCACAGAGCCCCAGATTTTATGTTGTCCTGGAGAGCTTGCAGAGCACTGGGGAAAGGCAGGCAGAGAATGCCCTGCTAGCACCTTCTCTGTGCCTGGGAAACAGAAGTGTTCACATTGCTTCGCAGAATCGCTTTTGTGCAGAAAACAGTAACACTTGTTCAGATCGAAAGAAAGCACAGAGCCCCAGATTTTATGTTGTCCTGGAGAGCTTGCAGAGCACTGGGGAAAGGCAGGCAGAGAATTCCCTGCTAGCACCTTCTCTGTGCCTGGGAAGCAGAAGTGTTCACATTGCTTCGCAGAATCGCTTTTGTGCAGAAAACAGTAACACTTGGTCAGAACGAAAGAAAGCACAGAGCCCCAGATTTTATGTTGTCCTGGAGAGCTTGCAGAGCACTGGGGAAAAGCAGGCAGAGAATTCCCTGCTAGCACCTTCTCTGTGCCTGGGAAGCAGAAGTGTTCACATTGCTTCGCAGAATCGCTTTTGTGCAGAAAACAGTAACACTTGGTCAGAACGAAAGAAAGCACAGAGCCCCAGATTTTATGTTGTCCTGGAGAGCTTGCAGAGCACTGGGGAAAGGCAGGCAGAGAATTCCCTGCTAGCACCTTCTCTGTGCCTGGGAAGCAGAAGTGTTCACATTGCTTCGCAGAATCGCTTTTGTGCAGAAAACAGTGACACTTGGTCAGAACGAAAGAAAGCACAGAGCCCCAGATTTTATGTTGTCCTGGAGAGCTTGCAGAGCACTGGGGAAAGGCAGGCAAAGAATGCCCTGCTAGCACCTTCTCTGTGCCTGGGAAACAGAAGTGTTCACATTGCTTCGCAGAATCGCTTTTGTGCAGAAAACAGTAACACTTGTTCAGATCGAAAGAAAGCACAGAGCCCCAGATTTTATGTTGTCCTGGAGAGCTTGCAGAGCAGTGGGGAAAGGCAGGCAGAGAATTCCCTGCTAGCACCTTCTCTGTGCCTGGGAAGCAGAAGTGTTCACATTGCTTCGCAGAATCACTTTTGTGCAGAAAACAGTAACACTTGGTCAGAACGAAAGAAAGCACAGAGCCCCAGATTTTATGTTGTCCTGGAGAGCTTGCAGAGCACTGGGGAAAAGCAGGCAGAGAATTCCCTGCTAGCACCTTCTCTGTGCCTGGGAAGCAGAAGTGTTCACATTGCTTCGCAGAATCGCTTTTGTGCAGAAAACACTAACACTTGTTCAGAACGAAAGAAAGCACAGAGCCCCAGATTTTATGTTGTCCTGGAGAGCTTGCAGAGCACTGGGGAAAGGCAGGCAGAGAATTCCCTGCTAGCACCTTCTCTGTGCCTGGGAAGCAGAAGTGTTCACATTGCTTCGCAGAATCGCTTTTGTGCAGAAAACAGTAACACTTGTTCAGAACGTAAGAAAGCACAGAGCCCCAGATTTTATGTTGTGCTGGAGAGCTTGCAGAGCACTGGGGAAAAGCAGGCAGAGAATTCCCTGCTAGCACCTTCTCTGTGCCTGGGAAGCAGAAGTGTTCACATTGCTTCGCAGAATCGCTTTTGTGCAGAAAACACTAACAGTTGTTCAGATCGAAAGAAAGCACAGAGCCCAAGATTTTATGTTGTCCTGGAGAGCTTGCAGAGCACTGGGGAAAGGCAGGCAGAGAATTCCCTGCTAGCACCTTCTCTGTGCCTGGGAAGCAGAAGTGTTCACATTGCTTCGCAGAATCGCTTTTGTGCAGAAAACACTAACACTTGTTCAGAACGAAAGAAAGCACAGAGCCCCAGATTTTATGTTGTCCTGGAGAGCTTGCAGAGCACTGGGGAAAGGCAGGCAGAGTATTCCCTGCTAGCACCTTCTCTGTGCCTGGGAAGCAGAAGTGTTCACTTTGCTTTCCAGAATCACTTTTGTGCAGAAAACAGTAACACTTGTTCAGAACGAAAGAAAGCACAGAGCCCCAGATTTTATGTTGTCCTGGAGAGCTTGCAGAGCACTGGGGAAAAGCAGGCAGAGAATTCCCTGCTAGCACCTTCTCTGTGCCTGGGAAACAGAAGTGTTCACATTGCTTCGCAGAATCGCTTTTGTGCAGAAAACAGTAACACTTGTTCAGAACGAAAGAAAGCACAGAGCCCCAGATTTTATGTTGTCCTGGAGAGCTTGCAGAGCACTGGGGAAAAGCAGGCAGAGAATTCCCTGCTAGCACCTTCTCTGTGCCTGGGAAGCAGAAGTGTTCACATTGCTTCGCAGAATCGCTTTTGTGCAGAAAACAGTAACACTTGTTCAGATCGAAAGAAAGCACAGAGCCCCAGATTTACTGTTGTCCTGGAGAGCTTGCAGAGCACTGGGGAAAGGCAGGCAGAGAATTCCCTGCTAGCACCTTCTCTGTGCCTGGGAAGCAGAAGTGTTCACATTGCTTCGCAGAATCGCTTTTGTGCAGAAAACAGTAACACTTGGTCAGAACGAAAGAAAGCACAGAGCCCCAGATTTTATGTTGTCCTGGAGAGCTTGCAGAGCACTGGGGAAAGGCAGGCAGAGAATTCCCTGCTAGCACCTTCTCTGTGCCTGGGAAGCAGAAGTGTTCACATTGCTTCGCAGAATCGCTTTTGTGCAGAAAACAGTAACACTTGGTCAGAACGAAAGAAAGCACAGAGCCCCAGATTTTATGTTGTCCTGGAGACCTTGCAGAGCACTGGGGAAAGGCAGGCAGAGAATGCCCTGCTAGCACCTTCTCTGTGCCTGTTCACATTGCTTGGCAGAATCGCTGTTGTGCAGAAAACAGTAACACCTGTTCAGAACGAAAGAAAGCACAGAGCCCCAGATTTTATGTTGTCCTGGAAAGCTTGCAGAGCACTGGGGAAAAGCAGGCAGAGAATTCCCTGCTAGCACCTTCTCTGTGCCTGGGAAGCAGAAGTGTTCACATTGCTTCGCAGAATCGCTTTTGTGCAGAAAACAGTGACACTTGTTCAGAACGAAAGAAAGCACAGAGCCCCAGATTTTATGTTGTCCTGGAGAGCTTGCAGAGCACTGGGGAAAGGCAGGCAGAGAATGCCCTGCTAGCACCTTCTCTGTGCCTGGGAAACAGAAGTGTTCACATTGCTTCGCAGAATCGCTTTTGTGCAGAAAACAGTAACACTTGTTCAGATCGAAAGAAAGCACAGAGCCCCAGATTTTATGTTGTCCTGGAGAGCTTGCAGAGCACTGGGGAAAGGCAGGTAGAGAATTCCCTGCTAGCACCTTCTCTGTGCCTGGGAAGCAGAAGTGTTCACATTGCTTCGCAGAATCACTTTTGTGCAGAAAACAGTAACACTTGGTCAGAACGAAAGAAAGCACAGAGCCCCAGATTTTATGTTGTCCTGGAGAGCTTGCAGAGCACTGGGGAAAAGCAGGCAGAGAATTCCCTGCTAGCACCTTCTCTGTGCCTGGGAAGCAGAAGTGTTCACATTGCTTCGCAGAATCGCTTTTGTGCAGAAAACAGTAACACTTGTTCAGAACGAAAGAAAGCACAGAGCCCCAGATTTTATGTTGTCCTGGAGAGCTTGCAGAGCACTGGGGAAAGGCAGGCAGAGAATTCCCTGCTAGCACCTTCTCTGTGCCTGGGAAGCAGAAGTGTTCACATTGCTTCGCAGAATCGCTTTTGTGCAGAAAACAGTAACACTTGTTCAGAACGAAAGAAAGCACAGAGCCCCAGATTTTATGTTGTGCTGGAGAGCTTGCAGAGCACTGGGGAAAAGCAGGCAGAGAATTCCCTGCTAGCACCTTCTCTGTGCCTGGGAAGCAGAAGTGTTCACATTGCTTCGCAGAATCGCTTTTGTGCAGAAAACAGTGACACTTGTTCAGAACGAAAGAAAGCACAGAGCCCCAGATTTTATGTTGTCCTGGAGAGCTTGCAGAGCACTGGGGAAAGGCAGGCAGAGAATGCCCTGCTAGCACCTTCTCTGTGCCTGGGAAACAGAAGTGTTCACATTGCTTCGCAGAATCGCTTTTGTGCAGAAAACAGTAACACTTGGTCAGAACGAAAGAAAGCACAGAGCCCCAGATTTTATGTTGTCCTGGAGAGCTTGCAGAGCACTGGGGAAAGGCAGGCAGAGAATTCCCTGCTAGCACCTTCTCTGTGCCTGGGAAGCAGAAGTGTTCACATTGCTTCGCAGAATCACTTTTGTGCAGAAAACAGTAACACTTGGTCAGAACGAAAGAAAGCACAGAGCCCCAGATTTTATGTTGTCCTGGAGAGCTTGCAGAGCACTGGGGAAAAGCAGGCAGAGAATTCCCTGCTAGCACCTTCTCTGTGCCTGGGAAGCAGAAGTGTTCACATTGCTTCGCAGAATCGCTTTTGTGCAGAAAACACTAACACTTGTTCAGATCGAAAGAAAGCACAGAGCCCCAGATTTTATGTTGTCCTGGAGAGCTTGCAGAGCACTGGGGAAAGGCAGGCAGAGAATTCCCTGCTAGCACCTTCTCTGTGCCTGGGAAGCAGAAGTGTTCACATTGCTTCGCAGAATCGCTTTTGTGCAGAAAACACTAACAGTTGTTCAGATCGAAAGAAAGCACAGAGCCCAAGATTTTATGTTGTCCTGGAGAGCTTGCAGAGCACTGGGGAAAGGCAGGCAGAGAATTCCCTGCTAGCACCTTCTCTGTGCCTGGGAAGCAGAAGTGTTCACATTGCTTCGCAGAATCGCTTTTGTGCAGAAAACACTAACACTTGTTCAGAACGAAAGAAAGCACAGAGCCCCAGATTTTATGTTGTCCTGGAGAGCTTGCAGAGCACTGGGGAAAGGCAGGCAGAGTATTCCCTGCTAGCACCTTCTCTGTGCCTGGGAAGCAGAAGTGTTCACTTTGCTTCGCAGAATCACTTTTGTGCAGAAAACAGTAACACTTGTTCAGAACGAAAGAAAGCACAGAGCCCCAGATTTTATGTTGTCCTGGAGAGCTTGCAGAGCACTGGGGAAAAGCAGGCAGAGAATTCCCTGCTAGCACCTTCTCTGTGCCTGGGAAGCAGAAGTGTTCACATTGCTTCGCAGAATCGCATTTGTGCAGAAAACTCTAACACTTGTTCAGAACGAAAGAAAGCACAGAGCCCCAGATTTTATGTTGTCCTGGAGAGCTTGCAGAGCACTGGGGAAAAGCAGGCAGAGAATTCCCTGCTAGCACCTTCTCTGTGCCTGGGAAACAGAAGTGTTCACATTGCTTCGCAGAATCGCTTTTGTGCAGAAAACAGTAACACTTGTTCAGAACGAAAGAAAGCACAGAGCCCCAGATTTTATGTTGTCCTGGAGAGCTTGCAGAGCACTGGGGAAAAGCAGGCAGAGAATTCCCTGCTAGCACCTTCTCTGTGCCTGGGAAGCAGAAGTGTTCACATTGCTTCGCAGAATCGCTTTTGTGCAGAAAACAGTAACACTTGTTCAGATCGAAAGAAAGCACAGAGCCCCAGATTTACTGTTGTCCTGGAGAGCTTGCAGAGCACTGGGGAAAGGCAGGCAGAGAATTCCCTGCTAGCACCTTCTCTGTGCCTGGGAAGCAGAAGTGTTCACATTGCTTCGCAGAATCGCTTTTGTGCAGAAAACAGTAACACTTGGTCAGAACGAAAGAAAGCACAGAGCCCCAGATTTTATGTTGTCCTGGAGAGCTTGCAGAGCACTGGGGAAAGGCAGGCAGAGAATTCCCTGCTAGCACCTTCTCTGTGCCTGGGAAGCAGAAGTGTTCACATTGCTTCGCAGAATCGCTTTTGTGCAGAAAACAGTAACACTTGGTCAGAACGAAAGAAAGCACAGAGCCCCAGATTTTATGTTGTCCTGGAGACCTTGCAGAGCACTGGGGAAAGGCAGGCAGAGAATTCCCTGCTAGCACCTTCTCTGTGCCTGTTCACATTGCTTGGCAGAATCGCTGTTGTGCAGAAAACAGTAACACCTGTTCAGAACGAAAGAAAGCACAGAGCCCCAGATTTTATGTTGTCCTGGAAAGCTTGCAGAGCACTGGGGAAAAGCAGGCAGAGAATTCCCTGCTAGCACCTTCTCTGTGCCTGGGAAGCAGAAGTGTTCACATTGCTTGGCAGAATCGCTTTTGTGCAGAAAACAGTGACACTTGTTCAGAACGAAAGAAAGCACAGAGCCCCAGATTTTATGTTGTCCTGGAGAGCTTGCAGAGCACTGGGGAAAGGCAGGCAGAGAATGCCCTGCTAGCACCTTCTCTGTGCCTGGGAAACAGAAGTGTTCACATTGCTTCGCAGAATCGCTTTTGTGCAGAAAACAGTAACACTTGTTCAGATCGAAAGAAAGCACAGAGCCCCAGATTTTATGTTGTCCTGGAGAGCTTGCAGAGCACTGGGGAAAGGCAGGTAGAGAATTCCCTGCTAGCACCTTCTCTGTGCCTGGGAAGCAGAAGTGTTCACATTGCTTCGCAGAATCACTTTTGTGCAGAAAACAGTAACACTTGGTCAGAACGAAAGAAAGCACAGAGCCCCAGATTTTATGTTGTCCTGGAGAGCTTGCAGAGCACTGGGGAAAAGCAGGCAGAGAATTCCCTGCTAGCACCTTCTCTGTGCCTGGGAAGCAGAAGTGTTCACATTGCTTCGCAGAATCGCTTTTGTGCAGAAAACAGTAACACTTGTTCAGAACGAAAGAAAGCACAGAGCCCCAGATTTTATGTTGTGCTGGAGAGCTTGCAGAGCACTGGGGAAAAGCAGGCAGAGAATTCCCTGCTAGCACCTTCTCTGTGCCTGGGAAGCAGAAGTGTTCACATTGCTTCGCAGAATCGCTTTTGTGCAGAAAACAGTGACACTTGTTCAGAACGAAAGAAAGCACAGATCCCCAGATTTTATGTTGTCCTGGAGAGCTTGCAGAGCACTGGGGAAAGGCAGGCAGAGAATTCCCTGCTAGCACCTTCTCTGTGCCTGGGAAACAGAAGTGTTCACATTGCTTCGCAGAATCGCTTTTGTGCAGAAAACAGTAACACTTGTTCAGAACGAAAGAAAGCACAGAGCCCAAGATTTTATGTTGTCCTGGAGAGCTTGCAGAGCACTGGGGAAAAGCAGGCAGAGAATTCCCTGCTAGCACCTTCTCTGTGCCTGTTCACATTGCTTGGCAGAATCGCTTTTGTGCAGAAAACAGTAACACTTGTTCAGAACGAAAGAAAGCACAGAGCCCCAGATTTTATGTTGTCCTGGAAAGCTTGCAGAGCACTGGGGAAAAGCAGGCAGAGAATTCCCTGCTAGCACCTTCTCTGTGCCTGGGAAGCAGAAGTGTTCACATTGCTTCGCAGAATCGCTTTTGTGCAGAAAACACTAACACTTGTTCAGAACGAAAGAAAGCACAGAGCCCCAGATTTTATGTTGTGCTGGAGAGCTTGCAGAGCACTGGGGAAAGGCAGGCAGAGAATTCCCTGCTAGCACCTTCTCTGTGCCTGGGAAGCAGAAGTGTTCACATTGCTTCGCAGATTCGCTTTGGTGCAGAAAACAGTAACACTTGTTCAGAACGAAAGAAAGCACAGAGCCCCAGATTTTATGTTGTCCTGGAGAGCTTGCAGAGCACTGGGGAAAAGCAGGCAGAGAATTCCCTGCTAGCACCTTCTCTGTGCCTGGGAAGCAGAAGTGTTCACATTGCTTCGCAGAATCGCTTTTGTGCAGAAAACAGTAACACTTGTTCAGATCGAAAGAAAGCACAGAGCCCCAGATTTACTGTTGTCCTGGAGAGCTTGCAGAGCACTGGGGAAAGGCAGGCAGAGAATTCCCTGCTAGCACCTTCTCTGTGCCTGGGAAGCAGAAGTGTTCACATTGCTTCGCAGAATCGCTTTTGTGCAGAAAACAGTAACACTTGGTCAGAACGAAAGAAAGCACAGAGCCCCAGATTTTATGTTGTCCTGGAGAGCTTGCAGAGCACTGGGGAAAGGCAGGCAGAGAATTCCCTGCTAGCACCTTCTCTGTGCCTGGGAAGCAGAAGTGTTCACATTGCTTCGCAGAATCGCTTTTGTGCAGAAAACAGTAACACTTGGTCAGAACGAAAGAAAGCACAGAGCCCCAGATTTTATGTTGTCCTGGAGACCTTGCAGAGCACTGGGGAAAGGCAGGCAGAGAATTCCCTGCTAGCACCTTCTCTGTGCCTGGGAAGCAGAAGTGTTCACATTGCTTCGCAGAATCGCATTTGTGCAGAAAACTCTAACACTTGTTCAGAACGAAAGAAAGCACAGAGCCCCAGATTTTATGTTGTCCTGGAGAGCTTGCAGAGCACTGGGGAAAAGCAGGCAGAGAATTCCCTGCTAGCACCTTCTCTGTGCCTGGGAAACAGAAGTGTTCATATTGCTTCGCAGAATCGCTTTTGTGCAGAAAACAGTAACACTTGTTCAGAACGAAAGAAAGCACAGAGCCCCAGATTTTATGTTGTCCTGGAGAGCTTGCAGAGCACTGGGGAAAAGCAGGCAGAGAATTCCCTGCTAGCACCTTCTCTGTGCCTGGGAAGCAGAAGTGTTCACATTGCTTCGCAGAATCGCTTTTGTGCAGAAAACAGTAACACTTGTTCAGATCGAAAGAAAGCACAGAGCCCCAGATTTACTGTTGTCCTGGAGAGCTTGCAGAGCACTGGGGAAAGGCAGGCAGAGAATTCCCTGCTAGCACCTTCTCTGTGCCTGGGAAGCAGAAGTGTTCACATTGCTTCGCAGAATCGCTTTTGTGCAGAAAACAGTAACACTTGGTCAGAACGAAAGAAAGCACAGAGCCCCAGATTTTATGTTGTCCTGGAGAGCTTGCAGAGCACTGGGGAAAGGCAGGCAGAGAATTCCCTGCTAGCACCTTCTCTGTGCCTGGGAAGCAGAAGTGTTCACATTGCTTCGCAGAATCGCTTTTGTGCAGAAAACAGTAACACTTGGTCAGAACGAAAGAAAGCACAGAGCCCCAGATTTTATGTTGTCCTGGAGAGCTTGCAGAGCACTGGGGAAAGGCAGGCAGAGAATTCCCTGCTAGCACCTTCTCTGTGCCTGGGAAACAGAAGTGTTCACATTGCTTCGCAGAATCGCTTTTGTGCAGAAAACAGTAACACTTGTTCAGATCGAAAGAAAGCACAGAGCCCCAGATTTTATGTTGTCCTGGAGAGCTTGCAGAGCACTGGGGAAAGGCAGGCAGAGAATTCCCTGCTAGCACCTTCTCTGTGCCTGGGAAGCAGAAGTGTTCACATTGCTTCGCAGAATCGCTTTTGTGCAGAAAACAGTAACACTTGGTCAGAACGAAAGAAAGCACAGAGCCCCAGATTTTATGTTGTCCTGGAGAGCTTGCAGAGCACTGGGGAAAAGCAGGCAGAGAATTCCCTGCTAGCACCTTCTCTGTGCCTGGGAAGCAGAAGTGTTCACATTGCTTCGCAGAATCGCTTTTGTGCAGAAAACACTAACACTTGTTCAGAACGAAAGAAAGCACAGAGCCCCAGATTTTATGTTGTCCTGGAGAGCTTGCAGAGCACTGGGGAAAGGCAGGCAGAGAATTCCCTGCTAGCACCTTCTCTGTGCCTGGGAAGCAGAAGTGTTCACATTGCTTCGCAGAATCGCTTTTGTGCAGAAAACAGTGACACTTGTTCAGAACGAAAGAAAGCACAGAGCCCCAGATTTTATGTTGTCCTGGAGAGCTTGCAGAGCACTGGGGAAAGGCAGGCAGAGAATGCCCTGCTAGCACCTTCTCTGTGCCTGGGAAACAGAAGTGTTCACATTGCTTCGCAGAATCGCTTTTGTGCAGAAAACAGTAACACTTGTTCAGATCGAAAGAAAGCACAGAGCCCCAGATTTTATGTTGTCCTGGAGAGCTTGCAGAGCACTGGGGAAAGGCAGGCAGAGAATTCCCTGCTAGCACCTTCTCTGTGCCTGGGAAGCAGAAGTGTTCACATTGCTTCGCAGAATCACTTTTGTGCAGAAAACAGTAACACTTGGTCAGAACGAAAGAAAGCACAGAGCCCCAGATTTTATGTTGTCCTGGAGAGCTTGCAGAGCACTGGGGAAAAGCAGGCAGAGAATTCCCTGCTAGCACCTTCTCTGTGCCTGGGAAGCAGAAGTGTTCACATTGCTTCGCAGAATCGCTTTTGTGCAGAAAACACTAACACTTGTTCAGAACGAAAGAAAGCACAGAGCCCCAGATTTTATGTTGTCCTGGAGAGCTTGCAGAGCACTGGGGAAAGGCAGGCAGAGAATTCCCTGCTAGCACCTTCTCTGTGCCTGGGAAGCAGAAGTGTTCACATTGCTTCGCAGAATCGCTTTTGTGCAGAAAACAGTAACACTTGTTCAGAACGTAAGAAAGCACAGAGCCCCAGATTTTATGTTGTGCTGGAGAGCTTGCAGAGCACTGGGGAAAAGCAGGCAGAGAATTCCCTGCTAGCACCTTCTCTGTGCCTGGGAAGCAGAAGTGTTCACATTGCTTCGCAGAATCGCTTTTGTGCAGAAAACACTAACAGTTGTTCAGATCGAAAGTAAGCACAGAGCCCAAGATTTTATGTTGTCCTGGAGAGCTTGCAGAGCACTGGGGAAAGGCAGGCAGAGAATTCCCTGCTAGCACCTTCTCTGTGCCTGGGAAGCAGAAGTGTTGACATTGCTTCGCAGAATCGCTTTTGTGCAGAAAACACTAACACTTGTTCAGAACGAAAGAAAGCACAGAGCCCCAGATTTTATGTTGTCCTGGAGAGCTTGCAGAGCACTGGGGAAAGGCAGGCAGAGTATTCCCTGCTAGCACCTTCTCTGTGCCTGGGAAGCAGAAGTGTTCACTTTGCTTCGCAGAATCACTTTTGTGCAGAAAACAGTAACACTTGTTCAGAACGAAAGAAAGCACAGAGCCCCAGATTTTATGTTGTCCTGGAGAGCTTGCAGAGCACTGGGGAAAAGCAGGCAGAGAATTCCCTGCTAGCACCTTCTCTGTGCCTGGGAAACAGAAGTGTTCACATTGCTTCGCAGAATCGCTTTTGTGCAGAAAACAGTAACACTTGTTCAGAACGAAAGAAAGCACAGAGCCCCAGATTTTATGTTGTCCTGGAGAGCTTGCAGAGCACTGGGGAAAAGCAGGCAGAGAATTCCCTGCTAGCACCTTCTCTGTGCCTGGGAAGCAGAAGTGTTCACATTGCTTCGCAGAATCGCTTTTGTGCAGAAAACAGTAACACTTGTTCAGATCGAAAGAAAGCACAGAGCCCCAGATTTACTGTTGTCCTGGAGAGCTTGCAGAGCACTGGGGAAAGGCAGGCAGAGAATTCCCTGCTAGCACCTTCTCTGTGCCTGGGAAGCAGAAGTGTTCACATTGCTTCGCAGAATCGCTTTTGTGCAGAAAACAGTAACACTTGGTCAGAACGAAAGAAAGCACAGAGCCCCAGATTTTATGTTGTCCTGGAGAGCTTGCAGAGCACTGGGGAAAGGCAGGCAGAGAATTCCCTGCTAGCACCTTCTCTGTGCCTGGGAAGCAGAAGTGTTCACATTGCTTCGCAGAATCGCTTTTGTGCAGAAAACAGTAACACTTGGTCAGAACGAAAGAAAGCACAGAGCCCCAGATTTTATGTTGTCCTGGAGACCTTGCAGAGCACTGGGGAAAGGCAGGCAGAGAATTCCCTGCTAGCACCTTCTCTGTGCCTGTTCACATTGCTTGGCAGAATCGCTGTTGTGCAGAAAACAGTAACACCTGTTCAGAACGAAAGAAAGCACAGAGCCCCAGATTTTATGTTGTCCTGGAAAGCTTGCAGAGCACTGGGGAAAAGCAGGCAGAGAATTCCCTGCTAGCACCTTCTCTGTGCCTGGGAAGCAGAAGTGTTCACATTGCTTCGCAGAATCGCTTTTGTGCAGAAAACAGTGACACTTGTTCAGAACGAAAGAAAGCACAGAGCCCCAGATTTTATGTTGTCCTGGAGAGCTTGCAGAGCACTGGGGAAAGGCAGGCAGAGAATGCCCTGCTAGCACCTTCTCTGTGCCTGGGAAACAGAAGTGTTCACATTGCTTCGCAGAATCGCTTTTGTGCAGAAAACAGTAACACTTGTTCAGATCGAAAGAAAGCACAGAGCCCCAGATTTTATGTTGTCCTGGAGAGCTTGCAGAGCACTGGGGAAAGGCAGGTAGAGAATTCCCTGCTAGCACCTTCTCTGTGCCTGGGAAGCAGAAGTGTTCACATTGCTTCGCAGAATCACTTTTGTGCAGAAAACAGTAACACTTGGTCAGAACGAAAGAAAGCACAGAGCCCCAGATTTTATGTTGTCCTGGAGAGCTTGCAGAGCACTGGGGAAAGGCAGGCAGAGAATTCCCTGCTAGCACCTTCTCTGTGCCTGGGAAGCAGAAGTGTTCACATTGCTTCGCAGAATCGCTTTTGTGCAGAAAACAGTAACACTTGGTCAGAACGAAAGAAAGCACAGAGCCCCAGATTTTATGTTGTCCTGGAGACCTTGCAGAGCACTGGGGAAAGGCAGGCAGAGAATTCCCTGCTAGCACCTTCTCTGTGCCTGGGAAGCAGAAGTGTTCACATTGCTTCGCAGAATCGCATTTGTGCAGAAAACTCTAACACTTGTTCAGAACGAAAGAAAGCACAGAGCCCCAGATTTTATGTTGTCCTGGAGAGCTTGCAGAGCACTGGGGAAAAGCAGGCAGAGAATTCCCTGCTAGCACCTTCTCTGTGCCTGGGAAACAGAAGTGTTCATATTGCTTCGCAGAATCGCTTTTGTGCAGAAAACAGTAACACTTGTTCAGAACGAAAGAAAGCACAGAGCCCCAGATTTTATGTTGTCCTGGAGAGCTTGCAGAGCACTGGGGAAAAGCAGGCAGAGAATTCCCTGCTAGCACCTTCTCTGTGCCTGGGAAGCAGAAGTGTTCACATTGCTTCGCAGAATCGCTTTTGTGCAGAAAACAGTAACACTTGTTCAGATCGAAAGAAAGCACAGAGCCCCAGATTTACTGTTGTCCTGGAGAGCTTGCAGAGCACTGGGGAAAGGCAGGCAGAGAATTCCCTGCTAGCACCTTCTCTGTGCCTGGGAAGCAGAAGTGTTCACATTGCTTCGCAGAATCGCTTTTGTGCAGAAAACAGTAACACTTGGTCAGAACGAAAGAAAGCACAGAGCCCCAGATTTTATGTTGTCCTGGAGAGCTTGCAGAGCACTGGGGAAAGGCAGGCAGAGAATTCCCTGCTAGCACCTTCTCTGTGCCTGGGAAGCAGAAGTGTTCACATTGCTTCGCAGAATCGCTTTTGTGCAGAAAACAGTAACACTTGGTCAGAACGAAAGAAAGCACAGAGCCCCAGATTTTATGTTGTCCTGGAGAGCTTGCAGAGCACTGGGGAAAGGCAGGCAGAGAATTCCCTGCTAGCACCTTCTCTGTGCCTGGGAAACAGAAGTGTTCACATTGCTTCGCAGAATCGCTTTTGTGCAGAAAACAGTAACACTTGTTCAGATCGAAAGAAAGCACAGAGCCCCAGATTTTATGTTGTCCTGGAGAGCTTGCAGAGCACTGGGGAAAGGCAGGCAGAGAATTCCCTGCTAGCACCTTCTCTGTGCCTGGGAAGCAGAAGTGTTCACATTGCTTCGCAGAATCGCTTTTGTGCAGAAAACAGTAACACTTGGTCAGAACGAAAGAAAGCACAGAGCCCCAGATTTTATGTTGTCCTGGAGAGCTTGCAGAGCACTGGGGAAAAGCAGGCAGAGAATTCCCTGCTAGCACCTTCTCTGTGCCTGGGAAGCAGAAGTGTTCACATTGCTTCGCAGAATCGCTTTTGTGCAGAAAACACTAACACTTGTTCAGAACGAAAGAAAGCACAGAGCCCCAGATTTTATGTTGTCCTGGAGAGCTTGCAGAGCACTGGGGAAAGGCAGGCAGAGAATTCCCTGCTAGCACCTTCTCTGTGCCTGGGAAGCAGAAGTGTTCACATTGCTTCGCAGAATCGCTTTTGTGCAGAAAACAGTGACACTTGTTCAGAACGAAAGAAAGCACAGAGCCCCAGATTTTATGTTGTCCTGGAGAGCTTGCAGAGCACTGGGGAAAGGCAGGCAGAGAATGCCCTGCTAGCACCTTCTCTGTGCCTGGGAAACAGAAGTGTTCACATTGCTTCGCAGAATCGCTTTTGTGCAGAAAACAGTAACACTTGTTCAGATCGAAAGAAAGCACAGAGCCCCAGATTTTATGTTGTCCTGGAGAGCTTGCAGAGCACTGGGGAAAGGCAGGCAGAGAATTCCCTGCTAGCACCTTCTCTGTGCCTGGGAAGCAGAAGTGTTCACATTGCTTCGCAGAATCACTTTTGTGCAGAAAACAGTAACACTTGGTCAGAACGAAAGAAAGCACAGAGCCCCAGATTTTATGTTGTCCTGGAGAGCTTGCAGAGCACTGGGGAAAAGCAGGCAGAGAATTCCCTGCTAGCACCTTCTCTGTGCCTGGGAAGCAGAAGTGTTCACATTGCTTCGCAGAATCGCTTTTGTGCAGAAAACACTAACACTTGTTCAGAACGAAAGAAAGCACAGAGCCCCAGATTTTATGTTGTCCTGGAGAGCTTGCAGAGCACTGGGGAAAGGCAGGCAGAGAATTCCCTGCTAGCACCTTCTCTGTGCCTGGGAAGCAGAAGTGTTCACATTGCTTCGCAGAATCGCTTTTGTGCAGAAAACAGTAACACTTGTTCAGAACGTAAGAAAGCACAGAGCCCCAGATTTTATGTTGTGCTGGAGAGCTTGCAGAGCACTGGGGAAAAGCAGGCAGAGAATTCCCTGCTAGCACCTTCTCTGTGCCTGGGAAGCAGAAGTGTTCACATTGCTTCGCAGAATCGCTTTTGTGCAGAAAACACTAACAGTTGTTCAGATCGAAAGTAAGCACAGAGCCCAAGATTTTATGTTGTCCTGGAGAGCTTGCAGAGCACTGGGGAAAGGCAGGCAGAGAATTCCCTGCTAGCACCTTCTCTGTGCCTGGGAAGCAGAAGTGTTGACATTGCTTCGCAGAATCGCTTTTGTGCAGAAAACACTAACACTTGTTCAGAACGAAAGAAAGCACAGAGCCCCAGATTTTATGTTGTCCTGGAGAGCTTGCAGAGCACTGGGGAAAGGCAGGCAGAGTATTCCCTGCTAGCACCTTCTCTGTGCCTGGGAAGCAGAAGTGTTCACTTTGCTTCGCAGAATCACTTTTGTGCAGAAAACAGTAACACTTGTTCAGAACGAAAGAAAGCACAGAGCCCCAGATTTTATGTTGTCCTGGAGAGCTTGCAGAGCACTGGGGAAAAGCAGGCAGAGAATTCCCTGCTAGCACCTTCTCTGTGCCTGGGAAACAGAAGTGTTCACATTGCTTCGCAGAATCGCTTTTGTGCAGAAAACAGTAACACTTGTTCAGAACGAAAGAAAGCACAGAGCCCCAGATTTTATGTTGTCCTGGAGAGCTTGCAGAGCACTGGGGAAAAGCAGGCAGAGAATTCCCTGCTAGCACCTTCTCTGTGCCTGGGAAGCAGAAGTGTTCACATTGCTTCGCAGAATCGCTTTTGTGCAGAAAACAGTAACACTTGTTCAGATCGAAAGAAAGCACAGAGCCCCAGATTTACTGTTGTCCTGGAGAGCTTGCAGAGCACTGGGGAAAGGCAGGCAGAGAATTCCCTGCTAGCACCTTCTCTGTGCCTGGGAAGCAGAAGTGTTCACATTGCTTCGCAGAATCGCTTTTGTGCAGAAAACAGTAACACTTGGTCAGAACGAAAGAAAGCACAGAGCCCCAGATTTTATGTTGTCCTGGAGAGCTTGCAGAGCACTGGGGAAAGGCAGGCAGAGAATTCCCTGCTAGCACCTTCTCTGTGCCTGGGAAGCAGAAGTGTTCACATTGCTTCGCAGAATCGCTTTTGTGCAGAAAACAGTAACACTTGGTCAGAACGAAAGAAAGCACAGAGCCCCAGATTTTATGTTGTCCTGGAGACCTTGCAGAGCACTGGGGAAAGGCAGGCAGAGAATTCCCTGCTAGCACCTTCTCTGTGCCTGTTCACATTGCTTGGCAGAATCGCTGTTGTGCAGAAAACAGTAACACCTGTTCAGAACGAAAGAAAGCACAGAGCCCCAGATTTTATGTTGTCCTGGAAAGCTTGCAGAGCACTGGGGAAAAGCAGGCAGAGAATTCCCTGCTAGCACCTTCTCTGTGCCTGGGAAGCAGAAGTGTTCACATTGCTTCGCAGAATCGCTTTTGTGCAGAAAACAGTGACACTTGTTCAGAACGAAAGAAAGCACAGAGCCCCAGATTTTATGTTGTCCTGGAGAGCTTGCAGAGCACTGGGGAAAGGCAGGCAGAGAATGCCCTGCTAGCACCTTCTCTGTGCCTGGGAAACAGAAGTGTTCACATTGCTTCGCAGAATCGCTTTTGTGCAGAAAACAGTAACACTTGTTCAGATCGAAAGAAAGCACAGAGCCCCAGATTTTATGTTGTCCTGGAGAGCTTGCAGAGCACTGGGGAAAGGCAGGTAGAGAATTCCCTGCTAGCACCTTCTCTGTGCCTGGGAAGCAGAAGTGTTCACATTGCTTCGCAGAATCACTTTTGTGCAGAAAACAGTAACACTTGGTCAGAACGAAAGAAAGCACAGAGCCCCAGATTTTATGTTGTCCTGGAGAGCTTGCAGAGCACTGGGGAAAAGCAGGCAGAGAATTCCCTGCTAGCACCTTCTCTGTGCCTGGGAAGCAGAAGTGTTCACATTGCTTCGCAGAATCGCTTTTGTGCAGAAAACACTAACACTTGTTCAGAACGAAAGAAAGCACAGAGCCCCAGATTTTATGTTGTCCTGGAGAGCTTGCAGAGCACTGGGGAAAGGCAGGCAGAGAATTCCCTGCTAGCACCTTCTCTGTGCCTGGGAAGCAGAAGTGTTCACATTGCTTCGCAGAATCGCTTTTGTGCAGAAAACAGTAACACTTGTTCAGAACGAAAGAAAGCACAGAGCCCCAGATTTTATGTTGTGCTGGAGAGCTTGCAGAGCACTGGGGAAAAGCAGGCAGAGAATTCCCTGCTAGCACCTTCTCTGTGCCTGGGAAGCAGAAGTGTTCACATTGCTTCGCAGAATCGCTTTTGTGCAGAAAACAGTGACACTTGTTCAGAACGAAAGAAAGCACAGATCCCCAGATTTTATGTTGTCCTGGAGAGCTTGCAGAGCACTGGGGAAAGGCAGGCAGAGAATTCCCTGCTAGCACCTTCTCTGTGCCTGGGAAACAGAAGTGTTCACATTGCTTCGCAGAATCGCTTTTGTGCAGAAAACAGTAACACTTGTTCAGAACGAAAGAAAGCACAGAGCCCAAGATTTTATGTTGTCCTGGAGAGCTTGCAGAGCACTGGGGAAAAGCAGGCAGAGAATTCCCTGCTAGCACCTTCTCTGTGCCTGTTCACATTGCTTGGCAGAATCGCTTTTGTGCAGAAAACAGTAACACTTGTTCAGAACGAAAGAAAGCACAGAGCCCCAGATTTTATGTTGTCCTGGAAAGCTTGCAGAGCACTGGGGAAAAGCAGGCAGAGAATTCCCTGCTAGCACCTTCTCTGTGCCTGGGAAGCAGAAGTGTTCACATTGCTTCGCAGAATCGCTTTTGTGCAGAAAACACTAACACTTGTTCAGAACGAAAGAAAGCACAGAGCCCCAGATTTTATGTTGTCCTGGAGAGCTTGCAGAGCACTGGGGAAAGGCAGGCAGAGAATTCCCTGCTAGCACCTTCTCTGTGCCTGGGAAGCAGAAGTGTTCACATTGCTTCGCAGAATCGCTTTTGTGCAGAAAACAGTAACACTTGGTCAGAACGAAAGAAAGCACAGAGCCCCAGATTTTATGTTGTGCTGCAGAGCTTGCAGAGCACTGGGGAAAAGCAGGCAGAGAATTCCCTGCTAGCACCTTCTCTGTGCCTGGGAAGCAGAAGTGTTCACATTGCTTCGCAGAATCGCTTTTGTGCAGAAAACAGTGACACTTGTTCAGAACGAAAGAAAGCACAGATCCCCAGATTTTATGTTGTCCTGGAGAGCTTGCAGAGCACTGGGGAAAGGCAGGCAGAGAATTCCCTGCTAGCACCTTCTCTGTGCCTGGGAAGCAGAAGTGTTCACATTGCTTCGCAGAATCGCTTTTGTGCAGAAAACAGTAACACTTGGTCAGAACGAAAGAAAGCACAGAGCCCCAGATTCTATGTTGTCCTGGAGAGCTTGCAGAGCACTGGGGAAAGGCAGGCAGAGAATTCCCTGCTAGCACCTTCTCTGTGCCTGTTCACATTGCTTCGCAGAATCGCTTTTGTGCAGAAAACACTAACAGTTGTTCAGATCGAAAGAAAGCACAGAGCCCAAGATTTTATGTTGTCCTGGAGAGCTTGCAGAGCACTGGGGAAAGGCAGGCAGAGAATTCGCTGCTAGCACCTTCTCTGTGCCTGGGAAGCAGAAGTGTTCACATTGCTTCGCAGAATCGCTTTTGTGCAGAAAACACTAACACGTGTTCAGAACGAAAGAAAGCACAGAGCCCCAGATTTTATGTTGTCCTGGAGAGCTTGCAGAGCACTGGGGAAAGGCAGGCAGAGTATTCCCTGCTAGCACCTTCTCTGTGCCTGGGAAGCAGAAGTGTTCACTTTGCTTCGCAGAATCACTTTTGTGCAGAAAACAGTAACACTTGTTCAGAACGAAAGAAAGCACAGAGCCCCAGATTTTATGTTGTCCTGGAGAGCTTGCAGAGCACTGGGGAAAAGCAGGCAGAGAATTCCCTGCTAGCACCTTCTCTGTGCCTGGGAAGCAGAAGTGTTCACATTGCTTCGCAGAATCGCATTTGTGCAGAAAACTCTAACACTTGTTCAGAACGAAAGAAAGCACAGAGCCCCAGATTTTATGTTGTCCTGGAGAGCTTGCAGAGCACTGGGGAAAAGCAGGCAGAGAATTCCCTGCTAGCACCTTCTCTGTGCCTGGGAAACAGAAGTGTTCACATTGCTTCGCAGAATCGCTTTTGTGCAGAAAACAGTAACACTTGTTCAGAACGAAAGAAAGCACAGAGCCCCAGATTTTATGTTGTCCTGGAGAGCTTGCAGAGCACTGGGGAAAAGCAGGCAGAGAATTCCCTGCTAGCACCTTCTCTGTGCCTGGGAAGCAGAAGTGTTCACATTGCTTCGCAGAATCGCTTTTGTGCAGAAAACAGTAACACTTGTTCAGATCGAAAGAAAGCACAGAGCCCCAGATTTACTGTTGTCCTGGAGAGCTTGCAGAGCACTGGGGAAAGGCAGGCAGAGAATTCCCTGCTAGCACCTTCTCTGTGCCTGGGAAGCAGAAGTGTTCACATTGCTTCGCAGAATCGCTTTTGTGCAGAAAACAGTAACACTTGGTCAGAACGAAAGAAAGCACAGAGCCCCAGATTTTATGTTGTCCTGGAGAGCTTGCAGAGCACTGGGGAAAGGCAGGCAGAGAATTCCCTGCTAGCACCTTCTCTGTGCCTGGGAAGCAGAAGTGTTCACATTGCTTCGCAGAATCGCTTTTGTGCAGAAAACACTAACAGTTGTTCAGATCGAAAGAAAGCACAGAGCCCAAGATTTTATGTTGTCCTGGAGAGCTTGCAGAGCACTGGGGAAAGGCAGGCAGAGAATTCCCTGCTAGCACCTTCTCTGTGCCTGGGAAGCAGAAGTGTTCACATTGCTTCGCAGAATCGCTTTTGTGCAGAAAACACTAACACTTGTTCAGAACGAAAGAAAGCACAGAGCCCCAGATTTTATGTTGTCCTGGAGAGCTTGCAGAGCACTGGGGAAAGGCAGGCAGAGTATTCCCTGCTAGCACCTTCTCTGTGCCTGGGAAGCAGAAGTGTTCACTTTGCTTCGCAGAATCACTTTTGTGCAGAAAACAGTAACACTTGTTCAGAACGAAAGAAAGCACAGAGCCCCAGATTTTATGTTGTCCTGGAGAGCTTGCAGAGCACTGGGGAAAAGCAGGCAGAGAATTCCCTGCTAGCACCTTCTCTGTGCCTGGGAAACAGAAGTGTTCACATTGCTTCGCAGAATCGCTTTTGTGCAGAAAACAGTAACACTTGTTCAGAACGAAAGAAAGCACAGAGCCCCAGATTTTATGTTGTCCTGGAGAGCTTGCAGAGCACTGGGGAAAAGCAGGCAGAGAATTCCCTGCTAGCACCTTCTCTGTGCCTGGGAAGCAGAAGTGTTCACATTGCTTCGCAGAATCGCTTTTGTGCAGAAAACAGTAACACTTGTTCAGAACGAAAGAAAGCACAGAGCCCCAGATTTACTGTTGTCCTGGAGAGCTTGCAGAGCACTGGGGAAAGGCAGGCAGAGAATTCCCTGCTAGCACCTTCTCTGTGCCTGTTCACATTGCTTGGCAGAATCGCTGTTGTGCAGAAAACAGTAACACCTGTTCAGAACGAAAGAAAGCACAGAGCCCCAGATTTTATGTTGTCCTGGAAAGCTTGCAGAGCACTGGGGAAAAGCAGGCAGAGAATTCCCTGCTAGCACCTTCTCTGTGCCTGGGAAGCAGAAGTGTTCACATTGCTTCGCAGAATCGCTTTTGTGCAGAAAACAGTGACACTTGTTCAGAACGAAAGAAAGCACAGAGCCCCAGATTTTATGTTGTCCTGGAGAGCTTGCAGAGCACTGGGGAAAAGCAGGCAGAGAATTCCCTGCTAGCACCTTCTCTGTGCCTGGGAAGCAGAAGTGTTCACATTGCTTCGCAGAATCGCTTTTGTGCAGAAAACACTAACACTTGTTCAGAACGAAAGAAAGCACAGAGCCCCAGATTTTATGTTGTCCTGGAGAGCTTGCAGAGCACTGGGGAAAGGCAGGCAGAGAATTCCCTGCTAGCACCTTCTCTGTGCCTGGGAAGCAGAAGTGTTCACATTGCTTCGCAGAATCGCTTTTGTGCAGAAAACAGTGACACTTGTTCAGAACGAAAGAAAGCACAGAGCCCCAGATTTTATGTTGTCCTGGAGAGCTTGCAGAGCACTGGGGAAAAGCAGGCAGAGAATTCCCTGCTAGCACCTTCTCTGTGCCTGGGAAACAGAAGTGTTCACATTGCTTCGCAGAATCGCTTTTGTGCAGAAAACAGTAACACTTGTTCAGAACGAAAGAAAGCACAGAGCCCAAGATTTTATGTTGTCCTGGAGAGCTTGCAGAGCACTGGGGAAAAGCAGGCAGAGAATTCCCTGCTAGCACCTTCTCTGTGCCTGGGAAACAGAAGTGTTCACATTGCTTCGCAGAATCGCTTTTGTGCAGAAAACAGTAACACTTGTTCAGAACGAAAGAAAGCACAGAGCCCAAGATTTTATGTTGTCCTGGAGAGCTTGCAGAGCACTGGGGAAAAGCAGGCAGAGAATTCCCTGCTAGCACCTTCTCTGTGCCTGTTCACATTGCTTGGCAGAATCGCTTTTGTGCAGAAAACAGTAACACTTGTTCAGAACGAAAGAAAGCACAGAGCCCCAGATTTTATGTTGTCCTGGAAAGCTTGCAGAGCACTGGGGAAAAGCAGGCAGAGAATTCCCTGCTAGCACCTTCTCTGTGCCTGGGAAGCAGAAGTGTTCACATTGCTTCGCAGAATCGCTTTTGTGCAGAAAACACTAACACTTGTTCAGAACGAAAGAAAGCACAGAGCCCCAGATTTTATGTTGTCCTGGAGAGCTTGCAGAGCACTGGGGAAAGGCAGGCAGAGAATTCCCTGCTAGCACCTTCTCTGTGCCTGGGAAGCAGAAGTGTTCACATTGCTTCGCAGAATCGCTTTTGTGCAGAAAACAGTAACACTTGGTCAGAACGAAAGAAAGCACAGAGCCCCAGATTTTATGTTGTCCTGGAGAGCTTGCAGAGCACTGGGGAAAAGCAGGCAGAGAATTCCCTGCTAGCACCTTCTCTGTGCCTGGGAAGCAGAAGTGTTCACATTGCTTCGCAGAATCGCTTTTGTGCAGAAAACAGTAACACTTGTTCAGATCGAAAGAAAGCACAGAGCCCCAGATTTACTGTTGTCCTGGAGAGCTTGCAGAGCACTGGGGAAAGGCAGGCAGAGAATTCCCTGCTAGCACCTTCTCTGTGCCTGGGAAGCAGAAGTGTTCACATTGCTTCGCAGAATCGCTTTTGTGCAGAAAACAGTAACACTTGGTCAGAACGAAAGAAAGCACAGAGCCCCAGATTTTATGTTGTCCTGGAGAGCTTGCAGAGCACTGGGGAAAGGCAGGCAGAGAATTCCCTGCTAGCACCTTCTCTGTGCCTGGGAAGCAGAAGTGTTCACATTGCTTCGCAGAATCGCTTTTGTGCAGAAAACAGTGACACTTGTTCAGAACGAAAGAAAGCACAGAGCCCCAGATTTTATGTTGTCCTGGAGAGCTTGCAGAGCACTGGGGAAAAGCAGGCAGAGAATTCCCTGCTAGCACCTTCTCTGTGCCTGGGAAACAGAAGTGTTCACATTGCTTCGCAGAATCGCTTTTGTGCAGAAAACAGTAACACTTGTTCAGAACGAAAGAAAGCACAGAGCCCAAGATTTTATGTTGTCCTGGAGAGCTTGCAGAGCACTGGGGAAAAGCAGGCAGAGAATTCCCTGCTAGCACCTTCTCTGTGCCTGGGAAACAGAAGTGTTCACATTGCTTCGCAGAATCGCTTTTGTGCAGAAAACAGTAACACTTGTTCAGAACGAAAGAAAGCACAGAGCCCAAGATTTTATGTTGTCCTGGAGAGCTTGCAGAGCACTGGGGAAAAGCAGGCAGAGAATTCCCTGCTAGCACCTTCTCTGTGCCTGTTCACATTGCTTGGCAGAATCGCTTTTGTGCAGAAAACAGTAACACTTGTTCAGAACGAAAGAAAGCACAGAGCCCCAGATTTTATGTTGTCCTGGAAAGCTTGCAGAGCACTGGGGAAAAGCAGGCAGAGAATTCCCTGCTAGCACCTTCTCTGTGCCTGGGAAGCAGAAGTGTTCACATTGCTTCGCAGAATCGCTTTTGTGCAGAAAACAGTGACACTTGTTCAGAACGAAAGAAAGCACAGAGCCCCAGATTTTATGTTGTCCTGGAGAGCTTGCAGAGCACTGGGGAAAGGCAGGCAGAGAATTCCCTGCTAGCACCTTCTCTGTGCCTGGGAAGCAGAAGTGTTCACATTGCTTCGCAGAATCGCTTTTGTGCAGAAAACAGTAACACTTGGTCAGAACGAAAGAAAGCACAGAGCCCCAGATTTTATGTTGTCCTGGAGAGCTTGCAGAGCACTGGGGAAAAGCAGGCAGAGAATTCCCTGCTAGCACCTTCTCTGTGCCTGGGAAGCAGAAGTGTTCACATTGCTTCGCAGAATCGCTTTTGTGCAGAAAACAGTAACACTTGTTCAGATCGAAAGAAAGCACAGAGCCCCAGATTTACTGTTGTCCTGGAGAGCTTGCAGAGCACTGGGGAAAGGCAGGCAGAGAATTCCCTGCTAGCACCTTCTCTGTGCCTGGGAAGCAGAAGTGTTCACATTGCTTCGCAGAATCGCTTTTGTGCAGAAAACAGTAACACTTGGTCAGAACGAAAGAAAGCACAGAGCCCCAGATTTTATGTTGTCCTGGAGAGCTTGCAGAGCACTGGGGAAAGGCAGGCAGAGAATTCCCTGCTAGCACCTTCTCTGTGCCTGGGAAGCAGAAGTGTTCACATTGCTTCGCAGAATCGCTTTTGTGCAGAAAACAGTAACACTTGGTCAGAACGAAAGAAAGCACAGAGCCCCAGATTTTATGTTGTCCTGGAGACCTTGCAGAGCACTGGGGAAAGGCAGGCAGAGAATTCCCTGCTAGCACCTTCTCTGTGCCTGTTCACATTGCTTCGCAGAATCGCTTTTGTGCAGAAAACACTAACAGTTGTTCAGATCGAAAGAAAGCACAGAGCCCAAGATTTTATGTTGTCCTGGAGAGCTTGCAGAGCACTGGGGAAAGGCAGGCAGAGAATTCCCTGCTAGCACCTTCTCTGTGCCTGGGAAGCAGAAGTGTTCACATTGCTTCGCAGAATCGCTTTTGTGCAGAAAACACTAACACTTGTTCAGAACGAAAGAAAGCACAGAGCCCCAGATTTTATGTTGTCCTGGAGAGCTTGCAGAGCACTGGGGAAAGGCAGGCAGAGTATTCCCTGCTAGCACCTTCTCTGTGCCTGGGAAGCAGAAGTGTTCACTTTGCTTCGCAGAATCACTTTTGTGCAGAAAACAGTAACACTTGTTCAGAACGAAAGAAAGCACAGAGCCCCAGATTTTATGTTGTCCTGGAGAGCTTGCAGAGCACTGGGGAAAAGCAGGCAGAGAATTCCCTGCTAGCACCTTCTCTGTGCCTGGGAAGCAGAAGTGTTCACATTGCTTCGCAGAATCGCATTTGTGCAGAAAACTCTAACACTTGTTCAGAACGAAAGAAAGCACAGAGCCCCAGATTTTATGTTGTCCTGGAGAGCTTGCAGAGCACTGGGGAAAAGCAGGCAGAGAATTCCCTGCTAGCACCTTCTCTGTGCCTGGGAAACAGAAGTGTTCACATTGCTTCGCAGAATCGCTTTTGTACAGAAAACAGTAACACTTGTTCAGAACGAAAGAAAGCACAGAGCCCCAGATTTTATGTTGTCCTGGAGAGCTTGCAGAGCACTGGGGAAAAGCAGGCAGAGAATTCCCTGCTAGCACCTTCTCTGTGCCTGGGAAGCAGAAGTGTTCACATTGCTTCGCAGAATCGCTTTTGTGCAGAAAACAGTAACACTTGTTCAGATCGAAAGAAAGCACAGAGCCCCAGATTTACTGTTGTCCTGGAGAGCTTGCAGAGCACTGGGGAAAGGCAGGCAGAGAATTCCCTGCTAGCACCTTCTCTGTGCCTGGGAAGCAGAAGTGTTCACATTGCTTCGCAGAATCGCTTTTGTGCAGAAAACAGTAACACTTGGTCAGAACGAAAGAAAGCACAGAGCCCCAGATTTTATGTTGTCCTGGAGAGCTTGCAGAGCACTGGGGAAAGGCAGGCAGAGAATTCCCTGCTAGCACCTTCTCTGTGCCTGGGAAGCAGAAGTGTTCACATTGCTTCGCAGAATCGCTTTTGTGCAGAAAACAGTAACACTTGGTCAGAACGAAAGAAAGCACAGAGCCCCAGATTTTATGTTGTCCTGGAGACCTTGCAGAGCACTGGGGAAAGGCAGGCAGAGAATTCCCTGCTAGCACCTTCTCTGTGCCTGTTCACATTGCTTGGCGGAATCGCTGTTGTGCAGAAAACAGTAACACCTGTTCAGAACGAAAGAAAGCACAGAGCCCCAGATTTTATGTTGTCCTGGAAAGCTTGCAGAGCACTGGGGAAAAGCAGGCAGAGAATTCCCTGCTAGCACCTTCTCTGTGCCTGGGAAGCAGAAGTGTTCACATTGCTTCGCAGAATCGCTTTTGTGCAGAAAACAGTGACACTTGTTCAGAACGAAAGAAAGCACAGAGCCCCAGATTTTATGTTGTCCTGGAGAGCTTGCAGAGCACTGGGGAAAGGCAGGCAGAGAATGCCCTGCTAGCACCTTCTCTGTGCCTGGGAAACAGAAGTGTTCACATTGCTTCGCAGAATCGCTTTTGTGCAGAAAACAGTAACACTTGTTCAGATCGAAAGAAAGCACAGAGCCCCAGATTTTATGTTGTCCTGGAGAGCTTGCAGAGCACTGGGGAAAGGCAGGCAGAGAATTCCCTGCTAGCACCTTCTCTGTGCCTGGGAAGCAGAAGTGTTCACATTGCTTCGCAGAATCACTTTTGTGCAGAAAACAGTAACACTTGGTCAGAACGAAAGAAAGCACAGAGCCCCAGATTTTATGTTGTCCTGGAGAGCTTGCAGAGCACTGGGGAAAGGCAGGCAGAGAATTCCCTGCTAGCACCTTCTCTGTGCCTGGGAAGCAGAAGTGTTCACATTGCTTCGCAGAATCGCTTTTGTGCAGAAAACAGTAACACTTGGTCAGAACGAAAGAAAGCACAGAGCCCCAGATTTTATGTTGTCCTGGAGAGCTTGCAGAGCACTGGGGAAAGGCAGGCAGAGAATTCCCTGCTAGCACCTTCTCTGTGCCTGGGAAGCAGAAGTGTTCACATTGCTTCGCAGAATCGCTTTTGTGCAGAAAACAGTGACACTTGTTCAGAACGAAAGAAAGCACAGATCCCCAGATTTTATGTTGTCCTGGAGAGCTTGCAGAGCACTGGGGAAAGGCAGGCAGAGAATTCCCTGCTAGCACCTTCTCTGTGCCTGGGAAGCAGAAGTGTTCACATTGCTTCGCAGAATCGCTTTTGTGCAGAAAACAGTAACACTTGGTCAGAACGAAAGAAAGCACAGAGCCCCAGATTCTATGTTGTCCTGGAGAGCTTGCAGAGCACTGGGGAAAGGCAGGCAGAGAATTCCCTGCTAGCACCTTCTCTGTGCCTGTTCACATTGCTTCGCAGAATCGCTTTTGTGCAGAAAACACTAACAGTTGTTCAGATCGAAAGAAAGCACAGAGCCCAAGATTTTATGTTGTCCTGGAGAGCTTGCAGAGCACTGGGGAAAGGCAGGCAGAGAATTCGCTGCTAGCACCTTCTCTGTGCCTGGGAAGCAGAAGTGTTCACATTGCTTCGCAGAATCGCTTTTGTGCAGAAAACACTAACACTTGTTCAGAACGAAAGAAAGCACAGAGCCCCAGATTTTATGTTGTCCTGGAGAGCTTGCAGAGCACTGGGGAAAGGCAGGCAGAGTATTCCCTGCTAGCACCTTCTCTGTGCCTGGGAAGCAGAAGTGTTCACTTTGCTTCGCAGAATCACTTTTGTGCAGAAAACAGTAACACTTGTTCAGAACGAAAGAAAGCACAGAGCCCCAGATTTTATGTTGTCCTGGAGAGCTTGCAGAGCACTGGGGAAAAGCAGGCAGAGAATTCCCTGCTAGCACCTTCTCTGTGCCTGGGAAGCAGAAGTGTTCACATTGCTTCGCAGAATCGCATTTGTGCAGAAAACTCTAACACTTGTTCAGAACGAAAGAAAGCACAGAGCCCCAGATTTTATGTTGTCCTGGAGAGCTTGCAGAGCACTGGGGAAAAGCAGGCAGAGAATTCCCTGCTAGCACCTTCTCTGTGCCTGGGAAACAGAAGTGTTCACATTGCTTCGCAGAATCGCTTTTGTGCAGAAAACAGTAACACTTGTTCAGAACGAAAGAAAGCACAGAGCCCCAGATTTTATGTTGTCCTGGAGAGCTTGCAGAGCACTGGGGAAAAGCAGGCAGAGAATTCCCTGCTAGCACCTTCTCTGTGCCTGGGAAGCAGAAGTGTTCACATTGCTTCGCAGAATCGCTTTTGTGCAGAAAACAGTAACACTTGTTCAGATCGAAAGAAAGCACAGAGCCCCAGATTTACTGTTGTCCTGGAGAGCTTGCAGAGCACTGGGGAAAGGCAGGCAGAGAATTCCCTGCTAGCACCTTCTCTGTGCCTGGGAAGCAGAAGTGTTCACATTGCTTCGCAGAATCGCTTTTGTGCAGAAAACAGTAACACTTGGTCAGAACGAAAGAAAGCACAGAGCCCCAGATTTTATGTTGTCCTGGAGAGCTTGCAGAGCACTGGGGAAAGGCAG
This sequence comes from Strix uralensis, assembly GCF_047716275.1. Taxonomy (NCBI): domain Eukaryota; kingdom Metazoa; phylum Chordata; class Aves; order Strigiformes; family Strigidae; genus Strix; species Strix uralensis. Next base: position 1,092,157 of record NC_133993.1, read on the forward strand.
GCAGAGAATTCCCTGCTAGCACCTTCTCTGTGCCTGGGAAGCAGAAGTGTTCACATTGCTTCGCAGAATCGCTTTTGTGCAGAAAACACTAACAGTTGTTCAGATCGAAAGAAAGCACAGAGCCCAAGATTTTATGTTGTCCTGGAGAGCTTGCAGAGCACTGGGGAAAGGCAGGCAGAGAATTCCCTGCTAGCACCTTCTCTGTGCCTGGGAAGCAGAAGTGTTCACATTGCTTCGCAGAATCGCTTTTGTGCAGAAAACACTAACACTTGTTCAGAACGAAAGAAAGCACAGAGCCCCAGATTTTATGTTGTCCTGGAGAGCTTGCAGAGCACTGGGGAAAGGCAGGCAGAGTATTCCCTGCTAGCACCTTCTCTGTGCCTGGGAAGCAGAAGTGTTCACTTTGCTTCGCAGAATCACTTTTGTGCAGAAAACAGTAACACTTGTTCAGAACGAAAGAAAGCACAGAGCCCCAGATTTTATGTTGTCCTGGAGAGCTTGCAGAGCACTGGGGAAAAGCAGGCAGAGAATTCCCTGCTAGCACCTTCTCTGTGCCTGGGAAACAGAAGTGTTCACATTGCTTCGCAGAATCGCTTTTGTGCAGAAAACAGTAACACTTGTTCAGAACGAAAGAAAGCACAGAGCCCCAGATTTTATGTTGTCCTGGAGAGCTTGCAGAGCACTGGGGAAAAGCAGGCAGAGAATTCCCTGCTAGCACCTTCTCTGTGCCTGGGAAGCAGAAGTGTTCACATTGCTTCGCAGAATCGCTTTTGTGCAGAAAACAGTAACACTTGTTCAGAACGAAAGAAAGCACAGAGCCCCAGATTTACTGTTGTCCTGGAGAGCTTGCAGAGCACTGGGGAAAGGCAGGCAGAGAATTCCCTGCTAGCACCTTCTCTGTGCCTGTTCACATTGCTTGGCAGAATCGCTGTTGTGCAGAAAACAGTAACACCTGTTCAGAACGAAAGAAAGCACAGAGCCCCAGATTTTATGTTGTCCTGGAAAGCTTGCAGAGCACTGGGGAAAAGCAGGCAGAGAATTCCCTGCTAGCACCTTCTCTGTGCCTGGGAAGCAGAAGTGTTCACATTGCTTCGCAGAATCGCTTTTGTGCAGAAAACAGTGACACTTGTTCAGAACGAAAGAAAGCACAGAGCCCCAGATTTTATGTTGTCCTGGAGAGCTTGCAGAGCACTGGGGAAAAGCAGGCAGAGAATTCCCTGCTAGCACCTTCTCTGTGCCTGGGAAGCAGAAGTGTTCACATTGCTTCGCAGAATCGCTTTTGTGCAGAAAACACTAACACTTGTTCAGAACGAAAGAAAGCACAGAGCCCCAGATTTTATGTTGTCCTGGAGAGCTTGCAGAGCACTGGGGAAAGGCAGGCAGAGAATTCCCTGCTAGCACCTTCTCTGTGCCTGGGAAGCAGAAGTGTTCACATTGCTTCGCAGAATCGCTTTTGTGCAGAAAACAGTGACACTTGTTCAGAACGAAAGAAAGCACAGAGCCCCAGATTTTATGTTGTCCTGGAGAGCTTGCAGAGCACTGGGGAAAAGCAGGCAGAGAATTCCCTGCTAGCACCTTCTCTGTGCCTGGGAAACAGAAGTGTTCACATTGCTTCGCAGAATCGCTTTTGTGCAGAAAACAGTAACACTTGTTCAGAACGAAAGAAAGCACAGAGCCCAAGATTTTATGTTGTCCTGGAGAGCTTGCAGAGCACTGGGGAAAAGCAGGCAGAGAATTCCCTGCTAGCACCTTCTCTGTGCCTGGGAAACAGAAGTGTTCACATTGCTTCGCAGAATCGCTTTTGTGCAGAAAACAGTAACACTTGTTCAGAACGAAAGAAAGCACAGAGCCCAAGATTTTATGTTGTCCTGGAGAGCTTGCAGAGCACTGGGGAAAAGCAGGCAGAGAATTCCCTGCTAGCACCTTCTCTGTGCCTGTTCACATTGCTTGGCAGAATCGCTTTTGTGCAGAAAACAGTAACACTTGTTCAGAACGAAAGAAAGCACAGAGCCCCAGATTTTATGTTGTCCTGGAAAGCTTGCAGAGCACTGGGGAAAAGCAGGCAGAGAATTCCCTGCTAGCACCTTCTCTGTGCCTGGGAAGCAGAAGTGTTCACATTGCTTCGCAGAATCGCTTTTGTGCAGAAAACACTAACACTTGTTCAGAACGAAAGAAAGCACAGAGCCCCAGATTTTATGTTGTCCTGGAGAGCTTGCAGAGCACTGGGGAAAGGCAGGCAGAGAATTCCCTGCTAGCACCTTCTCTGTGCCTGGGAAGCAGAAGTGTTCACATTGCTTCGCAGAATCGCTTTTGTGCAGAAAACAGTAACACTTGGTCAGAACGAAAGAAAGCACAGAGCCCCAGATTTTATGTTGTCCTGGAGAGCTTGCAGAGCACTGGGGAAAAGCAGGCAGAGAATTCCCTGCTAGCACCTTCTCTGTGCCTGGGAAGCAGAAGTGTTCACATTGCTTCGCAGAATCGCTTTTGTGCAGAAAACAGTAACACTTGTTCAGATCGAAAGAAAGCACAGAGCCCCAGATTTACTGTTGTCCTGGAGAGCTTGCAGAGCACTGGGGAAAGGCAGGCAGAGAATTCCCTGCTAGCACCTTCTCTGTGCCTGGGAAGCAGAAGTGTTCACATTGCTTCGCAGAATCGCTTTTGTGCAGAAAACAGTAACACTTGGTCAGAACGAAAGAAAGCACAGAGCCCCAGATTTTATGTTGTCCTGGAGAGCTTGCAGAGCACTGGGGAAAGGCAGGCAGAGAATTCCCTGCTAGCACCTTCTCTGTGCCTGGGAAGCAGAAGTGTTCACATTGCTTCGCAGAATCGCTTTTGTGCAGAAAACAGTGACACTTGTTCAGAACGAAAGAAAGCACAGAGCCCCAGATTTTATGTTGTCCTGGAGAGCTTGCAGAGCACTGGGGAAAAGCAGGCAGAGAATTCCCTGCTAGCACCTTCTCTGTGCCTGGGAAACAGAAGTGTTCACATTGCTTCGCAGAATCGCTTTTGTGCAGAAAACAGTAACACTTGTTCAGAACGAAAGAAAGCACAGAGCCCAAGATTTTATGTTGTCCTGGAGAGCTTGCAGAGCACTGGGGAAAAGCAGGCAGAGAATTCCCTGCTAGCACCTTCTCTGTGCCTGTTCACATTGCTTGGCAGAATCGCTTTTGTGCAGAAAACAGTAACACTTGTTCAGAACGAAAGAAAGCACAGAGCCCCAGATTTTATGTTGTCCTGGAAAGCTTGCAGAGCACTGGGGAAAAGCAGGCAGAGAATTCCCTGCTAGCACCTTCTCTGTGCCTGGGAAGCAGAAGTGTTCACATTGCTTCGCAGAATCGCTTTTGTGCAGAAAACAGTGACACTTGTTCAGAACGAAAGAAAGCACAGAGCCCCAGATTTTATGTTGTCCTGGAGAGCTTGCAGAGCACTGGGGAAAGGCAGGCAGAGAATTCCCTGCTAGCACCTTCTCTGTGCCTGGGAAGCAGAAGTGTTCACATTGCTTCGCAGAATCGCTTTTGTGCAGAAAACAGTAACACTTGGTCAGAACGAAAGAAAGCACAGAGCCCCAGATTTTATGTTGTCCTGGAGAGCTTGCAGAGCACTGGGGAAAAGCAGGCAGAGAATTCCCTGCTAGCACCTTCTCTGTGCCTGGGAAGCAGAAGTGTTCACATTGCTTCGCAGAATCGCTTTTGTGCAGAAAACAGTAACACTTGTTCAGATCGAAAGAAAGCACAGAGCCCCAGATTTACTGTTGTCCTGGAGAGCTTGCAGAGCACTGGGGAAAGGCAGGCAGAGAATTCCCTGCTAGCACCTTCTCTGTGCCTGGGAAGCAGAAGTGTTCACATTGCTTCGCAGAATCGCTTTTGTGCAGAAAACAGTAACACTTGGTCAGAACGAAAGAAAGCACAGAGCCCCAGATTTTATGTTGTCCTGGAGAGCTTGCAGAGCACTGGGGAAAGGCAGGCAGAGAATTCCCTGCTAGCACCTTCTCTGTGCCTGGGAAGCAGAAGTGTTCACATTGCTTCGCAGAATCGCTTTTGTGCAGAAAACAGTAACACTTGGTCAGAACGAAAGAAAGCACAGAGCCCCAGATTTTATGTTGTCCTGGAGACCTTGCAGAGCACTGGGGAAAGGCAGGCAGAGAATTCCCTGCTAGCACCTTCTCTGTGCCTGTTCACATTGCTTCGCAGAATCGCTTTTGTGCAGAAAACACTAACAGTTGTTCAGATCGAAAGAAAGCACAGAGCCCAAGATTTTATGTTGTCCTGGAGAGCTTGCAGAGCACTGGGGAAAGGCAGGCAGAGAATTCCCTGCTAGCACCTTCTCTGTGCCTGGGAAGCAGAAGTGTTCACATTGCTTCGCAGAATCGCTTTTGTGCAGAAAACACTAACACTTGTTCAGAACGAAAGAAAGCACAGAGCCCCAGATTTTATGTTGTCCTGGAGAGCTTGCAGAGCACTGGGGAAAGGCAGGCAGAGTATTCCCTGCTAGCACCTTCTCTGTGCCTGGGAAGCAGAAGTGTTCACTTTGCTTCGCAGAATCACTTTTGTGCAGAAAACAGTAACACTTGTTCAGAACGAAAGAAAGCACAGAGCCCCAGATTTTATGTTGTCCTGGAGAGCTTGCAGAGCACTGGGGAAAAGCAGGCAGAGAATTCCCTGCTAGCACCTTCTCTGTGCCTGGGAAGCAGAAGTGTTCACATTGCTTCGCAGAATCGCATTTGTGCAGAAAACTCTAACACTTGTTCAGAACGAAAGAAAGCACAGAGCCCCAGATTTTATGTTGTCCTGGAGAGCTTGCAGAGCACTGGGGAAAAGCAGGCAGAGAATTCCCTGCTAGCACCTTCTCTGTGCCTGGGAAACAGAAGTGTTCACATTGCTTCGCAGAATCGCTTTTGTACAGAAAACAGTAACACTTGTTCAGAACGAAAGAAAGCACAGAGCCCCAGATTTTATGTTGTCCTGGAGAGCTTGCAGAGCACTGGGGAAAAGCAGGCAGAGAATTCCCTGCTAGCACCTTCTCTGTGCCTGGGAAGCAGAAGTGTTCACATTGCTTCGCAGAATCGCTTTTGTGCAGAAAACAGTAACACTTGTTCAGATCGAAAGAAAGCACAGAGCCCCAGATTTACTGTTGTCCTGGAGAGCTTGCAGAGCACTGGGGAAAGGCAGGCAGAGAATTCCCTGCTAGCACCTTCTCTGTGCCTGGGAAGCAGAAGTGTTCACATTGCTTCGCAGAATCGCTTTTGTGCAGAAAACAGTAACACTTGGTCAGAACGAAAGAAAGCACAGAGCCCCAGATTTTATGTTGTCCTGGAGAGCTTGCAGAGCACTGGGGAAAGGCAGGCAGAGAATTCCCTGCTAGCACCTTCTCTGTGCCTGGGAAGCAGAAGTGTTCACATTGCTTCGCAGAATCGCTTTTGTGCAGAAAACAGTAACACTTGGTCAGAACGAAAGAAAGCACAGAGCCCCAGATTTTATGTTGTCCTGGAGACCTTGCAGAGCACTGGGGAAAGGCAGGCAGAGAATTCCCTGCTAGCACCTTCTCTGTGCCTGTTCACATTGCTTGGCGGAATCGCTGTTGTGCAGAAAACAGTAACACCTGTTCAGAACGAAAGAAAGCACAGAGCCCCAGATTTTATGTTGTCCTGGAAAGCTTGCAGAGCACTGGGGAAAAGCAGGCAGAGAATTCCCTGCTAGCACCTTCTCTGTGCCTGGGAAGCAGAAGTGTTCACATTGCTTCGCAGAATCGCTTTTGTGCAGAAAACAGTGACACTTGTTCAGAACGAAAGAAAGCACAGAGCCCCAGATTTTATGTTGTCCTGGAGAGCTTGCAGAGCACTGGGGAAAGGCAGGCAGAGAATGCCCTGCTAGCACCTTCTCTGTGCCTGGGAAACAGAAGTGTTCACATTGCTTCGCAGAATCGCTTTTGTGCAGAAAACAGTAACACTTGTTCAGATCGAAAGAAAGCACAGAGCCCCAGATTTTATGTTGTCCTGGAGAGCTTGCAGAGCACTGGGGAAAGGCAGGCAGAGAATTCCCTGCTAGCACCTTCTCTGTGCCTGGGAAGCAGAAGTGTTCACATTGCTTCGCAGAATCACTTTTGTGCAGAAAACAGTAACACTTGGTCAGAACGAAAGAAAGCACAGAGCCCCAGATTTTATGTTGTCCTGGAGAGCTTGCAGAGCACTGGGGAAAGGCAGGCAGAGAATTCCCTGCTAGCACCTTCTCTGTGCCTGGGAAGCAGAAGTGTTCACATTGCTTCGCAGAATCGCTTTTGTGCAGAAAACAGTAACACTTGGTCAGAACGAAAGAAAGCACAGAGCCCCAGATTTTATGTTGTCCTGGAGAGCTTGCAGAGCACTGGGGAAAGGCAGGCAGAGAATTCCCTGCTAGCACCTTCTCTGTGCCTGGGAAGCAGAAGTGTTCACATTGCTTCGCAGAATCGCTTTTGTGCAGAAAACAGTAACACTTGGTCAGAACGAAAGAAAGCACAGAGCCCCAGATTTTATGTTGTCCTGGAGACCTTGCAGAGCACTGGGGAAAGGCAGGCAGAGAATTCCCTGCTAGCACCTTCTCTGTGCCTGTTCACATTGCTTCGCAGAATCGCTTTTGTGCAGAAAACACTAACAGTTGTTCAGATCGAAAGAAAGCACAGAGCCCAAGATTTTATGTTGTCCTGGAGAGCTTGCAGAGCACTGGGGAAAGGCAGGCAGAGAATTCCCTGCTAGCACCTTCTCTGTGCCTGGGAAGCAGAAGTGTTCACATTGCTTCGCAGAATCGCTTTTGTGCAGAAAACACTAACACTTGTTCAGAACGAAAGAAAGCACAGAGCCCCAGATTTTATGTTGTCCTGGAGAGCTTGCAGAGCACTGGGGAAAGGCAGGCAGAGTATTCCCTGCTAGCACCTTCTCTGTGCCTGGGAAGCAGAAGTGTTCACTTTGCTTCGCAGAATCACTTTTGTGCAGAAAACAGTAACACTTGTTCAGAACGAAAGAAAGCACAGAGCCCCAGATTTTATGTTGTCCTGGAGAGCTTGCAGAGCACTGGGGAAAAGCAGGCAGAGAATTCCCTGCTAGCACCTTCTCTGTGCCTGGGAAGCAGAAGTGTTCACATTGCTTCGCAGAATCGCATTTGTGCAGAAAACTCTAACACTTGTTCAGAACGAAAGAAAGCACAGAGCCCCAGATTTTATGTTGTCCTGGAGAGCTTGCAGAGCACTGGGGAAAAGCAGGCAGAGAATTCCCTGCTAGCACCTTCTCTGTGCCTGGGAAACAGAAGTGTTCACATTGCTTCGCAGAATCGCTTTTGTGCAGAAAACAGTAACACTTGTTCAGAACGAAAGAAAGCACAGAGCCCCAGATTTTATGTTGTCCTGGAGAGCTTGCAGAGCACTGGGGAAAAGCAGGCAGAGAATTCCCTGCTAGCACCTTCTCTGTGCCTGGGAAGCAGAAGTGTTCACATTGCTTCGCAGAATCGCTTTTGTGCAGAAAACAGTAACACTTGTTCAGATCGAAAGAAAGCACAGAGCCCCAGATTTACTGTTGTCCTGGAGAGCTTGCAGAGCACTGGGGAAAGGCAGGCAGAGAATTCCCTGCTAGCACCTTCTCTGTGCCTGGGAAGCAGAAGTGTTCACATTGCTTCGCAGAATCGCTTTTGTGCAGAAAACAGTAACACTTGGTCAGAACGAAAGAAAGCACAGAGCCCCAGATTTTATGTTGTCCTGGAGAGCTTGCAGAGCACTGGGGAAAGGCAGGCAGAGAATTCCCTGCTAGCACCTTCTCTGTGCCTGGGAAGCAGAAGTGTTCACATTGCTTCGCAGAATCGCTTTTGTGCAGAAAACAGTAACACTTGGTCAGAACGAAAGAAAGCACAGAGCCCCAGATTTTATGTTGTCCTGGAGACCTTGCAGAGCACTGGGGAAAGGCAGGCAGAGAATTCCCTGCTAGCACCTTCTCTGTGCCTGTTCACATTGCTTGGCAGAATCGCTGTTGTGCAGAAAACAGTAACACCTGTTCAGAACGAAAGAAAGCACAGAGCCCCAGATTTTATGTTGTCCTGGAAAGCTTGCAGAGCACTGGGGAAAAGCAGGCAGAGAATTCCCTGCTAGCACCTTCTCTGTGCCTGGGAAGCAGAAGTGTTCACATTGCTTCGCAGAATCGCTTTTGTGCAGAAAACAGTGACACTTGTTCAGAACGAAAGAAAGCACAGAGCCCCAGATTTTATGTTGTCCTGGAGAGCTTGCAGAGCACTGGGGAAAGGCAGGCAGAGAATGCCCTGCTAGCACCTTCTCTGTGCCTGGGAAACAGAAGTGTTCACATTGCTTCGCAGAATCGCTTTTGTGCAGAAAACAGTAACACTTGTTCAGATCGAAAGAAAGCACAGAGCCCCAGATTTTATGTTGTCCTGGAGAGCTTGCAGAGCACTGGGGAAAGGCAGGCAGAGAATTCCCTGCTAGCACCTTCTCTGTGCCTGGGAAGCAGAAGTGTTCACATTGCTTCGCAGAATCACTTTTGTGCAGAAAACAGTAACACTTGGTCAGAACGAAAGAAAGCACAGAGCCCCAGATTTTATGTTGTCCTGGAGAGCTTGCAGAGCACTGGGGAAAGGCAGGCAGAGAATTCCCTGCTAGCACCTTCTCTGTGCCTGGGAAGCAGAAGTGTTCACATTGCTTCGCAGAATCGCTTTTGTGCAGAAAACACTAACACTTGTTCAGAACGAAAGAAAGCACAGAGCCCCAGATTTTATGTTGTCCTGGAGAGCTTGCAGAGCACTGGGGAAAGGCAGGCAGAGAATTCCCTGCTAGCACCTTCTCTGTGCCTGGGAAGCAGAAGTGTTCACATTGCTTCGCAGAATCGCTTTTGTGCAGAAAACAGTAACACTTGTTCAGAACGAAAGAAAGCACAGAGCCCCAGATTTTATGTTGTGCTGGAGAGCTTGCAGAGCACTGGGGAAAAGCAGGCAGAGAATTCCCTGCTAGCACCTTCTCTGTGCCTGGGAAGCAGAAGTGTTCACATTGCTTCGCAGAATCGCTTTTGTGCAGAAAACAGTGACACTTGTTCAGAACGAAAGAAAGCACAGATCCCCAGATTTTATGTTGTCCTGGAGAGCTTGCAGAGCACTGGGGAAAGGCAGGCAGAGAATTCCCTGCTAGCACCTTCTCTGTGCCTGGGAAACAGAAGTGTTCACATTGCTTCGCAGAATCGCTTTTGTGCAGAAAACAGTAACACTTGTTCAGAACGAAAGAAAGCACAGAGCCCAAGATTTTATGTTGTCCTGGAGAGCTTGCAGAGCACTGGGGAAAAGCAGGCAGAGAATTCCCTGCTAGCACCTTCTCTGTGCCTGTTCACATTGCTTGGCAGAATCGCTTTTGTGCAGAAAACAGTAACACTTGTTCAGAACGAAAGAAAGCACAGAGCCCCAGATTTTATGTTGTCCTGGAAAGCTTGCAGAGCACTGGGGAAAAGCAGGCAGAGAATTCCCTGCTAGCACCTTCTCTGTGCCTGGGAAGCAGAAGTGTTCACATTGCTTCGCAGAATCGCTTTTGTGCAGAAAACACTAACACTTGTTCAGAACGAAAGAAAGCACAGAGCCCCAGATTTTATGTTGTCCTGGAGAGCTTGCAGAGCACTGGGGAAAGGCAGGCAGAGAATTCCCTGCTAGCACCTTCTCTGTGCCTGGGAAGCAGAAGTGTTCACATTGCTTCGCAGAATCGCTTTTGTGCAGAAAACAGTAACACTTGGTCAGAACGAAAGAAAGCACAGAGCCCCAGATTTTATGTTGTCCTGGAGAGCTTGCAGAGCACTGGGGAAAAGCAGGCAGAGAATTCCCTGCTAGCACCTTCTCTGTGCCTGGGAAGCAGAAGTGTTCACATTGCTTCGCAGAATCGCTTTTGTGCAGAAAACATAACACTTGTTCAGATCGAAAGAAAGCACAGAGCCCCAGATTTACTGTTGTCCTGGAGAGCTTGCAGAGCACTGGGGAAAGGCAGGCAGAGAATTCCCTGCTAGCACCTTCTCTGTGCCTGGGAAGCAGAAGTGTTCACATTGCTTCGCAGAATCGCTTTTGTGCAGAAAACAGTAACACTTGGTCAGAACGAAAGAAAGCACAGAGCCCCAGATTTTATGTTGTCCTGGAGAGCTTGCAGAGCACTGGGGAAAGGCAGGCAGAGAATTCCCTGCTAGCACCTTCTCTGTGCCTGGGAAGCAGAAGTGTTCACATTGCTTCGCAGAATCGCTTTTGTGCAGAAAACAGTAACACTTGGTCAGAACGAAAGAAAGCACAGAGCCCCAGATTTTATGTTGTCCTGGAGACCTTGCAGAGCACTGGGGAAAGGCAGGCAGAGAATTCCCTGCTAGCACCTTCTCTGTGCCTGTTCACATTGCTTGGCAGAATCGCTTTTGTGCAGAAAACAGTAACACCTGTTCAGAACGAAAGAAAGCACAGAGCCCCAGATTTTATGTTGTCCTGGAAAGCTTGCAGAGCACTGGGGAAAAGCAGGCAGAGAATTCCCTGCTAGCACCTTCTCTGTGCCTGGGAAGCAGAAGTGTTCACATTGCTTCGCAGAATCGCTTTTGTGCAGAAAACAGTGACACTTGTTCAGAACGAAAGAAAGCACAGAGCCCCAGATTTTATGTTGTCCTGGAGAGCTTGCAGAGCACTGGGGAAAGACAGGCAGAGAATTCCCTGCTAGCACCTTCTCTGTGCCTGGGAAGCACAAGTGTTCACATTGCTTGGCAGAATCGCTTTTGTGCAGAAAACAGTAACACTTGTTCAGAACGAAAGAAAGCACAGAGCCCCAGATTTTATGTTGTCCTGGAGAGCTTGCAGAGCACTGGGGAAAAGCAGGCAGAGAATTCCCTGCTAGCACCTTCTCTGTGCCTGGGAAGCAGAAGTGTTCACTTTGCTTCGCAGAATCACTTTTGTGCAGAAAACAGTAACACTTGTTCAGAACGAAAGAAAGCACAGAGCCCCAGATTTTATGTTGTCCTGGAGAGCTTGCAGAGCACTGGGGAAAAGCAGGCAGAGAATTCCCTGCTAGCACCTTCTCTGTGCCTGGGAAGCAGAAGTGTTCACATTGCTTCGCAGAATCGCTTTTGTGCAGAAAACACTAACACTTGTTCAGATCGAAAGAAAGCACAGAGCCCAAGATTTTATGTTGTCCTGGAGAGCTTGCAGAGCACTGGGGAAAGGCAGGCAGAGAATTCCCTGCTAGCACCTTCTCTGTGCCTGGGAAGCAGAAGTGTTCACATTGCTTCGCAGAATCGCTTTTGTGCAGAAAACAGTAACACTTGTTCAGAACGAAAGAAGGCATAGAGCCCCAGAGTTTATATTGTCCTGGAGAGCTTGCAGAGCACTGGGGAAAGGCAGGCAGAGAATTCCCTGCTAGCACCTTCTCTGTGCCTGTTCACATTGCTTGGCAGAATCGCTTTTGTGCAGAAAACAGTAACACCTGTTCAGAACGAAAGAAAGCACAGAGCCCCAGATTTTATGTTGTCCTGGAAAGCTTGCAGAGCACTGGGGAAAAGCAGGCAGAGAATTCCCTGCTAGCACCTTCTCTGTGCCTGGGAAGCAGAAGTGTTCACATTGCTTCTCAGAATCGCTTTTGTGCAGAAAACAGTAACACTTGTTCAGAACGAAATAAAGCACAGAGCCCCAGATTCTATGTTGTCCTGGAGAGCTTGCAGAGCACTGGGGAAAAGCAGGCAGAGAATTCCCTGCTAGCACCTTCTCTGTGCCTGGGAAACAGAAGTGTTCACATTGCTTCGCAGAATCGCTTTTGTGCAGAAAACAGTAACACTTGTTCAGAACGAAAGAAAGCACAGAGCCCCAGATTCTATGTTGTCCTGGAGAGCTTGCAGAGCACTGGGGAAAAGCAGGCAGAGAATTCCCTGCTAGCACCTTCTCTGTGCCTGGGAAACAGAAGTGTTCACATTGCTTCGCAGAATCGCTTTTGTGCAGAAAACAGTAACACTTGTTCAGAACGAAAGAAAGCACAGAGCCCCAGATTCTATGTTGTCCTGGAGAGCTTGCAGAGCACTGGGGAAAAGCAGGCAGAGAATTCCCTGCTAGCACCTTCTCTGTGCCTGGGAAACAGAAGTGTTCACATTGCTTCGCAGAATCGCTTTTGTGCAGAAAACAGTAACACTTGTTCAGAACGAAAGAAAGCACAGAGCCCCAGATTTTATGTTGTCCTGGAGAGCTTGCAGAGCACTGGGGAAAAGCAGGCAGAGAATTCCCTGCTAGCACCTTCTCTGTGCCTGGGAAGCAGAAGTGTTCACATTGCTTCGCAGAATCGCTTTTGTGCAGAAAACAGTAACACTTGTTCAGATCGAAAGAAAGCACAGAGCCCCAGATTTTATGTTGTCCTGGAGAGCTTGCAGAGCACTGGGGAAAGGCAGGCAGAGAATTCCCTGCTAGCACCTTCTCTGTGCCTGGGAAGCAGAAGTGTTGACATTGCTTCGCAGAATCACTTTTGTGCAGAAAACAGTAACACTTGTTCAGAACGAAAGAAAGCACAGAGCCCCAGATTTTATGTTGTCCTGGAGAGCTTGCAGAGCACTGGGGAAAGGCAGGCAGTGAATTCCCTGCTAGCACCTTCTCTGTGCCTGGGAAGCAGAAGTGTTCACATTGCTTCGCAGAATCGCTTTTGTGCAGAAAACAGTAACACTTGGTCAGAACGAAAGAAAGCACAGAGCCCCAGATTTTATGTTGTCCTGGAGAGCTTGCAGAGCACTGGGGAAAGGCAGGCAGAGAATTCCCTGCTAGCACCTTCTCTGTGCCTGGGAAGCAGAAGTGTTCACATTGCTTCGCAGAATCGCTTTTGTGCAGAAAACAGTAACACTTGGTCAGAACGAAAGAAAGCACAGAGCCCCAGATTTTATGTTGTCCTGGAGACCTTGCAGAGCACTGGGGAAAGGCAGGCAGAGAATTCCCTGCTAGCACCTTCTCTGTGCCTGTTCACATTGCTTGGCAGAATCGCTGTTGTGCAGAAAACAGTAACACCTGTTCAGAACGAAAGAAAGCACAGAGCCCCAGATTTTATGTTGTCCTGGAAAGCTTGCAGAGCACTGGGGAAAAGCAGGCAGAGAATTCCCTGCTAGCACCTTCTCTGTGCCTGGGAAGCAGAAGTGTTCACATTGCTTCGCAGAATCGCTTTTGTGCAGAAAACAGTGACACTTGTTCAGAACGAAAGAAAGCACAGAGCCCCAGATTTTATGTTGTCCTGGAGAGCTTGCAGAGCACTGGGGAAAGGCAGGCAGAGAATGCCCTGCTAGCACCTTCTCTGTGCCTGGGAAACAGAAGTGTTCACATTGCTTCGCAGAATCGCTTTTGTGCAGAAAACAGTAACACTTGGTCAGAACGAAAGAAAGCACAGAGCCCCAGATTTTATGTTGTCCTGGAGAGCTTGCAGAGCACTGGGGAAAGGCAGGTAGAGAATTCCCTGCTAGCACCTTCTCTGTGCCTGGGAAGCAGAAGTGTTCACATTGCTTCGCAGAATCACTTTTGTGCAGAAAACAGTAACACTTGGTCAGAACGAAAGAAAGCACAGAGCCCCAGATTTTATGTTGTCCTGGAGAGCTTGCAGAGCACTGGGGAAAAGCAGGCAGAGAATTCCCTGCTAGCACCTTCTCTGTGCCTGGGAAGCAGAAGTGTTCACATTGCTTCGCAGAATCGCTTTTGTGCAGAAAACACTAACACTTGTTCAGAACGAAAGAAAGCACAGAGCCCCAGATTTTATGTTGTCCTGGAGAGCTTGCAGAGCACTGGGGAAAGGCAGGCAGAGAATTCCCTGCTAGCACCTTCTCTGTGCCTGGGAAGCAGAAGTGTTCACATTGCTTCGCAGAATCGCTTTTGTGCAGAAAACAGTAACACTTGTTCAGAACGAAAGAAAGCACAGAGCCCCAGATTTTATGTTGTGCTGGAGAGCTTGCAGAGCACTGGGGAAAAGCAGGCAGAGAATTCCCTGCTAGCACCTTCTCTGTGCCTGGGAAGCAGAAGTGTTCACATTGCTTCGCAGAATCGCTTTTGTGCAGAAAACAGTGACACTTGTTCAGAACGAAAGAAAGCACAGATCCCCAGATTTTATGTTGTCCTGGAGAGCTTGCAGAGCACTGGGGAAAGGCAGGCAGAGAATTCCCTGCTAGCACCTTCTCTGTGCCTGGGAAACAGAAGTGTTCACATTGCTTCGCAGAATCGCTTTTGTGCAGAAAACAGTAACACTTGTTCAGAACGAAAGAAAGCACAGAGCCCAAGATTTTATGTTGTCCTGGAGAGCTTGCAGAGCACTGGGGAAAAGCAGGCAGAGAATTCCCTGCTAGCACCTTCTCTGTGCCTGTTCACATTGCTTGGCAGAATCGCTTTTGTGCAGAAAACAGTAACACTTGTTCAGAACGAAAGAAAGCACAGAGCCCCAGATTTTATGTTGTCCTGGAAAGCTTGCAGAGCACTGGGGAAAAGCAGGCAGAGAATTCCCTGCTAGCACCTTCTCTGTGCCTGGGAAGCAGAAGTGTTCACATTGCTTCGCAGAATCGCTTTTGTGCAGAAAACACTAACACTTGTTCAGAACGAAAGAAAGCACAGAGCCCCAGATTTTATGTTGTCCTGGAGAGCTTGCAGAGCACTGGGGAAAGGCAGGCAGAGAATTCCCTGCTAGCACCTTCTCTGTGCCTGGGAAGCAGAAGTGTTCACATTGCTTCGCAGAATCGCTTTTGTGCAGAAAACAGTAACACTTGGTCAGAACGAAAGAAAGCACAGAGCCCCAGATTTTATGTTGTGCTGGAGAGCTTGCAGAGCACTGGGGAAAAGCAGGCAGAGAATTCCCTGCTAGCACCTTCTCTGTGCCTGGGAAGCAGAAGTGTTCACATTGCTTCGCAGAATCGCTTTTGTGCAGAAAACAGTGACACTTGTTCAGAACGAAAGAAAGCACAGATCCCCAGATTTTATGTTGTCCTGGAGAGCTTGCAGAGCACTGGGGAAAGGCAGGCAGAGAATTCCCTGCTAGCACCTTCTCTGTGCCTGGGAAGCAGAAGTGTTCACATTGCTTCGCAGAATCGCTTTTGTGCAGAAAACAGTAACACTTGGTCAGAACGAAAGAAAGCACAGAGCCCCAGATTTTATGTTGTCCTGGAGAGCTTGCAGAGCACTGGGGAAAGGCAGGCAGAGAATTCCCTGCTAGCACCTTCTCTGTGCCTGGGAAGCAGAAGTGTTCACATTGCTTCGCAGAATCGCTTTTGTGCAGAAAACAGTAACACTTGGTCAGAACGAAAGAAAGCACAGAGCCCCAGATTTTATGTTGTCCTGGAGACCTCGCAGAGCACTGGGGAAAGGCAGGCAGAGAATTCCCTGCTAGCACCTTCTCTGTGCCTGTTCACATTGCTTCGCAGAATCGCTTTTGTGCAGAAAACACTAACAGTTGTTCAGATCGAAAGAAAGCACAGAGCCCAAGATTTTATGTTGTCCTGGAGAGCTTGCAGAGCACTGGGGAAAGGCAGGCAGAGAATTCCCTGCTAGCACCTTCTCTGTGCCTGGGAAGCAGAAGTGTTCACATTGCTTCGCAGAATCGCTTTTGTGCAGAAAACACTAACACTTGTTCAGAACGAAAGAAAGCACAGAGCCCCAGATTTTATGTTGTCCTGGAGAGCTTGCAGAGCACTGGGGAAAGGCAGGCAGAGTATTCCCTGCTAGCACCTTCTCTGTGCCTGGGAAGCAGAAGTGTTCACTTTGCTTCGCAGAATCACTTTTGTGCAGAAAACAGTAACACTTGTTCAGAACGAAAGAAAGCACAGAGCCCCAGATTTTATGTTGTCCTGGAGAGCTTGCAGAGCACTGGGGAAAGGCAGGCAGAGAATTCCCTGCTAGCACCTTCTCTGTGCCTGGGAAGCAGAAGTGTTCACATTGCTTCGCAGAATCGCTTTTGTGCAGAAAACAGTAACACTTGTTCAGAACGAAAGAAAGCACAGAGCCCCAGATTTTATGTTGTCCTGGAGAGCTTGCAGAGCACTGGGGAAAAGCAGGCAGAGAATTCCCTGCTAGCACCTTCTCTGTGCCTGGGAAGCAGAAGTGTTCACATTGCTTCGCAGAATCGCATTTGTGCAGAAAACTCTAACACTTGTTCAGAACGAAAGAAAGCACAGAGCCCCAGATTTTATGTTGTCCTGGAGAGCTTGCAGAGCACTGGGGAAAAGCAGGCAGAGAATTCCCTGCTAGCACCTTCTCTGTGCCTGGGAAACAGAAGTGTTCACATTGCTTCGCAGAATCGCTTTTGTGCAGAAAACAGTAACACTTGTTCAGAACGAAAGAAAGCACAGAGCCCCAGATTTTATGTTGTCCTGGAGAGCTTGCAGAGCACTGGGGAAAGGCAGGCAGAGAATTCCCTGCTAGCACCTTCTCTGTGCCTGGGAAGCAGAAGTGTTCACATTGCTTCGCAGAATCGCTTTTGTGCAGAAAACAGTAACACTTGGTCAGAACGAAAGAAAGCACAGAGCCCCAGATTTTATGTTGTCCTGGAGAGCTTGCAGAGCACTGGGGAAAGGCAGGCAGAGAATTCCCTGCTAGCACCTTCTCTGTGCCTGGGAAGCAGAAGTGTTCACATTGCTTCGCAGAATCGCTTTTGTGCAGAAAACACTAACACTTGTTCAGAACGAAAGAAAGCACAGAGCCCCAGATTTTATGTTGTCCTGGAGAGCTTGCAGAGCACTGGGGAAAGGCAGGCAGAGTATTCCCTGCTAGCACCTTCTCTGTGCCTGGGAAGCAGAAGTGTTCACTTTGCTTCGCAGAATCACTTTTGTGCAGAAAACAGTAACACTTGTTCAGAACGAAAGAAAGCACAGAGCCCCAGATTTTATGTTGTCCTGGAGAGCTTGCAGAGCACTGGGGAAAAGCAGGCAGAGAATTCCCTGCTAGCACCTTCTCTGTGCCTGGGAAGCAGAAGTGTTCACATTGCTTCGCAGAATCGCATTTGTGCAGAAAACTCTAACACTTGTTCAGAACGAAAGAAAGCACAGAGCCCCAGATTTTATGTTGTCCTGGAGAGCTTGCAGAGCACTGGGGAAAAGCAGGCAGAGAATTCCCTGCTAGCACCTTCTCTGTGCCTGGGAAACAGAAGTGTTCACATTGCTTCGCAGAATCGCTTTTGTGCAGAAAACAGTAACACTTGTTCAGAACGAAAGAAAGCACAGAGCCCCAGATTTTATGTTGTCCTGGAGAGCTTGCAGAGCACTGGGGAAAAGCAGGCAGAGAATTCCCTGCTAGCACCTTCTCTGTGCCTGGGAAGCAGAAGTGTTCACATTGCTTCGCAGAATCGCTTTTGTGCAGAAAACAGTAACACTTGTTCAGATCGAAAGAAAGCACAGAGCCCCAGATTTACTGTTGTCCTGGAGAGCTTGCAGAGCACTGGGGAAAGGCAGGCAGAGAATTCCCTGCTAGCACCTTCTCTGTGCCTGTTCACATTGCTTGGCAGAATCGCTGTTGTGCAGAAAACAGTAACACCTGTTCAGAACGAAAGAAAGCACAGAGCCCCAGATTTTATGTTGTCCTGGAAAGCTTGCAGAGCACTGGGGAAAAGCAGGCAGAGAATTCCCTGCTAGCACCTTCTCTGTGCCTGGGAAGCAGAAGTGTTCACATTGCTTCGCAGAATCGCTTTTGTGCAGAAAACAGTGACACTTCTTCAGAACGAAAGAAAGCACAGAGCCCCAGATTTTATGTTGTCCTGGAGAGCTTACAGAGCACTGGGGAAAGGCAGGTAGAGAATTCCCTGCTAGCACCTTCTCTGTGCCTGGGAAGCAGAAGTGTTCACATTGCTTCGCAGAATCACTTTTGTGCAGAAAACAGTAACACTTGGTCAGAACGAAAGAAAGCACAGAGCCCCAGATTTTATGTTGTCCTGGAGAGCTTGCAGAGCACTGGGGAAAAGCAGGCAGAGAATTCCCTGCTAGCACCTTCTCTGTGCCTGGGAAGCAGAAGTGTTCACATTGCTTCGCAGAATCGCTTTTGTGCAGAAAACACTAACACTTGTTCAGAACGAAAGAAAGCACAGAGCCCCAGATTTTATGTTGTCCTGGAGAGCTTGCAGAGCACTGGGGAAAGGCAGGCAGAGAATTCCCTGCTAGCACCTTCTCTGTGCCTGGGAAGCAGAAGTGTTCACATTGCTTCGCAGAATCGCTTTTGTGCAGAAAACAGTGACACTTGTTCAGAACGAAAGAAAGCACAGAGCCCCAGATTTTATGTTGTCCTGGAGAGCTTGCAGAGCACTGGGGAAAAGCAGGCAGAGAATTCCCTGCTAGCACCTTCTCTGTGCCTGGGAAACAGAAGTGTTCACATTGCTTCGCAGAATCGCTTTTGTGCAGAAAACAGTAACACTTGTTCAGAACGAAAGAAAGCACAGAGCCCAAGATTTTATGTTGTCCTGGAGAGCTTGCAGAGCACTGGGGAAAAGCAGGCAGAGAATTCCCTGCTAGCACCTTCTCTGTGCCTGTTCACATTGCTTGGCAGAATCGCTTTTGTGCAGAAAACAGTAACACTTGTTCAGAACGAAAGAAAGCACAGAGCCCCAGATTTTATGTTGTCCTGGAAAGCTTGCAGAGCACTGGGGAAAAGCAGGCAGAGAATTCCCTGCTAGCACCTTCTCTGTGCCTGGGAAGCAGAAGTGTTCACATTGCTTCGCAGAATCGCTTTTGTGCAGAAAACACTAACACTTGTTCAGAACGAAAGAAAGCACAGAGCCCCAGATTTTATGTTGTCCTGGAGAGCTTGCAGAGCACTGGGGAAAGGCAGGCAGAGAATTCCCTGCTAGCACCTTCTCTGTGCCTGGGAAGCAGAAGTGTTCACATTGCTTCGCAGAATCGCTTTTGTGCAGAAAACAGTAACACTTGGTCAGAACGAAAGAAAGCACAGAGCCCCAGATTTTATGTTGTCCTGGAGAGCTTGCAGAGCACTGGGGAAAAGCAGGCAGAGAATTCCCTGCTAGCACCTTCTCTGTGCCTGGGAAGCAGAAGTGTTCACATTGCTTCGCAGAATCGCTTTTGTGCAGAAAACAGTAACACTTGTTCAGATCGAAAGAAAGCACAGAGCCCCAGATTTTATGTTGTCCTGGAGAGCTTGCAGAGCACTGGGGAAAGGCAGGCAGAGAATTCCCTGCTAGCACCTTCTCTGTGCCTGGGAAGCAGAAGTGTTCACATTGCTTCGCAGAATCGCTTTTGTGCAGAAAACAGTAACACTTGTTCAGAACGAAAGAAAGCACAGAGCCCCAGATTTTATGTTGTGCTGGAGAGCTTGCAGAGCACTGGGGAAAAGCAGGCAGAGAATTCCCTGCTAGCACCTTCTCTGTGCCTGGGAAGCAGAAGTGTTCACATTGCTTCGCAGAATCGCTTTTGTGCAGAAAACAGTGACACTTGTTCAGAACGAAAGAAAGCACAGATCCCCAGATTTTATGTTGTCCTGGAGAGCTTGCAGAGCACTGGGGAAAGGCAGGCAGAGAATTCCCTGCTAGCACCTTCTCTGTGCCTGGGAAACAGAAGTGTTCACATTGCTTCGCAGAATCGCTTTTGTGCAGAAAACAGTAACACTTGTTCAGAACGAAAGAAAGCACAGAGCCCAAGATTTTATGTTGTCCTGGAGAGCTTGCAGAGCACTGGGGAAAAGCAGGCAGAGAATTCCCTGCTAGCACCTTCTCTGTGCCTGTTCACATTGCTTGGCAGAATCGCTTTTGTGCAGAAAACAGTAACACTTGTTCAGAACGAAAGAAAGCACAGAGCCCCAGATTTTATGTTGTCCTGGAAAGCTTGCAGAGCACTGGGGAAAAGCAGGCAGAGAATTCCCTGCTAGCACCTTCTCTGTGCCTGGGAAGCAGAAGTGTTCACATTGCTTCGCAGAATCGCTTTTGTGCAGAAAACACTAACACTTGTTCAGAACGAAAGAAAGCACAGAGCCCCAGATTTTATGTTGTCCTGGAGAGCTTGCAGAGCACTGGGGAAAGGCAGGCAGAGAATTCCCTGCTAGCACCTTCTCTGTGCCTGGGAAGCAGAAGTGTTCACATTGCTTCGCAGAATCGCTTTTGTGCAGAAAACAGTAACACTTGGTCAGAACGAAAGAAAGCACAGAGCCCCAGATTTTATGTTGTCCTGGAGAGCTTGCAGAGCACTGGGGAAAAGCAGGCAGAGAATTCCCTGCTAGCACCTTCTCTGTGCCTGGGAAGCAGAAGTGTTCACATTGCTTCGCAGAATCGCTTTTGTGCAGAAAACAGTAACACTTGTTCAGATCGAAAGAAAGCACAGAGCCCCAGATTTTATGTTGTCCTGGAGAGCTTGCAGAGCACTGGGGAAAGGCAGGCAGAGAATTCCCTGCTAGCACCTTCTCTGTGCCTGGGAAGCAGAAGTGTTCACATTGCTTCGCAGAATCGCTTTTGTGCAGAAAACAGTAACACTTGGTCAGAACGAAAGAAAGCACAGAGCCCCAGATTTTATGTTGTCCTGGAGAGCTTGCAGAGCACTGGGGAAAGGCAGGCAGAGAATTCCCTGCTAGCACCTTCTCTGTGCCTGGGAAGCAGAAGTGTTCACATTGCTTCGCAGAATCGCTTTTGTGCAGAAAACAGTAACACTTGGTCAGAACGAAAGAAAGCACAGAGCCCCAGATTTTATGTTGTCCTGGAGACCTTGCAGAGCACTGGGGAAAGGCAGGCAGAGAATTCCCTGCTAGCACCTTCTCTGTGCCTGTTCACATTGCTTCGCAGAATCGCTTTTGTGCAGAAAACACTAACAGTTGTTCAGATCGAAAGAAAGCACAGAGCCCAAGATTTTATGTTGTCCTGGAGAGCTTGCAGAGCACTGGGGAAAGGCAGGCAGAGAATTCCCTGCTAGCACCTTCTCTGTGCCTGGGAAGCAGAAGTGTTCACATTGCTTCGCAGAATCGCTTTTGTGCAGAAAACACTAACACTTGTTCAGAACGAAAGAAAGCACAGAGCCCCAGATTTTATGTTGTCCTGGAGAGCTTGCAGAGCACTGGGGAAAGGCAGGCAGAGTATTCCCTGCTAGCACCTTCTCTGTGCCTGGGAAGCAGAAGTGTTCACTTTGCTTCGCAGAATCACTTTTGTGCAGAAAACAGTAACACTTGTTCAGAACGAAAGAAAGCACAGAGCCCCAGATTTTATGTTGTCCTGGAGAGCTTGCAGAGCACTGGGGAAAAGCAGGCAGAGAATTCCCTGCTAGCACCTTCTCTGTGCCTGGGAAGCAGAAGTGTTCACATTGCTTCGCAGAATCGCATTTGTGCAGAAAACTCTAACACTTGTTCAGAACGAAAGAAAGCACAGAGCCCCAGATTTACTGTTGTCCTGGAGAGCTTGCAGAGCACTGGGGAAAGGCAGGCAGAGAATTCCCTGCTAGCACCTTCTCTGTGCCTGTTCACATTGCTTGGCAGAATCGCTGTTGTGCAGAAAACAGTAACACCTGTTCAGAACGAAAGAAAGCACAGAGCCCCAGATTTTATGTTGTCCTGGAAAGCTTGCAGAGCACTGGGGAAAAGCAGGCAGAGAATTCCCTGCTAGCACCTTCTCTGTGCCTGGGAAGCAGAAGTGTTCACATTGCTTCGCAGAATCGCTTTTGTGCAGAAAACAGTGACACTTCTTCAGAACGAAAGAAAGCACAGAGCCCCAGATTTTATGTTGTCCTGGAGAGCTTACAGAGCACTGGGGAAAGGCAGGTAGAGAATTCCCTGCTAGCACCTTCTCTGTGCCTGGGAAGCAGAAGTGTTCACATTGCTTCGCAGAATCACTTTTGTGCAGAAAACAGTAACACTTGGTCAGAACGAAAGAAAGCACAGAGCCCCAGATTTTATGTTGTCCTGGAGAGCTTGCAGAGCACTGGGGAAAAGCAGGCAGAGAATTCCCTGCTAGCACCTTCTCTGTGCCTGGGAAGCAGAAGTGTTCACATTGCTTCGCAGAATCGCTTTTGTGCAGAAAACACTAACACTTGTTCAGAACGAAAGAAAGCACAGAGCCCCAGATTTTATGTTGTCCTGGAGAGCTTGCAGAGCACTGGGGAAAGGCAGGCAGAGAATTCCCTGCTAGCACCTTCTCTGTGCCTGGGAAGCAGAAGTGTTCACATTGCTTCGCAGAATCGCTTTTGTGCAGAAAACAGTGACACTTGTTCAGAACGAAAGAAAGCACAGAGCCCCAGATTTTATGTTGTCCTGGAGAGCTTGCAGAGCACTGGGGAAAAGCAGGCAGAGAATTCCCTGCTAGCACCTTCTCTGTGCCTGGGAAACAGAAGTGTTCACATTGCTTCGCAGAATCGCTTTTGTGCAGAAAACAGTAACACTTGTTCAGAACGAAAGAAAGCACAGAGCCCAAGATTTTATGTTGTCCTGGAGAGCTTGCAGAGCACTGGGGAAAAGCAGGCAGAGAATTCCCTGCTAGCACCTTCTCTGTGCCTGTTCACATTGCTTGGCAGAATCGCTTTTGTGCAGAAAACAGTAACACTTGTTCAGAACGAAAGAAAGCACAGAGCCCCAGATTTTATGTTGTCCTGGAAAGCTTGCAGAGCACTGGGGAAAAGCAGGCAGAGAATTCCCTGCTAGCACCTTCTCTGTGCCTGGGAAGCAGAAGTGTTCACATTGCTTCGCAGAATCGCTTTTGTGCAGAAAACACTAACACTTGTTCAGAACGAAAGAAAGCACAGAGCCCCAGATTTTATGTTGTCCTGGAGAGCTTGCAGAGCACTGGGGAAAGGCAGGCAGAGAATTCCCTGCTAGCACCTTCTCTGTGCCTGGGAAGCAGAAGTGTTCACATTGCTTCGCAGAATCGCTTTTGTGCAGAAAACAGTAACACTTGGTCAGAACGAAAGAAAGCACAGAGCCCCAGATTTTATGTTGTCCTGGAGAGCTTGCAGAGCACTGGGGAAAAGCAGGCAGAGAATTCCCTGCTAGCACCTTCTCTGTGCCTGGGAAGCAGAAGTGTTCACATTGCTTCGCAGAATCGCTTTTGTGCAGAAAACAGTAACACTTGTTCAGATCGAAAGAAAGCACAGAGCCCCAGATTTTATGTTGTCCTGGAGAGCTTGCAGAGCACTGGGGAAAGGCAGGCAGAGAATTCCCTGCTAGCACCTTCTCTGTGCCTGGGAAGCAGAAGTGTTCACATTGCTTCGCAGAATCGCTTTTGTGCAGAAAACAGTAACACTTGTTCAGAACGAAAGAAAGCACAGAGCCCCAGATTTTATGTTGTGCTGGAGAGCTTGCAGAGCACTGGGGAAAAGCAGGCAGAGAATTCCCTGCTAGCACCTTCTCTGTGCCTGGGAAGCAGAAGTGTTCACATTGCTTCGCAGAATCGCTTTTGTGCAGAAAACAGTGACACTTGTTCAGAACGAAAGAAAGCACAGATCCCCAGATTTTATGTTGTCCTGGAGAGCTTGCAGAGCACTGGGGAAAGGCAGGCAGAGAATTCCCTGCTAGCACCTTCTCTGTGCCTGGGAAACAGAAGTGTTCACATTGCTTCGCAGAATCGCTTTTGTGCAGAAAACAGTAACACTTGTTCAGAACGAAAGAAAGCACAGAGCCCAAGATTTTATGTTGTCCTGGAGAGCTTGCAGAGCACTGGGGAAAAGCAGGCAGAGAATTCCCTGCTAGCACCTTCTCTGTGCCTGTTCACATT
Source organism: Strix uralensis (assembly GCF_047716275.1). Taxonomy (NCBI): domain Eukaryota; kingdom Metazoa; phylum Chordata; class Aves; order Strigiformes; family Strigidae; genus Strix; species Strix uralensis. The sequence goes on from NC_133993.1 coordinate 1,115,791, forward strand.
GCTTGGCAGAATCGCTTTTGTGCAGAAAACAGTAACACTTGTTCAGAACGAAAGAAAGCACAGAGCCCCAGATTTTATGTTGTCCTGGAAAGCTTGCAGAGCACTGGGGAAAAGCAGGCAGAGAATTCCCTGCTAGCACCTTCTCTGTGCCTGGGAAGCAGAAGTGTTCACATTGCTTCGCAGAATCGCTTTTGTGCAGAAAACACTAACACTTGTTCAGAACGAAAGAAAGCACAGAGCCCCAGATTTTATGTTGTCCTGGAGAGCTTGCAGAGCACTGGGGAAAGGCAGGCAGAGAATTCCCTGCTAGCACCTTCTCTGTGCCTGGGAAGCAGAAGTGTTCACATTGCTTCGCAGAATCGCTTTTGTGCAGAAAACAGTAACACTTGGTCAGAACGAAAGAAAGCACAGAGCCCCAGATTTTATGTTGTCCTGGAGAGCTTGCAGAGCACTGGGGAAAAGCAGGCAGAGAATTCCCTGCTAGCACCTTCTCTGTGCCTGGGAAGCAGAAGTGTTCACATTGCTTCGCAGAATCGCTTTTGTGCAGAAAACAGTAACACTTGTTCAGATCGAAAGAAAGCACAGAGCCCCAGATTTTATGTTGTCCTGGAGAGCTTGCAGAGCACTGGGGAAAGGCAGGCAGAGAATTCCCTGCTAGCACCTTCTCTGTGCCTGGGAAGCAGAAGTGTTCACATTGCTTCGCAGAATCGCTTTTGTGCAGAAAACAGTAACACTTGGTCAGAACGAAAGAAAGCACAGAGCCCCAGATTTTATGTTGTCCTGGAGAGCTTGCAGAGCACTGGGGAAAGGCAGGCAGAGAATTCCCTGCTAGCACCTTCTCTGTGCCTGGGAAGCAGAAGTGTTCACATTGCTTCGCAGAATCGCTTTTGTGCAGAAAACAGTAACACTTGGTCAGAACGAAAGAAAGCACAGAGCCCCAGATTTTATGTTGTCCTGGAGACCTTGCAGAGCACTGGGGAAAGGCAGGCAGAGAATTCCCTGCTAGCACCTTCTCTGTGCCTGTTCACATTGCTTCGCAGAATCGCTTTTGTGCAGAAAACACTAACAGTTGTTCAGATCGAAAGAAAGCACAGAGCCCAAGATTTTATGTTGTCCTGGAGAGCTTGCAGAGCACTGGGGAAAGGCAGGCAGAGAATTCCCTGCTAGCACCTTCTCTGTGCCTGGGAAGCAGAAGTGTTCACATTGCTTCGCAGAATCGCTTTTGTGCAGAAAACACTAACACTTGTTCAGAACGAAAGAAAGCACAGAGCCCCAGATTTTATGTTGTCCTGGAGAGCTTGCAGAGCACTGGGGAAAGGCAGGCAGAGTATTCCCTGCTAGCACCTTCTCTGTGCCTGGGAAGCAGAAGTGTTCACTTTGCTTCGCAGAATCACTTTTGTGCAGAAAACAGTAACACTTGTTCAGAACGAAAGAAAGCACAGAGCCCCAGATTTTATGTTGTCCTGGAGAGCTTGCAGAGCACTGGGGAAAAGCAGGCAGAGAATTCCCTGCTAGCACCTTCTCTGTGCCTGGGAAGCAGAAGTGTTCACATTGCTTCGCAGAATCGCATTTGTGCAGAAAACTCTAACACTTGTTCAGAACGAAAGAAAGCACAGAGCCCCAGATTTTATGTTGTCCTGGAGAGCTTGCAGAGCACTGGGGAAAAGCAGGCAGAGAATTCCCTGCTAGCACCTTCTCTGTGCCTGGGAAACAGAAGTGTTCACATTGCTTCGCAGAATCGCTTTTGTGCAGAAAACAGTAACACTTGTTCAGAACGAAAGAAAGCACAGAGCCCCAGATTTTATGTTGTCCTGGAGAGCTTGCAGAGCACTGGGGAAAAGCAGGCAGAGAATTCCCTGCTAGCACCTTCTCTGTGCCTGGGAAGCAGAAGTGTTCACATTGCTTCGCAGAATCGCTTTTGTGCAGAAAACAGTAACACTTGTTCAGATCGAAAGAAAGCACAGAGCCCCAGATTTACTGTTGTCCTGGAGAGCTTGCAGAGCACTGGGGAAAGGCAGGCAGAGAATTCCCTGCTAGCACCTTCTCTGTGCCTGGGAAGCAGAAGTGTTCACATTGCTTCGCAGAATCGCTTTTGTGCAGAAAACAGTAACACTTGGTCAGAACGAAAGAAAGCACAGAGCCCCAGATTTTATGTTGTCCTGGAGAGCTTGCAGAGCACTGGGGAAAGGCAGGCAGAGAATTCCCTGCTAGCACCTTCTCTGTGCCTGGGAAGCAGAAGTGTTCACATTGCTTCGCAGAATCGCTTTTGTGCAGAAAACAGTAACACTTGGTCAGAACGAAAGAAAGCACAGAGCCCCAGATTTTATGTTGTCCTGGAGACCTTGCAGAGCACTGGGGAAAGGCAGGCAGAGAATTCCCTGCTAGCACCTTCTCTGTGCCTGTTCACATTGCTTGGCAGAATCGCTTTTGTGCAGAAAACAGTAACACTTGTTCAGAACGAAAGAAAGCACAGAGCCCCAGATTTTATGTTGTCCTGGAGAGCTTGCAGAGCACTGGGGAAAGGCAGGCAGAGTATTCCCTGCTAGCACCTTCTCTGTGCCTGGGAAGCAGAAGTGTTCACTTTGCTTCGCAGAATCACTTTTGTGCAGAAAACAGTAACACTTGTTCAGAACGAAAGAAAGCACAGAGCCCCAGATTTTATGTTGTCCTGGAGAGCTTGCAGAGCACTGGGGAAAAGCAGGCAGAGAATTCCCTGCTAGCACCTTCTCTGTGCCTGGGAAGCAGAAGTGTTCACATTGCTTCGCAGAATCGCATTTGTGCAGAAAACTCTAACACTTGTTCAGAACGAAAGAAAGCACAGAGCCCCAGATTTTATGTTGTCCTGGAGAGCTTGCAGAGCACTGGGGAAAAGCAGGCAGAGAATTCCCTGCTAGCACCTTCTCTGTGCCTGGGAAACAGAAGTGTTCACATTGCTTCGCAGAATCGCTTTTGTGCAGAAAACAGTAACACTTGTTCAGAACGAAAGAAAGCACAGAGCCCCAGATTTTATGTTGTCCTGGAGAGCTTGCAGAGCACTGGGGAAAAGCAGGCAGAGAATTCCCTGCTAGCACCTTCTCTGTGCCTGGGAAGCAGAAGTGTTCACATTGCTTCGCAGAATCGCTTTTGTGCAGAAAACAGTAACACTTGTTCAGATCGAAAGAAAGCACAGAGCCCCAGATTTACTGTTGTCCTGGAGAGCTTGCAGAGCACTGGGGAAAGGCAGGCAGAGAATTCCCTGCTAGCACCTTCTCTGTGCCTGGGAAGCAGAAGTGTTCACATTGCTTCGCAGAATCGCTTTTGTGCAGAAAACAGTAACACTTGGTCAGAACGAAAGAAAGCACAGAGCCCCAGATTTTATGTTGTCCTGGAGAGCTTGCAGAGCACTGGGGAAAGGCAGGCAGAGAATTCCCTGCTAGCACCTTCTCTGTGCCTGGGAAGCAGAAGTGTTCACATTGCTTCGCAGAATCGCTTTTGTGCAGAAAACAGTAACACTTGGTCAGAACGAAAGAAAGCACAGAGCCCCAGATTTTATGTTGTCCTGGAGACCTTGCAGAGCACTGGGGAAAGGCAGGCAGAGAATTCCCTGCTAGCACCTTCTCTGTGCCTGTTCACATTGCTTGGCAGAATCGCTGTTGTGCAGAAAACAGTAACACCTGTTCAGAACGAAAGAAAGCACAGAGCCCCAGATTTTATGTTGTCCTGGAAAGCTTGCAGAGCACTGGGGAAAAGCAGGCAGAGAATTCCCTGCTAGCACCTTCTCTGTGCCTGGGAAGCAGAAGTGTTCACATTGCTTCGCAGAATCGCTTTTGTGCAGAAAACAGTGACACTTGTTCAGAACGAAAGAAAGCACAGAGCCCCAGATTTTATGTTGTCCTGGAGAGCTTGCAGAGCACTGGGGAAAGGCAGGCAGAGAATGCCCTGCTAGCACCTTCTCTGTGCCTGGGAAACAGAAGTGTTCACATTGCTTCGCAGAATCGCTTTTGTGCAGAAAACAGTAACACTTGTTCAGATCGAAAGAAAGCACAGAGCCCCAGATTTTATGTTGTCCTGGAGAGCTTGCAGAGCACTGGGGAAAGGCAGGCAGAGAATTCCCTGCTAGCACCTTCTCTGTGCCTGGGAAGCACAAGTGTTCACATTGCTTCGCAGAATCGCTTTTGTGCAGAAAACAGTAACACTTGGTCAGAACGAAAGAAAGCACAGAGCCCCAGATTTTATGTTGTCCTGGAGAGCTTGCAGAGCACTGGGGAAAGGCAGGCAGAGAATTCCCTGCTAGCACCTTCTCTGTGCCTGGGAAGCAGAAGTGTTCACATTGCTTCGCAGAATCGCTTTTGTGCAGAAAACAGTAACACTTGGTCAGAACGAAAGAAAGCACAGAGCCCCAGATTTTATGTTGTCCTGGAGACCTTGCAGAGCACTGGGGAAAGGCAGGCAGAGAATTCCCTGCTAGCACCTTCTCTGTGCCTGTTCACATTGCTTGGCAGAATCGCTGTTGTGCAGAAAACAGTAACACCTGTTCAGAACGAAAGAAAGCACAGAGCCCCAGATTTTATGTTGTCCTGGAAAGCTTGCAGAGCACTGGGGAAAAGCAGGCAGAGAATTCCCTGCTAGCACCTTCTCTGTGCCTGGGAAGCAGAAGTGTTCACATTGCTTCGCAGAATCGCTTTTGTGCAGAAAACAGTGACACTTGTTCAGAACGAAAGAAAGCACAGAGCCCCAGATTTTATGTTGTCCTGGAGAGCTTGCAGAGCACTGGGGAAAGGCAGGCAGAGAATGCCCTGCTAGCACCTTCTCTGTGCCTGGGAAACAGAAGTGTTCACATTGCTTCGCAGAATCGCTTTTGTGCAGAAAACAGTAACACTTGTTCAGATCGAAAGAAAGCACAGAGCCCCAGATTTTATGTTGTCCTGGAGAGCTTGCAGAGCACTGGGGAAAGGCAGGCAGAGAATTCCCTGCTAGCACCTTCTCTGTGCCTGGGAAGCAGAAGTGTTCACATTGCTTCGCAGAATCACTTTTGTGCAGAAAACAGTAACACTTGGTCAGAACGAAAGAAAGCACAGAGCCCCAGATTTTATGTTGTCCTGGAGAGCTTGCAGAGCACTGGGGAAAGGCAGGCAGAGAATTCCCTGCTAGCACCTTCTCTGTGCCTGGGAAGCAGAAGTGTTCACATTGCTTCGCAGAATCGCTTTTGTGCAGAAAACAGTAACACTTGGTCAGAACGAAAGAAAGCACAGAGCCCCAGATTTTATGTTGTCCTGGAGAGCTTGCAGAGCACTGGGGAAAAGCAGGCAGAGAATTCCCTGCTAGCACCTTCTCTGTGCCTGGGAAGCAGAAGTGTTCACATTGCTTCGCAGAATCGCTTTTGTGCAGAAAACAGTAACACTTGTTCAGATCGAAAGAAAGCACAGAGCCCCAGATTTACTGTTGTCCTGGAGAGCTTGCAGAGCACTGGGGAAAGGCAGGCAGAGAATTCCCTGCTAGCACCTTCTCTGTGCCTGGGAAGCAGAAGTGTTCACATTGCTTCGCAGAATCGCTTTTGTGCAGAAAACAGTAACACTTGGTCAGAACGAAAGAAAGCACAGAGCCCCAGATTTTATGTTGTCCTGGAGAGCTTGCAGAGCACTGGGGAAAGGCAGGCAGAGAATTCCCTGCTAGCACCTTCTCTGTGCCTGGGAAGCAGAAGTGTTCACATTGCTTCGCAGAATCGCTTTTGTGCAGAAAACAGTAACACTTGGTCAGAACGAAAGAAAGCACAGAGCCCCAGATTTTATGTTGTCCTGGAGACCTTGCAGAGCACTGGGGAAAGGCAGGCAGAGAATTCCCTGCTAGCACCTTCTCTGTGCCTGTTCACATTGCTTGGCAGAATCGCTTTTGTGCAGAAAACAGTAACACCTGTTCAGAACGAAAGAAAGCACAGAGCCCCAGATTTTATGTTGTCCTGGAAAGCTTGCAGAGCACTGGGGAAAAGCAGGCAGAGAATTCCCTGCTAGCACCTTCTCTGTGCCTGGGAAGCAGAAGTGTTCACATTGCTTCGCAGAATCGCTTTTGTGCAGAAAACAGTGACACTTGTTCAGAACGAAAGAAAGCACAGAGCCCCAGATTTTATGTTGTCCTGGAGAGCTTGCAGAGCACTGGGGAAAGACAGGCAGAGAATTCCCTGCTAGCACCTTCTCTGTGCCTGGGAAGCACAAGTGTTCACATTGCTTGGCAGAATCGCTTTTGTGCAGAAAACAGTAACACTTGTTCAGAACGAAAGAAAGCACAGAGCCCCAGATTTTATGTTGTCCTGGAGAGCTTGCAGAGCACTGGGGAAAAGCAGGCAGAGAATTCCCTGCTAGCACCTTCTCTGTGCCTGGGAAGCAGAAGTGTTCACTTTGCTTCGCAGAATCACTTTTGTGCAGAAAACAGTAACACTTGTTCAGAACGAAAGAAAGCACAGAGCCCCAGATTTTATGTTGTCCTGGAGAGCTTGCAGAGCACTGGGGAAAAGCAGGCAGAGAATTCCCTGCTAGCACCTTCTCTGTGCCTGGGAAGCAGAAGTGTTCACATTGCTTCGCAGAATCGCTTTTGTGCAGAAAACACTAACACTTGTTCAGATCGAAAGAAAGCACAGAGCCCAAGATTTTATGTTGTCCTGGAGAGCTTGCAGAGCACTGGGGAAAGGCAGGCAGAGAATTCCCTGCTAGCACCTTCTCTGTGCCTGGGAAGCAGAAGTGTTCACATTGCTTCGCAGAATCGCTTTTGTGCAGAAAACAGTAACACTTGTTCAGAACGAAAGAAGGCATAGAGCCCCAGAGTTTATATTGTCCTGGAGAGCTTGCAGAGCACTGGGGAAAGGCAGGCAGAGAATTCCCTGCTAGCACCTTCTCTGTGCCTGTTCACATTGCTTGGCAGAATCGCTTTTGTGCAGAAAACAGTAACACCTGTTCAGAACGAAAGAAAGCACAGAGCCCCAGATTTTATGTTGTCCTGGAAAGCTTGCAGAGCACTGGGGAAAAGCAGGCAGAGAATTCCCTGCTAGCACCTTCTCTGTGCCTGGGAAGCAGAAGTGTTCACATTGCTTCTCAGAATCGCTTTTGTGCAGAAAACAGTAACACTTGTTCAGAACGAAAGAAAGCACAGAGCCCCAGATTCTATGTTGTCCTGGAGAGCTTGCAGAGCACTGGGGAAAAGCAGGCAGAGAATTCCCTGCTAGCACCTTCTCTGTGCCTGGGAAACAGAAGTGTTCACATTGCTTCGCAGAATCGCTTTTGTGCAGAAAACAGTAACACTTGTTCAGAACGAAAGAAAGCACAGAGCCCCAGATTCTATGTTGTCCTGGAGAGCTTGCAGAGCACTGGGGAAAAGCAGGCAGAGAATTCCCTGCTAGCACCTTCTCTGTGCCTGGGAAACAGAAGTGTTCACATTGCTTCGCAGAATCGCTTTTGTGCAGAAAACAGTAACACTTGTTCAGAACGAAAGAAAGCACAGAGCCCCAGATTCTATGTTGTCCTGGAGAGCTTGCAGAGCACTGGGGAAAAGCAGGCAGAGAATTCCCTGCTAGCACCTTCTCTGTGCCTGGGAAACAGAAGTGTTCACATTGCTTCGCAGAATCGCTTTTGTGCAGAAAACAGTAACACTTGTTCAGAACGAAAGAAAGCACAGAGCCCCAGATTTTATGTTGTCCTGGAGAGCTTGCAGAGCACTGGGGAAAAGCAGGCAGAGAATTCCCTGCTAGCACCTTCTCTGTGCCTGGGAAGCAGAAGTGTTCACATTGCTTCGCAGAATCGCTTTTGTGCAGAAAACAGTAACACTTGGTCAGAACGAAAGAAAGCACAGAGCCCCAGATTTTATGTTGTCCTGGAGACCTTGCAGAGCACTGGGGAAAGGCAGGCAGAGAATTCCCTGCTAGCACCTTCTCTGTGCCTGTTCACATTGCTTCGCAGAATCGCTTTTGTGCAGAAAACACTAACAGTTGTTCAGATCGAAAGAAAGCACAGAGCCCAAGATTTTATGTTGTCCTGGAGAGCTTGCAGAGCACTGGGGAAAGGCAGGCAGAGAATTCCCTGCTAGCACCTTCTCTGTGCCTGGGAAGCAGAAGTGTTCACATTGCTTCGCAGAATCGCTTTTGTGCAGAAAACACTAACACTTGTTCAGAACGAAAGAAAGCACAGAGCCCCAGATTTTATGTTGTCCTGGAGAGCTTGCAGAGCACTGGGGAAAGGCAGGCAGAGTATTCCCTGCTAGCACCTTCTCTGTGCCTGGGAAGCAGAAGTGTTCACTTTGCTTCGCAGAATCACTTTTGTGCAGAAAACAGTAACACTTGTTCAGAACGAAAGAAAGCACAGAGCCCCAGATTTTATGTTGTCCTGGAGAGCTTGCAGAGCACTGGGGAAAAGCAGGCAGAGAATTCCCTGCTAGCACCTTCTCTGTGCCTGGGAAGCAGAAGTGTTCACATTGCTTCGCAGAATCGCATTTGTGCAGAAAACTCTAACACTTGTTCAGAACGAAAGAAAGCACAGAGCCCCAGATTTTATGTTGTCCTGGAGAGCTTGCAGAGCACTGGGGAAAAGCAGGCAGAGAATTCCCTGCTAGCACCTTCTCTGTGCCTGGGAAACAGAAGTGTTCACATTGCTTCGCAGAATCGCTTTTGTGCAGAAAACAGTAACACTTGTTCAGAACGAAAGAAAGCACAGAGCCCCAGATTTTATGTTGTCCTGGAGAGCTTGCAGAGCACTGGGGAAAAGCAGGCAGAGAATTCCCTGCTAGCACCTTCTCTGTGCCTGGGAAGCAGAAGTGTTCACATTGCTTCGCAGAATCGCTTTTGTGCAGAAAACAGTAACACTTGTTCAGATCGAAAGAAAGCACAGAGCCCCAGATTTACTGTTGTCCTGGAGAGCTTGCAGAGCACTGGGGAAAGGCAGGCAGAGAATTCCCTGCTAGCACCTTCTCTGTGCCTGGGAAGCAGAAGTGTTCACATTGCTTCGCAGAATCGCTTTTGTGCAGAAAACAGTAACACTTGGTCAGAACGAAAGAAAGCACAGAGCCCCAGATTTTATGTTGTCCTGGAGAGCTTGCAGAGCACTGGGGAAAGGCAGGCAGAGAATTCCCTGCTAGCACCTTCTCTGTGCCTGGGAAGCAGAAGTGTTCACATTGCTTCGCAGAATCGCTTTTGTGCAGAAAACAGTAACACTTGGTCAGAACGAAAGAAAGCACAGAGCCCCAGATTTTATGTTGTCCTGGAGACCTTGCAGAGCACTGGGGAAAGGCAGGCAGAGAATTCCCTGCTAGCACCTTCTCTGTGCCTGTTCACATTGCTTGGCAGAATCGCTTTTGTGCAGAAAACAGTAACACTTGTTCAGAACGAAAGAAAGCACAGAGCCCCAGATTTTATGTTGTCCTGGAGAGCTTGCAGAGCACTGGGGAAAGGCAGGCAGAGTATTCCCTGCTAGCACCTTCTCTGTGCCTGGGAAGCAGAAGTGTTCACTTTGCTTCGCAGAATCACTTTTGTGCAGAAAACAGTAACACTTGTTCAGAACGAAAGAAAGCACAGAGCCCCAGATTTTATGTTGTCCTGGAGAGCTTGCAGAGCACTGGGGAAAAGCAGGCAGAGAATTCCCTGCTAGCACCTTCTCTGTGCCTGGGAAGCAGAAGTGTTCACATTGCTTCGCAGAATCGCATTTGTGCAGAAAACTCTAACACTTGTTCAGAACGAAAGAAAGCACAGAGCCCCAGATTTTATGTTGTCCTGGAGAGCTTGCAGAGCACTGGGGAAAAGCAGGCAGAGAATTCCCTGCTAGCACCTTCTCTGTGCCTGGGAAACAGAAGTGTTCACATTGCTTCGCAGAATCGCTTTTGTGCAGAAAACAGTAACACTTGTTCAGAACGAAAGAAAGCACAGAGCCCCAGATTTTATGTTGTCCTGGAGAGCTTGCAGAGCACTGGGGAAAAGCAGGCAGAGAATTCCCTGCTAGCACCTTCTCTGTGCCTGGGAAGCAGAAGTGTTCACATTGCTTCGCAGAATCGCTTTTGTGCAGAAAACAGTAACACTTGTTCAGATCGAAAGAAAGCACAGAGCCCCAGATTTACTGTTGTCCTGGAGAGCTTGCAGAGCACTGGGGAAAGGCAGGCAGAGAATTCCCTGCTAGCACCTTCTCTGTGCCTGGGAAGCAGAAGTGTTCACATTGCTTCGCAGAATCGCTTTTGTGCAGAAAACAGTAACACTTGGTCAGAACGAAAGAAAGCACAGAGCCCCAGATTTTATGTTGTCCTGGAGAGCTTGCAGAGCACTGGGGAAAGGCAGGCAGAGAATTCCCTGCTAGCACCTTCTCTGTGCCTGGGAAGCAGAAGTGTTCACATTGCTTCGCAGAATCGCTTTTGTGCAGAAAACAGTAACACTTGGTCAGAACGAAAGAAAGCACAGAGCCCCAGATTTTATGTTGTCCTGGAGACCTTGCAGAGCACTGGGGAAAGGCAGGCAGAGAATTCCCTGCTAGCACCTTCTCTGTGCCTGTTCACATTGCTTGGCAGAATCGCTGTTGTGCAGAAAACAGTAACACCTGTTCAGAACGAAAGAAAGCACAGAGCCCCAGATTTTATGTTGTCCTGGAAAGCTTGCAGAGCACTGGGGAAAAGCAGGCAGAGAATTCCCTGCTAGCACCTTCTCTGTGCCTGGGAAGCAGAAGTGTTCACATTGCTTCGCAGAATCGCTTTTGTGCAGAAAACAGTGACACTTGTTCAGAACGAAAGAAAGCACAGAGCCCCAGATTTTATGTTGTCCTGGAGAGCTTGCAGAGCACTGGGGAAAGGCAGGCAGAGAATGCCCTGCTAGCACCTTCTCTGTGCCTGGGAAACAGAAGTGTTCACATTGCTTCGCAGAATCGCTTTTGTGCAGAAAACAGTAACACTTGTTCAGATCGAAAGAAAGCACAGAGCCCCAGATTTTATGTTGTCCTGGAGAGCTTGCAGAGCACTGGGGAAAGGCAGGCAGAGAATTCCCTGCTAGCACCTTCTCTGTGCCTGGGAAGCAGAAGTGTTCACATTGCTTCGCAGAATCACTTTTGTGCAGAAAACAGTAACACTTGGTCAGAACGAAAGAAAGCACAGAGCCCCAGATTTTATGTTGTCCTGGAGAGCTTGCAGAGCACTGGGGAAAGGCAGGCAGAGAATTCCCTGCTAGCACCTTCTCTGTGCCTGGGAAGCAGAAGTGTTCACATTGCTTCGCAGAATCGCTTTTGTGCAGAAAACAGTAACACTTGGTCAGAACGAAAGAAAGCACAGAGCCCCAGATTTTATGTTGTCCTGGAGAGCTTGCAGAGCACTGGGGAAAAGCAGGCAGAGAATTCCCTGCTAGCACCTTCTCTGTGCCTGGGAAGCAGAAGTGTTCACATTGCTTCGCAGAATCGCTTTTGTGCAGAAAACAGTAACACTTGTTCAGATCGAAAGAAAGCACAGAGCCCCAGATTTACTGTTGTCCTGGAGAGCTTGCAGAGCACTGGGGAAAGGCAGGCAGAGAATTCCCTGCTAGCACCTTCTCTGTGCCTGGGAAGCAGAAGTGTTCACATTGCTTCGCAGAATCGCTTTTGTGCAGAAAACAGTAACACTTGGTCAGAACGAAAGAAAGCACAGAGCCCCAGATTTTATGTTGTCCTGGAGAGCTTGCAGAGCACTGGGGAAAGGCAGGCAGAGAATTCCCTGCTAGCACCTTCTCTGTGCCTGGGAAGCAGAAGTGTTCACATTGCTTCGCAGAATCGCTTTTGTGCAGAAAACAGTAACACTTGGTCAGAACGAAAGAAAGCACAGAGCCCCAGATTTTATGTTGTCCTGGAGACCTTGCAGAGCACTGGGGAAAGGCAGGCAGAGAATTCCCTGCTAGCACCTTCTCTGTGCCTGTTCACATTGCTTGGCAGAATCGCTTTTGTGCAGAAAACAGTAACACCTGTTCAGAACGAAAGAAAGCACAGAGCCCCAGATTTTATGTTGTCCTGGAAAGCTTGCAGAGCACTGGGGAAAAGCAGGCAGAGAATTCCCTGCTAGCACCTTCTCTGTGCCTGGGAAGCAGAAGTGTTCACATTGCTTCGCAGAATCGCTTTTGTGCAGAAAACAGTGACACTTGTTCAGAACGAAAGAAAGCACAGAGCCCCAGATTTTATGTTGTCCTGGAGAGCTTGCAGAGCACTGGGGAAAGACAGGCAGAGAATTCCCTGCTAGCACCTTCTCTGTGCCTGGGAAGCACAAGTGTTCACATTGCTTGGCAGAATCGCTTTTGTGCAGAAAACAGTAACACTTGTTCAGAACGAAAGAAAGCACAGAGCCCCAGATTTTATGTTGTCCTGGAGAGCTTGCAGAGCACTGGGGAAAAGCAGGCAGAGAATTCCCTGCTAGCACCTTCTCTGTGCCTGGGAAGCAGAAGTGTTCACTTTGCTTCGCAGAATCACTTTTGTGCAGAAAACAGTAACACTTGTTCAGAACGAAAGAAAGCACAGAGCCCCAGATTTTATGTTGTCCTGGAGAGCTTGCAGAGCACTGGGGAAAAGCAGGCAGAGAATTCCCTGCTAGCACCTTCTCTGTGCCTGGGAAGCAGAAGTGTTCACATTGCTTCGCAGAATCGCTTTTGTGCAGAAAACACTAACACTTGTTCAGATCGAAAGAAAGCACAGAGCCCAAGATTTTATGTTGTCCTGGAGAGCTTGCAGAGCACTGGGGAAAGGCAGGCAGAGAATTCCCTGCTAGCACCTTCTCTGTGCCTGGGAAGCAGAAGTGTTCACATTGCTTCGCAGAATCGCTTTTGTGCAGAAAACAGTAACACTTGTTCAGAACGAAAGAAGGCATAGAGCCCCAGAGTTTATATTGTCCTGGAGAGCTTGCAGAGCACTGGGGAAAGGCAGGCAGAGAATTCCCTGCTAGCACCTTCTCTGTGCCTGTTCACATTGCTTGGCAGAATCGCTTTTGTGCAGAAAACAGTAACACCTGTTCAGAACGAAAGAAAGCACAGAGCCCCAGATTTTATGTTGTCCTGGAAAGCTTGCAGAGCACTGGGGAAAAGCAGGCAGAGAATTCCCTGCTAGCACCTTCTCTGTGCCTGGGAAGCAGAAGTGTTCACATTGCTTCTCAGAATCGCTTTTGTGCAGAAAACAGTAACACTTGTTCAGAACGAAAGAAAGCACAGAGCCCCAGATTCTATGCTGTCCTGGAGAGCTTGCAGAGCACTGGGGAAAAGCAGGCAGAGAATTCCCTGCTAGCACCTTCTCTGTGCCTGGGAAACAGAAGTGTTCACATTGCTTCGCAGAATCGCTTTTGTGCAGAAAACAGTAACACTTGTTCAGAACGAAAGAAAGCACAGAGCCCCAGATTCTATGTTGTCCTGGAGAGCTTGCAGAGCACTGGGGAAAAGCAGGCAGAGAATTCCCTGCTAGCACCTTCTCTGTGCCTGGGAAACAGAAGTGTTCACATTGCTTCGCAGAATCGCTTTTGTGCAGAAAACAGTAACACTTGTTCAGAACGAAAGAAAGCACAGAGCCCCAGATTCTATGTTGTCCTGGAGAGCTTGCAGAGCACTGGGGAAAAGCAGGCAGAGAATTCCCTGCTAGCACCTTCTCTGTGCCTGGGAAACAGAAGTGTTCACATTGCTTCGCAGAATCGCTTTTGTGCAGAAAACAGTAACACTTGTTCAGAACGAAAGAAAGCACAGAGCCCCAGATTTTATGTTGTCCTGGAGAGCTTGCAGAGCACTGGGGAAAAGCAGGCAGAGAATTCCCTGCTAGCACCTTCTCTGTGCCTGGGAAGCAGAAGTGTTCACATTGCTTCGCAGAATCGCTTTTGTGCAGAAAACAGTAACACTTGTTCAGATCGAAAGAAAGCACAGAGCCCCAGATTTTATGTTGTCCTGGAGAGCTTGCAGAGCACTGGGGAAAGGCAGGCAGAGAATTCCCTGCTAGCACCTTCTCTGTGCCTGGGAAGCAGAAGTGTTGACATTGCTTCGCAGAATCACTTTTGTGCAGAAAACAGTAACACTTGTTCAGAACGAAAGAAAGCACAGAGCCCCAGATTTTATGTTGTCCTGGAGAGCTTGCAGAGCACTGGGGAAAGGCAGGCAGTGAATTCCCTGCTAGCACCTTCTCTGTGCCTGGGAAGCAGAAGTGTTCACATTGCTTCGCAGAATCGCTTTTGTGCAGAAAACAGTGACACTTGTTCAGAACGAAAGAAAGCACAGAGCCCCAGATTTTATGTTGTCCTGGAGAGCTTGCAGAGCACTGGGGAAAGGCAGGCAGAGAATTCCCTGCTAGCACCTTCTCTGTGCCTGGGAAACAGAAGTGTTCACATTGCTTCGCAGAATCGCTTTTGTGCAGAAAACAGTAACACTTGTTCAGAACGAAAGAAAGCACAGAGCCCAAGATTTTATGTTGTCCTGGAGAGCTTGCAGAGCACTGGGGAAAAGCAGGCAGAGAATTCCCTGCTAGCACCTTCTCTGTGCCTGTTCACATTGCTTGGCAGAATCGCTTTTGTGCAGAAAACACTAACACTTGTTCAGAACGAAAGAAAGCACAGAGCCCCAGATTTTATGTTGTCCTGGAGAGCTTGCAGAGCACTGGGGAAAGGCAGGCAGAGAATTCCCTGCTAGCACCTTCTCTGTGCCTGGGAAGCAGAAGTGTTCACATTGCTTCGCAGAATCGCTTTTGTGCAGAAAACACTAACACTTGTTCAGATCGAAAGAAAGCACAGAGCCAAAGATTTTATGTTGTCCTGGAGAGCTTGCAGAGCACTGGGGAAAGGCAGGCAGAGAATTCCCTGCTAGCACCTTCTCTGTGCCTGGGAAGCAGAAGTGTTCACATTGCTTCGCAGAATCGCTTTTGTGCAGAAAACACTAACACTTGTTCAGAACGAAAGAAAGCACAGAGCCCCAGATTTTATGTTGTCCTGGAGAGCTTGCAGAGCACTGGGGAAAGGCAGGCAGAGAATTCCCTGCTAGCACCTTCTCTGTGCCTGGGAAGCAGAAGTGTTCACATTGCTTCGCAGAATCGCTTTTGTGCAGAAAACAGTAACACTTGTTCAGAACGAAAGAAGGCACAGAGCCCCAGAGTTTATATTGTCCTGGAGACCTTGCAGAGCACTGGGTAAAGGCAGGCAGAGAATTCCCTGCTAGCACCTTCTCTGTGCCTGTTCACATTGCTTGGCAGAATCGCTTTTGTGCAGAAAACAGTAACACTTGTTCAGAACGAAAGAAAGCACAGAGCCCCAGATTTTATGTTGTCCTGGAGAGCTTGCAGAGCACTGGGGAAAAGCAGGCAGAGAATTCCCTGCAGGCACCTTCTCTGTGCCTGGGAAACAGAAGTGTTCACATTGCTTCGCAGAATCGCTTTTGTGCAGAAAACAGTAACACTTGTTCAGAACGAAAGAAAGCACAGAGCCCCAGATTTTATGTTGTCCTGGAGAGCTTGCAGAGCACTGGGGAAAAGCAGGCAGAGAATTCCCTGCTAGCACCTTCTCTGTGCCTGGGAAGCAGAAGTGTTCACATTGCTTCGCAGAATCGCTTTTGTGCAGAAAACAGTAACACTTGTTCAGATCGAAAGAAAGCACAGAGCCCCAGATTTTATGTTGTCCTGGAGAGCTTGCAGAGCACTGGGGAAAGGCAGGCAGAGAATTCCCTGCTAGCACCTTCTCTGTGCCTGGGAAGCAGAAGTGTTCACATTGCTTCGCAGAATTGCTTTTGTGCAGAAAACAGTAACACTTGGTCAGAACGAAAGAAAGCACAGAGCCCCAGATTTTATGTTGTCCTGGAGAGCTTGCAGAGCACTGGGGAAAGGCAGGCAGAGAATTCCCTGCTAGCACCTTCTCTGTGCCTGGGAAGCAGAAGTGTTCACATTGCTTCGCAGAATCGCTTTTGTGCAGAAAACAGTAACACTTGGTCAGAACGAAAGAAAGCACAGAGCCCCAGATTTTATGTTGTCCTGGAGACCTTGCAGAGCACTGGGGAAAGGCAGGCAGAGAATTCCCTGCTAGCACCTTCTCTGTGCCTGTTCACATTGCTTGGCAGAATCGCTGTTGTGCAGAAAACAGTAACACCTGTTCAGAACGAAAGAAAGCACAGAGCCCCAGATTTTATGTTGTCCTGGAAAGCTTGCAGAGCACTGGGGAAAAGCAGGCAGAGAATTCCCTGCTAGCACCTTCTCTGTGCCTGGGAAGCAGAAGTGTTCACATTGCTTCGCAGAATCGCTTTTGTGCAGAAAACAGTGACACTTGTTCAGAACGAAAGAAAGCACAGAGCCCCAGATTTTATGTTGTCCTGGAGAGCTTGCAGAGCACTGGGGAAAGGCAGGCAGAGAATGCCCTGCTAGCACCTTCTCTGTGCCTGGGAAACAGAAGTGTTCACATTGCTTCGCAGAATCGCTTTTGTGCAGAAAACAGTAACACTTGTTCAGATCGAAAGAAAGCACAGAGCCCCAGATTTTATGTTGTCCTGGAGAGCTTGCAGAGCACTGGGGAAAGGCAGGCAGAGAATTCCCTGCTAGCACCTTCTCTGTGCCTGGGAAGCAGAAGTGTTCACATTGCTTCGCAGAATCACTTTTGTGCAGAAAACAGTAACACTTGGTCAGAACGAAAGAAAGCACAGAGCCCCAGATTTTATGTTGTCCTGGAGAGCTTGCAGAGCACTGGGGAAAAGCAGGCAGAGAATTCCCTGCTAGCACCTTCTCTGTGCCTGGGAAGCAGAAGTGTTCACATTGCTTCGCAGAATCGCTTTTGTGCAGAAAACACTAACACTTGGTCAGAACGAAAGAAAGCACAGAGCCCCAGATTTTATGTTGTCCTGGAGAGCTTGCAGAGCACTGGGGAAAGGCAGGCAGAGAATTCCCTGCTAGCACCTTCTCTGTGCCTGGGAAGCAGAAGTGTTCACATTGCTTCGCAGAATCGCTTTTGTGCAGAAAACAGTAACACTTGTTCAGAACGAAAGAAAGCACAGAGCCCCAGATTTTATGTTGTCCTGGAGAGCTTGCAGAGCACTGGGGAAAAGCAGGCAGAGAATTCCCTGCTAGCACCTTCTCTGTGCCTGGGAAGCAGAAGTGTTCACATTGCTTCGCAGAATCGCTTTTGTGCAGAAAACAGTAACACTTGTTCAGAACGAAAGAAAGCACAGAGCCCCAGATTTTATGTTGTCCTGGAGAGCTTGCAGAGCACTGGGGAAAGGCAGGCAGAGAATTCCCTGCTAGCACCTTCTCTGTGCCTGGGAAGCAGAAGTGATCACATTGCTTCGCAGAAGCGCTTTTGTGCAGAAAACACTAACACTTGTTCAGAACGAAAGAAAGCACAGAGCCCCAGATTTTATGTTGTCCTGGAGAGCTTGCAGAGCACTGGGGAAAGGCAGGCAGAGTATTCCCTGCTAGCACCTTCTCTGTGCCTGGGAAGCAGAAGTGTTCACTTTGCTTCGCAGAATCACTTTTGTGCAGAAAACAGTAACACTTGTTCAGAACGAAAGAAAGCACAGAGCCCCAGATTTTATGTTGTCCTGGAGAGCTTGCAGAGCACTGGGGAAAAGCAGGCAGAGAATTCCCTGCTAGCACCTTCTCTGTGCCTGGGAAGCAGAAGTGTTCACATTGCTTCGCAGAATCGCATTTGTGCAGAAAACTCTAACACTTGTTCAGAACGAAAGAAAGCACAGAGCCCCAGATTTTATGTTGTCCTGGAGAGCTTGCAGAGCACTGGGGAAAAGCAGGCAGAGAATTCCCTGCTAGCACCTTCTCTGTGCCTGGGAAACAGAAGTGTTCACATTGCTTCGCAGAATCGCTTTTGTGCAGAAAACAGTAACACTTGTTCAGAACGAAAGAAAGCACAGAGCCCCAGATTTTATGTTGTCCTGGAGAGCTTGCAGAGCACTGGGGAAAAGCAGGCAGAGAATTCCCTGCTAGCACCTTCTCTGTGCCTGGGAAGCAGAAGTGTTCACTTTGCTTCGCAGAATCGCTTTTGTGCAGAAAACAGTAACACTTGTTCAGAACGAAAGAAGGCACAGAGCCCCAGATTTGCTGTTGTCCTGGAGAGCTTGCAGAGCACTGGGGAAAGGCAGGCAGAGAATTCCCTGCTAGCACCTTCTCTGTGCCTGTTCACATTGCTTGGCAGAATCGCTTTTGTGCAGAAAACAGTAACACCTGTTCAGAACGAAAGAAAGCACAGAGCCCCAGATTTTATGTTGTCCTGGAAAGCTTGCAGAGCACTGGGGAAAAGCAGGCAGAGAATTCCCTGCTAGCACCTTCTCTGTGCCTGGGAAACAGAAGTGTTCACATTGCTTCGCAGAATCGCTTTTGTGCAGAAAACAGTGACACTTGTTCAGAACGAAAGAAAGGACAGAGCCCCAGATTTTATGTTGTCCTGCAGAGCTTGCAGAGCACTGGGGAAAGGCAGGCAGAGAATGCCCTGCTAGCACCTTCTCTGTGCCTGGGAAACAGAAGTGTTCACATTGCTTCGCAGAATCGCTTTTGTGCAGAAAACAGTAACACTTGTTCAGATCGAAAGAAAGCACAGAGCCCCAGATTTTATGTTGTCCTGGAGAGCTTGCAGAGCACTGGGGAAAGGCAGGCAGAGAATTCCCTGCTAGCACCTTCTCTGTGCCTGGGAAGCAGAAGTGTTCACATTGCTTGGCAGAATCGCTTTTGTGCAGAAAACAGTAACACTTGTTCAGAACGAAAGAAAGCACAGAGCCCCAGATTTTATGTTGTCCTGGAGAGCTTGCAGAGCACTGGGGAAAGGCAGGCAGAGAATTCCCTGCTAGCACCTTCTCTGTGCCTGGGAAGCAGAAGTGTTCACATTGCTTCGCAGAATCGCTTTTGTGCAGAAAACAGTAACACTTGTTCAGAACGTAAGAAAGCACAGAGCCCCAGATTTTATGTTGTGCTGGAGAGCTTGCAGAGCACTGGGGAAAAGCAGGCAGAGAATTCCCTGCTAGCACCTTCTCTGTGCCTGGGAAGCAGAAGTGTTCACATTGCTTCGCAGAATCGCTTTTGTGCAGAAAACACTAACAGTTGTTCAGATCGAAAGAAAGCACAGAGCCCAAGATTTTATGTTGTCCTGGAGAGCTTGCAGAGCACTGGGGAAAGGCAGGTAGAGATTTCCCTGCTAGCACCTTCTCTGTGCCTGGGAAGCAGAAGTGTTCACATTGCTTCGCAGAATCGCTTTTGTGCAGAAAACAGTGACACTTGTTCAGAACGAAAGAAAGCACAGAGCCCCAGATTTTATGTTGTCCTGGAGAGCTTGCAGAGCACTGGGGAAAGGCAGGCAGAGTATTCCCTGCTAGCACCTTCTCTGTGCCTGGGAAGCAGAAGTGTTCACTTTGCTTCGCAGAATCACTTTTGTGCAGAAAACAGTAACACTTGTTCAGAACGAAAGAAAGCACAGAGCCCCAGATTTTATGTTGTCCTGGAGAGCTTGCAGAGCACTGGGGAAAAGCAGGCAGAGAATTCCCTGCTAGCACCTTCTCTGTGCCTGGGAAGCAGAAGTGTTCACATTGCTTCGCAGAATCGCATTTGTGCAGAAAACTCTAACACTTGTTCAGAACGAAAGAAAGCACAGAGCCCCAGATTTTATGTTGTCCTGGAGAGCTTGCAGAGCACTGGGGAAAGGCAGGCAGAGTATTCCCTGCTAGCACCTTCTCTGTGCCTGGGAAGCAGAAGTGTTCACTTTGCTTCGCAGAATCACTTTTGTGCAGAAAACAGTAACACTTGTTCAGAACGTAAGAAAGCACAGAGCCCCAGATTTTATGTTGTGCTGGAGAGCTTGCAGAGCACTGGGGAAAAGCAGGCAGAGAATTCCCTGCTAGCACCTTCTCTGTGCCTGGGAAGCAGAAGTGTTCACATTGCTTCGCAGAATCGCTTTTGTGCAGAAAACACTAACAGTTGTTCAGATCGAAAGAAAGCACAGAGCCCAAGATTTTATGTTGTCCTGGAGAGCTTGCAGAGCACTGGGGAAAGGCAGGTAGAGATTTCCCTGCTAGCACCTTCTCTGTGCCTGGGAAGCAGAAGTGTTCACATTGCTTCGCAGAATCGCTTTTGTGCAGAAAACAGTGACACTTGTTCAGAACGAAAGAAAGCACAGAGCCCCAGATTTTATGTTGTCCTGGAGAGCTTGCAGAGCACTGGGGAAAGGCAGGCAGAGTATTCCCTGCTAGCACCTTCTCTGTGCCTGGGAAGCAGAAGTGTTCACTTTGCTTCGCAGAATCACTTTTGTGCAGAAAACAGTAACACTTGTTCAGAACGAAAGAAAGCACAGAGCCCCAGATTTTATGTTGTCCTGGAGAGCTTGCAGAGCACTGGGGAAAAGCAGGCAGAGAATTCCCTGCTAGCACCTTCTCTGTGCCTGGGAAGCAGAAGTGTTCACATTGCTTCGCAGAATCGCATTTGTGCAGAAAACTCTAACACTTGTTCAGAACGAAAGAAAGCACAGAGCCCCAGATTTTATGTTGTCCTGGAGAGCTTGCAGAGCACTGGGGAAAGGCAGGCAGAGTATTCCCTGCTAGCACCTTCTCTGTGCCTGGGAAGCAGAAGTGTTCACTTTGCTTCGCAGAATCACTTTTGTGCAGAAAACAGTAACACTTGTTCAGAACGAAAGAAAGCACAGAGCCCCAGATTTTATGTTGTCCTGGAGAGCTTGCAGAGCACTGGGGAAAAGCAGGCAGAGAATTCCCTGCTAGCACCTTCTCTGTGCCTGGGAAGCAGAAGTGTTCACATTGCTTCGCAGAATCGCATTTGTGCAGAAAACTCTAACACTTGTTCAGAACGAAAGAAAGCACAGAGCCCCAGATTTTATGTTGTCCTGGAGAGCTTGCAGAGCACTGGGGAAAAGCAGGCAGAGAATTCCCTGCTAGCACCTTCTCTGTGCCTGGGAAACAGAAGTGTTCACATTGCTTCGCAGAATCGCTTTTGTGCAGAAAACAGTAACACTTGTTCAGAACGAAAGAAAGCACAGAGCCCCAGATTTTATGTTGTCCTGGAGAGCTTGCAGAGCACTGGGGAAAAGCAGGCAGAGAATTCCCTGCTAGCACCTTCTCTGTGCCTGGGAAGCAGAAGTGTTCACTTTGCTTCGCAGAATCGCTTTTGTGCAGAAAACAGTAACACTTGTTCAGAACGAAAGAAGGCACAGAGCCCCAGATTTGCTGTTGTCCTGGAGAGCTTGCAGAGCACTGGGGAAAGGCAGGCAGAGAATTCCCTGCTAGCACCTTCTCTGTGCCTGTTCACATTGCTTGGCAGAATCGCTTTTGTGCAGAAAACAGTAACACCTGTTCAGAACGAAAGAAAGCACAGAGCCCCAGATTTTATGTTGTCCTGGAAAGCTTGCAGAGCACTGGGGAAAAGCAGGCAGAGAATTCCCTGCTAGCACCTTCTCTGTGCCTGGGAAACAGAAGTGTTCACATTGCTTCGCAGAATCGCTTTTGTGCAGAAAACAGTGACACTTGTTCAGAACGAAAGAAAGGACAGAGCCCCAGATTTTATGTTGTCCTGGAGAGCTTGCAGAGCACTGGGGAAAGGCAGGCAGAGAATGCCCTGCTAGCACCTTCTCTGTGCCTGGGAAACAGAAGTGTTCACATTGCTTCGCAGAATCGCTTTTGTGCAGAAAACACTAACAGTTGTTCAGATCGAAAGAAAGCACAGAGCCCAAGATTTTATGTTGTCCTGGAGAGCTTGCAGAGCACTGGGGAAAGGCAGGTAGAGATTTCCCTGCTAGCACCTTCTCTGTGCCTGGGAAGCAGAAGTGTTCACATTGCTTCGCAGAATCGCTTTTGTGCAGAAAACAGTGACACTTGTTCAGAACGAAAGAAAGCACAGAGCCCCAGATTTTATGTTGTCCTGGAGAGCTTGCAGAGCACTGGGGAAAGGCAGGCAGAGTATTCCCTGCTAGCACCTTCTCTGTGCCTGGGAAGCAGAAGTGTTCACTTTGCTTCGCAGAATCACTTTTGTGCAGAAAACAGTAACACTTGTTCAGAACGAAAGAAAGCACAGAGCCCCAGATTTTATGTTGTCCTGGAGAGCTTGCAGAGCACTGGGGAAAAGCAGGCAGAGAATTCCCTGCTAGCACCTTCTCTGTGCCTGGGAAGCAGAAGTGTTCACATTGCTTCGCAGAATCGCATTTGTGCAGAAAACTCTAACACTTGTTCAGAACGAAAGAAAGCACAGAGCCCCAGATTTTATGTTGTCCTGGAGAGCTTGCAGAGCACTGGGGAAAGGCAGGCAGAGTATTCCCTGCTAGCACCTTCTCTGTGCCTGGGAAGCAGAAGTGTTCACTTTGCTTCGCAGAATCACTTTTGTGCAGAAAACAGTAACACTTGTTCAGAACGAAAGAAAGCACAGAGCCCCAGATTTTATGTTGTCCTGGAGAGCTTGCAGAGCACTGGGGAAAAGCAGGCAGAGAATTCCCTGCTAGCACCTTCTCTGTGCCTGGGAAGCAGAAGTGTTCACATTGCTTCGCAGAATCGCATTTGTGCAGAAAACTCTAACACTTGTTCAGAACGAAAGAAAGCACAGAGCCCCAGATTTTATGTTGTCCTGGAGAGCTTGCAGAGCACTGGGGAAAAGCAGGCAGAGAATTCCCTGCTAGCACCTTCTCTGTGCCTGGGAAACAGAAGTGTTCACATTGCTTCGCAGAATCGCTTTTGTGCAGAAAACAGTAACACTTGTTCAGAACGAAAGAAAGCACAGAGCCCCAGATTTTATGTTGTCCTGGAGAGCTTGCAGAGCACTGGGGAAAAGCAGGCAGAGAATTCCCTGCTAGCACCTTCTCTGTGCCTGGGAAGCAGAAGTGTTCACTTTGCTTCGCAGAATCGCTTTTGTGCAGAAAACAGTAACACTTGTTCAGAACGAAAGAAGGCACAGAGCCCCAGATTTGCTGTTGTCCTGGAGAGCTTGCAGAGCACTGGGGAAAGGCAGGCAGAGAATTCCCTGCTAGCACCTTCTCTGTGCCTGTTCACATTGCTTGGCAGAATCGCTTTTGTGCAGAAAACAGTAACACCTGTTCAGAACGAAAGAAAGCACAGAGCCCCAGATTTTATGTTGTCCTGGAAAGCTTGCAGAGCACTGGGGAAAAGCAGGCAGAGAATTCCCTGCTAGCACCTTCTCTGTGCCTGGGAAACAGAAGTGTTCACATTGCTTCGCAGAATCGCTTTTGTGCAGAAAACAGTGACACTTGTTCAGAACGAAAGAAAGGACAGAGCCCCAGATTTTATGTTGTCCTGGAGAGCTTGCAGAGCACTGGGGAAAGGCAGGCAGAGAATGCCCTGCTAGCACCTTCTCTGTGCCTGGGAAACAGAAGTGTTCACATTGCTTCGCAGAATCGCTTTTGTGCAGAAAACAGTAACACTTGTTCAGATCGAAAGAAAGCACAGAGCCCCAGATTTTATGTTGTCCTGGAGAGCTTGCAGAGCACTGGGGAAAGGCAGGCAGAGAATTCCCTGCTAGCACCTTCTCTGTGCCTGGGAAGCAGAAGTGTTCACATTGCTTGGCAGAATCGCTTTTGTGCAGAAAACAGTAACACTTGTTCAGAACGAAAGAAAGCACAGAGCCCCAGATTTTATGTTGTCCTGGAGAGCTTGCAGAGCACTGGGGAAAGGCAGGCAGAGAATTCCCTGCTAGCACCTTCTCTGTGCCTGGGAAGCAGAAGTGTTCACATTGCTTCGCAGAATCGCTTTTGTGCAGAAAACAGTAACACTTGTTCAGAACGTAAGAAAGCACAGAGCCCCAGATTTTATGTTGTGCTGGAGAGCTTGCAGAGCACTGGGGAAAAGCAGGCAGAGAATTCCCTGCTAGCACCTTCTCTGTGCCTGGGAAGCAGAAGTGTTCACATTGCTTCGCAGAATCGCTTTTGTGCAGAAAACACTAACAGTTGTTCAGATCGAAAGAAAGCACAGAGCCCAAGATTTTATGTTGTCCTGGAGAGCTTGCAGAGCACTGGGGAAAGGCAGGTAGAGATTTCCCTGCTAGCACCTTCTCTGTGCCTGGGAAGCAGAAGTGTTCACATTGCTTCGCAGAATCGCTTTTGTGCAGAAAACAGTGACACTTGTTCAGAACGAAAGAAAGCACAGAGCCCCAGATTTTATGTTGTCCTGGAGAGCTTGCAGAGCACTGGGGAAAGGCAGGCAGAGTATTCCCTGCTAGCACCTTCTCTGTGCCTGGGAAGCAGAAGTGTTCACTTTGCTTCGCAGAATCACTTTTGTGCAGAAAACAGTAACACTTGTTCAGAACGAAAGAAAGCACAGAGCCCCAGATTTTATGTTGTCCTGGAGAGCTTGCAGAGCACTGGGGAAAAGCAGGCAGAGAATTCCCTGCTAGCACCTTCTCTGTGCCTGGGAAGCAGAAGTGTTCACATTGCTTCGCAGAATCGCATTTGTGCAGAAAACTCTAACACTTGTTCAGAACGAAAGAAAGCACAGAGCCCCAGATTTTATGTTGTCCTGGAGAGCTTGCAGAGCACTGGGGAAAGGCAGGCAGAGAATTCCCTGCTAGCACCTTCTCTGTGCCTGGGAAGCAGAAGTGTTCACATTGCTTCGCAGAATCGCTTTTGTG
This sequence comes from Strix uralensis, assembly GCF_047716275.1. NCBI lineage: Eukaryota > Metazoa > Chordata > Aves > Strigiformes > Strigidae > Strix > Strix uralensis. The sequence continues at coordinate 1,140,300 of NC_133993.1, forward strand.
CAGAAAACAGTAACACTTGTTCAGATCGAAAGAAAGCACAGAGCCCCAGATTTACTGTTGTCCTGGAGAGCTTGCAGAGCACTGGGGAAAGGCAGGCAGAGAATTCCCTGCTAGCACCTTCTCTGTGCCTGGGAAATAGAAGTGTTCACATTGCTTCGCAGAATCGCTTTTGTGCAGAAAACAGTAACACTTGGTCAGAACGAAAGAAAGCACAGAGCCCCAGATTTTATGTTGTCCTGGAGAGCTTGCAGAGCACTGGGGAAAGGCAGGCAGAGAATTCCCTGCTAGCACCTTCTCTGTGCCTGGGAAGCAGAAGTGTTCACATTGCTTCGCAGAATCGCTTTTGTGCAGAAAACAGTAACACTTGGTCAGAACGAAAGAAAGCACAGAGCCCCAGATTTTATGTTGTCCTGGAGACCTTGCAGAGCACTGGGGAAAGGCAGGCAGAGAATTCCCTGCTAGCACCTTCTCTGTGCCTGTTCACATTGCTTGGCAGAATCGCTTTTGTGCAGAAAACAGTAACACCTGTTCAGAACGAAAGAAAGCACAGAGCCCCAGATTTTATGTTGTCCTGGAAAGCTTGCAGAGCACTGGGGAAAAGCAGGCAGAGAATTCCCTGCTAGCACCTTCTCTGTGCCTGGGAAGCAGAAGTGTTCACATTGCTTCGCAGAATCGCTTTTGTGCAGAAAACAGTGACACTTGTTCAGAACGAAAGAAAGCACAGAGCCCCAGATTTTATGTTGTCCTGGAGAGCTTGCAGAGCACTGGGGAAAGGCAGGCAGAGAATGCCCTGCTAGCACCTTCTCTGTGCCTGGGAAACAGAAGTGTTCACATTGCTTCGCAGAATCGCTTTTGTGCAGAAAACAGTAACACTTGGTCAGAACGAAAGAAAGCACAGAGCCCCAGATTTTATGTTGTCCTGGAGAGCTTGCAGAGCACTGGGGAAAAGCAGGCAGAGAATTCCCTGCTAGCACCTTCTCTGTGCCTGGGAAGCAGAAGTGTTCACATTGCTTCGCAGAATCGCTTTTGTGCAGAAAACACTAACACTTGGTCAGAACGAAAGAAAGCACAGAGCCCCAGATTTTATGTTGTCCTGGAGAGCTTGCAGAGCACTGGGGAAAGGCAGGCAGAGAATTCCCTGCTAGCACCTTCTCTGTGCCTGGGAAGCAGAAGTGTTCACATTGCTTCGCAGAATCGCTTTTGTGCAGAAAACAGTAACACTTGTTCAGAACGAAAGAAAGCACAGAGCCCCAGATTTTATGTTGTCCTGGAGAGCTTGCAGAGCACTGGGGAAAAGCAGGCAGAGAATTCCCTGCTAGCACCTTCTCTGTGCCTGGGAAGCAGAAGTGTTCACATTGCTTCGCAGAATCGCTTTTGTGCAGAAAACAGTAACACTTGTTCAGAACGAAAGAAAGCACAGAGCCCCAGATTTTATGTTGTCCTGGAGAGCTTGCAGAGCACTGGGGAAAGGCAGGCAGAGAATTCCCTGCTAGCACCTTCTCTGTGCCTGGGAAGCAGAAGTGATCACATTGCTTCGCAGAAGCGCTTTTGTGCAGAAAACACTAACACTTGTTCAGAACGAAAGAAAGCACAGAGCCCCAGATTTTATGTTGTCCTGGAGAGCTTGCAGAGCACTGGGGAAAGGCAGGCAGAGTATTCCCTGCTAGCACCTTCTCTGTGCCTGGGAAGCAGAAGTGTTCACTTTGCTTCGCAGAATCACTTTTGTGCAGAAAACAGTAACACTTGTTCAGAACGAAAGAAAGCACAGAGCCCCAGATTTTATGTTGTCCTGGAGAGCTTGCAGAGCACTGGGGAAAAGCAGGCAGAGAATTCCCTGCTAGCACCTTCTCTGTGCCTGGGAAGCAGAAGTGTTCACATTGCTTCGCAGAATCGCATTTGTGCAGAAAACTCTAACACTTGTTCAGAACGAAAGAAAGCACAGAGCCCCAGATTTTATGTTGTCCTGGAGAGCTTGCAGAGCACTGGGGAAAAGCAGGCAGAGAATTCCCTGCTAGCACCTTCTCTGTGCCTGGGAAACAGAAGTGTTCACATTGCTTCGCAGAATCGCTTTTGTGCAGAAAACAGTAACACTTGTTCAGAACGAAAGAAAGCACAGAGCCCCAGATTTTATGTTGTCCTGGAGAGCTTGCAGAGCACTGGGGAAAAGCAGGCAGAGAATTCCCTGCTAGCACCTTCTCTGTGCCTGGGAAGCAGAAGTGTTCACATTGCTTCGCAGAATCGCTTTTGTGCAGAAAACACTAACACTTGGTCAGAACGAAAGAAAGCACAGAGCCCCAGATTTTATGTTGTCCTGGAGAGCTTGCAGAGCACTGGGGAAAGGCAGGCAGAGAATTCCCTGCTAGCACCTTCTCTGTGCCTGGGAAGCAGAAGTGTTCACATTGCTTCGCAGAATCGCTTTTGTGCAGAAAACAGTAACACTTGTTCAGAACGAAAGAAAGCACAGAGCCCCAGATTTTATGTTGTCCTGGAGAGCTTGCAGAGCACTGGGGAAAAGCAGGCAGAGAATTCCCTGCTAGCACCTTCTCTGTGCCTGGGAAGCAGAAGTGTTCACATTGCTTCGCAGAATCGCTTTTGTGCAGAAAACAGTAACACTTGTTCAGAACGAAAGAAAGCACAGAGCCCCAGATTTTATGTTGTCCTGGAGAGCTTGCAGAGCACTGGGGAAAGGCAGGCAGAGAATTCCCTGCTAGCACCTTCTCTGTGCCTGGGAAGCAGAAGTGATCACATTGCTTCGCAGAAGCGCTTTTGTGCAGAAAACACTAACACTTGTTCAGAACGAAAGAAAGCACAGAGCCCCAGATTTTATGTTGTCCTGGAGAGCTTGCAGAGCACTGGGGAAAGGCAGGCAGAGTATTCCCTGCTAGCACCTTCTCTGTGCCTGGGAAGCAGAAGTGTTCACTTTGCTTCGCAGAATCACTTTTGTGCAGAAAACAGTAACACTTGTTCAGAACGAAAGAAAGCACAGAGCCCCAGATTTTATGTTGTCCTGGAGAGCTTGCAGAGCACTGGGGAAAAGCAGGCAGAGAATTCCCTGCTAGCACCTTCTCTGTGCCTGGGAAGCAGAAGTGTTCACATTGCTTCGCAGAATCGCATTTGTGCAGAAAACTCTAACACTTGTTCAGAACGAAAGAAAGCACAGAGCCCCAGATTTTATGTTGTCCTGGAGAGCTTGCAGAGCACTGGGGAAAAGCAGGCAGAGAATTCCCTGCTAGCACCTTCTCTGTGCCTGGGAAACAGAAGTGTTCACATTGCTTCGCAGAATCGCTTTTGTGCAGAAAACAGTAACACTTGTTCAGAACGAAAGAAAGCACAGAGCCCCAGATTTTATGTTGTCCTGGAGAGCTTGCAGAGCACTGGGGAAAAGCAGGCAGAGAATTCCCTGCTAGCACCTTCTCTGTGCCTGGGAAGCAGAAGTGTTCACTTTGCTTCGCAGAATCGCTTTTGTGCAGAAAACAGTAACACTTGTTCAGAACGAAAGAAGGCACAGAGCCCCAGATTTGCTGTTGTCCTGGAGAGCTTGCAGAGCACTGGGGAAAGGCAGGCAGAGAATTCCCTGCTAGCACCTTCTCTGTGCCTGTTCACATTGCTTGGCAGAATCGCTTTTGTGCAGAAAACAGTAACACCTGTTCAGAACGAAAGAAAGCACAGAGCCCCAGATTTTATGTTGTCCTGGAAAGCTTGCAGAGCACTGGGGAAAAGCAGGCAGAGAATTCCCTGCTAGCACCTTCTCTGTGCCTGGGAAACAGAAGTGTTCACATTGCTTCGCAGAATCGCTTTTGTGCAGAAAACAGTGACACTTGTTCAGAACGAAAGAAAGGACAGAGCCCCAGATTTTATGTTGTCCTGGAGAGCTTGCAGAGCACTGGGGAAAGGCAGGCAGAGAATGCCCTGCTAGCACCTTCTCTGTGCCTGGGAAACAGAAGTGTTCACATTGCTTCGCAGAATCGCTTTTGTGCAGAAAACAGTAACACTTGTTCAGATCGAAAGAAAGCACAGAGCCCCAGATTTTATGTTGTCCTGGAGAGCTTGCAGAGCACTGGGGAAAGGCAGGCAGAGAATTCCCTGCTAGCACCTTCTCTGTGCCTGGGAAGCAGAAGTGTTCACATTGCTTCGCAGAATCACTTTTGTGCAGAAAACAGTAACACTTGGTCAGAACGAAAGAAAGCACAGAGCCCCAGATTTTATGTTGTCCTGGAGAGCTTGCAGAGCACTGGGGAAAAGCAGGCAGAGAATTCCCTGCTAGCACCTTCTCTGTGCCTGGGAAGCAGAAGTGTTCACATTGCTTGGCAGAATCGCTTTTGTGCAGAAAACAGTAACACTTGTTCAGAACGAAAGAAAGCACAGAGCCCCAGATTTTATGTTGTCCTGGAGAGCTTGCAGAGCACTGGGGAAAGGCAGGCAGAGAATTCCCTGCTAGCACCTTCTCTGTGCCTGGGAAGCAGAAGTGTTCACATTGCTTCGCAGAATCGCTTTTGTGCAGAAAACAGTAACACTTGTTCAGAACGTAAGAAAGCACAGAGCCCCAGATTTTATGTTGTGCTGGAGAGCTTGCAGAGCACTGGGGAAAAGCAGGCAGAGAATTCCCTGCTAGCACCTTCTCTGTGCCTGGGAAGCAGAAGTGTTCACATTGCTTCGCAGAATCGCTTTTGTGCAGAAAACACTAACAGTTGTTCAGATCGAAAGAAAGCACAGAGCCCAAGATTTTATGTTGTCCTGGAGAGCTTGCAGAGCACTGGGGAAAGGCAGGCAGAGATTTCCCTGCTAGCACCTTCTCTGTGCCTGGGAAGCAGAAGTGTTCACATTGCTTCGCAGAATCGCTTTTGTGCAGAAAACAGTGACACTTGTTCAGAACGAAAGAAAGCACAGAGCCCCAGATTTTATGTTGTCCTGGAGAGCTTGCAGAGCACTGGGGAAAGGCAGGCAGAGTATTCCCTGCTAGCACCTTCTCTGTGCCTGGGAAGCAGAAGTGTTCACTTTGCTTCGCACAATCACTTTTGTGCAGAAAACAGTAACACTTGTTCAGAACGAAAGAAAGCACAGAGCCCCAGATTTTATGTTGTCCTGGAGAGCTTGCAGAGCACTGGGGAAAAGCAGGCAGAGAATTCCCTGCTAGCACCTTCTCTGTGCCTGGGAAGCAGAAGTGTTCACATTGCTTCGCAGAATCGCATTTGTGCAGAAAACTCTAACACTTGTTCAGAACGAAAGAAAGCACAGAGCCCCAGATTTTATGTTGTCCTGGAGAGCTTGCAGAGCACTGGGGAAAGGCAGGCAGAGAATTCCCTGCTAGCACCTTCTCTGTGCCTGGGAAGCAGAAGTGTTCACATTGCTTCGCAGAATCGCTTTTGTGCAGAAAACAGTAACACTTGTTCAGATCGAAAGAAAGCACAGAGCCCCAGATTTACTGTTGTCCTGGAGAGCTTGCAGAGCACTGGGGAAAGGCAGGCAGAGAATTCCCTGCTAGCACCTTCTCTGTGCCTGGGAAATAGAAGTGTTCACATTGCTTCGCAGAATCGCTTTTGTGCAGAAAACAGTAACACTTGGTCAGAACGAAAGAAAGCACAGAGCCCCAGATTTTATGTTGTCCTGGAGAGCTTGCAGAGCACTGGGGAAAGGCAGGCAGAGAATTCCCTGCTAGCACCTTCTCTGTGCCTGGGAAGCAGAAGTGTTCACATTGCTTCGCAGAATCGCTTTTGTGCAGAAAACAGTAACACTTGGTCAGAACGAAAGAAAGCACAGAGCCCCAGATTTTATGTTGTCCTGGAGACCTTGCAGAGCACTGGGGAAAGGCAGGCAGAGAATTCCCTGCTAGCACCTTCTCTGTGCCTGTTCACATTGCTTGGCAGAATCGCTTTTGTGCAGAAAACAGTAACACCTGTTCAGAACGAAAGAAAGCACAGAGCCCCAGATTTTATGTTGTCCTGGAAAGCTTGCAGAGCACTGGGGAAAAGCAGGCAGAGAATTCCCTGCTAGCACCTTCTCTGTGCCTGGGAAGCAGAAGTGTTCACATTGCTTCGCAGAATCGCTTTTGTGCAGAAAACAGTGACACTTGTTCAGAACGAAAGAAAGCACAGAGCCCCAGATTTTATGTTGTCCTGGAGAGCTTGCAGAGCACTGGGGAAAGGCAGGCAGAGAATGCCCTGCTAGCACCTTCTCTGTGCCTGGGAAACAGAAGTGTTCACATTGCTTCGCAGAATCGCTTTTGTGCAGAAAACAGTAACACTTGTTCAGATCGAAAGAAAGCACAGAGCCCCAGATTTTATGTTGTCCTGGAGAGCTTGCAGAGCACTGGGGAAAAGCAGGCAGAGAATTCCCTGCTAGCACCTTCTCTGTGCCTGGGAAGCAGAAGTGTTCACATTGCTTCGCAGAATCGCTTTTGTGCAGAAAACAGTAACACTTGTTCAGAACGAAAGAAAGCACAGAGCCCCAGATTTTATGTTGTGCTGGAGAGCTTGCAGAGCACTGGGGAAAAGCAGGCAGAGAATTCCCTGCTAGCACCTTCTCTGTGCCTGGGAAGCAGAAGTGTTCACATTGCTTCGCAGAATCGCTTTTGTGCAGAAAACACTAACAGTTGTTCAGATCGAAAGAAAGCACAGAGCCCAAGATTTTATGTTGTCCTGGAGAGCTTGCAGAGCACTGGGGAAAGGCAGGCAGAGAATTCCCTGCTAGCACCTTCTCTGTGCCTGGGAAGCAGAAGTGTTCACATTGCTTCGCAGAATCGCTTTTGTGCAGAAAACACTAACACTTGTTCAGAACGAAAGAAAGCACAGAGCCCCAGATTTTATGTTGTCCTGGAGAGCTTGCAGAGCACTGGGGAAAGGCAGGCAGAGAATTCCCTGCTAGCACCTTCTCTGTGCCTGGGAAGCAGAAGTGTTCACTTTGCTTCGCAGAATCACTTTTGTGCAGAAAACAGTAACACTTGTTCAGAACGAAAGAAAGCACAGAGCCCCAGATTTTATGTTGTCCTGGAGAGCTTGCAGAGCACTGGGGAAAAGCAGGCAGAGAATTCCCTGCTAGCACCTTCTCTGTGCCTGGGAAGCAGAAGTGTTCACATTGCTTCGCAGAATCGCTTTTGTGCAGAAAACACTAACACTTGTTTAGATCGAAAGAAACCACAGAGCCCAAGATTTTATGTTGTCCTGGAGAGCTTGCAGAGCACTGGGGAAAGGCAGGCAGAGAATTCCCTGCTAGCACCTTCTCTGTGCCTGGGAAGCAGAAGTGTTCACATTGCTTCGCAGAATCGCTTTTGTGCAGAAAACAGTAACACTTGTTGAGAACGAAAGAAAGCACAGAGCCCCAGATTTTATGTTGTCCTGGAGAGCTTGCAGAGCACTGGGGAAAGGCAGGCAGAGTATTCCCTGCTAGCACCTTCTCTGTGCCTGGGAAGCAGAAGTGTTCACATTGCTTGGCAGAATCGCTTTTGTGCAGAAAACAGTAACACTTGTTCAGAACGAAAGAAAGCACAGAGCCCCAGATTTTATGTTGTCCTGGAGAGCTTGCAGAGCACTGGGGAAAGGCAGGCAGAGAATTCCCTGCTAGCACCTTCTCTGTGCCTGGGAAACAGAAGTGTTCACATTGCTTCGCAGAATCGCTTTTGTGCAGAAAACAGTAACACTTGTTCAGAACGAAAGAAAGCACAGAGCCCCATATTTTATGTTGTCCTGGAGAGCTTGCAGAGCACTGGGGAAAAGCAGGCAGAGAATTCCCTGCTAGCACCTTCTCTGTGCCTGGGAAGCAGAAGTGTTCACATTGCTTCGCAGAATCGCTTTTGTGCAGAAAACAGTAACACTTGTTCAGATCGAAAGAAAGCACAGAGCCCCAGATTTTATGTTGTCCTGGAGAGCTTGCAGAGCACTGGGGAAAGGCAGGCAGAGAATTCCCTGCTAGCACCTTCTTTGTGCCTGGGAAGCAGAAGTGTTCACATTGCTTCGCAGAATCGCTTTTGTGCAGAAAACACTAACACTTGTTCAGAACGAAAGAAGGCACAGAGCCCCAGAGTTTATATTGTCCTGGAGACCTTGCAGAGCACTGGGTAAAGGCAGGCAGAGAATTCCCTGCTAGCACCTTCTCTGTGCCTGTTCACATTGCTTGGCACAATCGCTTTTGTGCAGAAAACAGTGACACTTGTTCAGAACGAAAGAAAGCACAGAGCCCCAGATTTTATGTTGTCCTGGAGAGCTTGCAGAGCACTGGGGAAAGGCAGGCAGAGAATGCCCTGCTAGCACCTTCTCTGTGCCTGGGAAACAGAAGTGTTCACATTGCTTCGCAGAATCGCTTTTGTGCAGAAAACAGTAACACTTGTTCAGATCGAAAGAAAGCACAGAGCCCCAGATTTTATGTTGTCCTGGAGAGCTTGCAGAGCACTGGGGAAAAGCAGGCAGAGAATTCCCTGCTAGCACCTTCTCTGTGCCTGGGAAGCAGAAGTGTTCACATTGCTTCGCAGAATCGCTTTTGTGCAGAAAACACTAACACTTGTTCAGAACGAAAGAAAGCACAGAGCCCCAGATTTTATGTTGTCCTGGAGAGCTTGCAGAGCACTGGGGAAAGGCAGGCAGAGAATTCCCTGCTAGCACCTTCTCTGTGCCTGGGAAGCAGAAGTGTTCACATTGCTTCGCAGAATCGCTTTTGTGCAGAAAACAGTAACACTTGTTCAGAACGAAAGAAAGCACAGAGCCCCAGATTTTATGTTGTGCTGGAGAGCTTGCAGAGCACTGGGGAAAAGCAGGCAGAGAATTCCCTGCTAGCACCTTCTCTGTGCCTGGGAAGCAGAAGTGTTCACATTGCTTCGCAGAATCGCTTTTGTGCAGAAAACACTAACAGTTGTTCAGATCGAAAGAAAGCACAGAGCCCCAGATTTTATGTTGTCCTGGAGAGCTTGCAGAGACTGGGGAAAGGCAGGCAGAGAATTCCCTGCTAGCACCTTCTCTGTGCCTGGGAAGCAGAAGTGTTCACATTGCTTCGCAGAATCGCTTTTGTGCAGAAAACACTAACACTTGTTCAGAACGAAAGAAAGCACAGAGCCCCAGATTTTATGTTGTCCTGGAGAGCTTGCAGAGCACTGGGGAAAGGCAGGCAGAGAATTCCCTGCTAGCACCTTCTCTGTGCCTGGGAAGCAGAAGTGTTCACATTGCTTGGCAGAATCGCTTTTGTGCAGAAAACAGTAACACTTGTTCAGAACGAAAGAAAGCACAGAGCCCCAGATTTTATGTTGTCCTGGAGAGCTTGCAGAGCACTGGGGAAAGGCAGGCAGAGTATTCCCTGCTAGCACCTTCTCTGTGCCTGGGAAGCAGAAGTGTTCACATTGCTTGGCAGAATCGCTTTTGTGCAGAAAACAGTAACACTTGTTCAGAACGAAAGAAAGCACAGAGCCCCAGATTTTATGTTGTCCTGGAGAGCTTGCAGAGCACTGGGGAAAGGCAGGCAGAGAATTCCCTGCTAGCACCTTCTCTGTGCCTGGGAAACAGAAGTGTTCACATTGCTTCGCAGAATCGCTTTTGTGCAGAAAACAGTAACACTTGTTCAGAACGAAAGAAAGCACAGAGCCCCATATTTTATGTTGTCCTGGAGAGCTTGCAGAGCACTGGGGAAAAGCAGGCAGAGAATTCCCTGCTAGCACCTTCTCTGTGCCTGGGAAGCAGAAGTGTTCACATTGCTTCGCAGAATCGCTTTTGTGCAGAAAACAGTAACACTTGTTCAGATCGAAAGAAAGCACAGAGCCCCAGATTTTATGTTGTCCTGGAGAGCTTGCAGAGCACTGGGGAAAGGCAGGCAGAGAATTCCCTGCTAGCACCTTCTTTGTGCCTGGGAAGCAGAAGTGTTCACATTGCTTCGCAGAATCGCTTTTGTGCAGAAAACACTAACACTTGTTCAGAACGAAAGAAGGCACAGAGCCCCAGAGTTTATATTGTCCTGGAGACCTTGCAGAGCACTGGGTAAAGGCAGGCAGAGAATTCCCTGCTAGCACCTTCTCTGTGCCTGTTCACATTGCTTGGCACAATCGCTTTTGTGCAGAAAACAGTGACACTTGTTCAGAACGAAAGAAAGCACAGAGCCCCAGATTTTATGTTGTCCTGGAGAGCTTGCAGAGCACTGGGGAAAGGCAGGCAGAGAATGCCCTGCTAGCACCTTCTCTGTGCCTGGGAAACAGAAGTGTTCACATTGCTTCGCAGAATCGCTTTTGTGCAGAAAACAGTAACACTTGTTCAGATCGAAAGAAAGCACAGAGCCCCAGATTTTATGTTGTCCTGGAGAGCTTGCAGAGCACTGGGGAAAAGCAGGCAGAGAATTCCCTGCTAGCACCTTCTCTGTGCCTGGGAAGCAGAAGTGTTCACATTGCTTCGCAGAATCGCTTTTGTGCAGAAAACACTAACACTTGTTCAGAACGAAAGAAAGCACAGAGCCCCAGATTTTATGTTGTCCTGGAGAGCTTGCAGAGCACTGGGGAAAGGCAGGCAGAGAATTCCCTGCTAGCACCTTCTCTGTGCCTGGGAAGCAGAAGTGTTCACATTGCTTCGCAGAATCGCTTTTGTGCAGAAAACAGTAACACTTGTTCAGAACGAAAGAAAGCACAGAGCCCCAGATTTTATGTTGTGCTGGAGAGCTTGCAGAGCACTGGGGAAAAGCAGGCAGAGAATTCCCTGCTAGCACCTTCTCTGTGCCTGGGAAGCAGAAGTGTTCACATTGCTTCGCAGAATCGCTTTTGTGCAGAAAACACTAACAGTTGTTCAGATCGAAAGAAAGCACAGAGCCCCAGATTTTATGTTGTCCTGGAGAGCTTGCAGAGACTGGGGAAAGGCAGGCAGAGAATTCCCTGCTAGCACCTTCTCTGTGCCTGGGAAGCAGAAGTGTTCACATTGCTTCGCAGAATCGCTTTTGTGCAGAAAACACTAACACTTGTTCAGAACGAAAGAAAGCACAGAGCCCCAGATTTTATGTTGTCCTGGAGAGCTTGCAGAGCACTGGGGAAAGGCAGGCAGAGAATTCCCTGCTAGCACCTTCTCTGTGCCTGGGAAGCAGAAGTGTTCACTTTGCTTCGCAGAATCACTTTTGTGCAGAAAACAGTAACACTTGTTCAGAACGAAAGAAAGCACAGAGCCCCAGATTTTATGTTGTCCTGGAGAGCTTGCAGAGCACTGGGGAAAAGCAGGCAGAGAATTCCCTGCTAGCACCTTCTCTGTGCCTGGGAAGCAGAAGTGTTCACATTGCTTCGCAGAATCGCTTTTGTGCAGAAAACACTAACACTTGTTCAGATCGAAAGAAACCACAGAGCCCCAGATTTTATGTTGTCCTGGAGAGCTTGCAGAGCACTGGGGAAAGGCAGGCAGAGAATTCCCTGCTAGCACCTTCTCTGTGCCTGGGAAGCAGAAGTGTTCACATTGCTTCGCAGAATCGCTTTTGTGCAGAAAACACTAACACTTGTTCAGAACAAAAGAAAGCACAGTGCCCCAGCTATTATGTTGTCCTGGAGAGCTTGCAGAGCACTGGGGAAAGGCAGGCAGAGAATTCCCTGCTAGCACCTTCTCTGTGCCTGGGAAGCACAAGTGTTCACATTGCTTCGCAGAATCGCTTTTGTGCAGAAAACAGTAACACTTGTTCAGAACGAAAGAAAGCACAGAGCCCCAGATTTTATGTTGTCCTGGAGAGCTTGCAGAGCACTGGGGAAAGGCAGGCAGAGTATTCCCTGCTAGCACCTTCTCTGTGCCTGGGAAGCAGAAGTGTTCACATTGCTTGGCAGAATCGCTTTTGTGCAGAAAACAGTAACACTTGTTCAGAACGAAAGAAAGCACAGAGCCCCAGATTTTATGTTGTCCTGGAGAGCTTGCAGAGCACTGGGGAAAGGCAGGCAGAGAATTCCCTGCTAGCACCTTCTCTGTGCCTGGGAAACAGAAGTGTTCACATTGCTTCGCAGAATCGCTTTTGTGCAGAAAACAGTAACACTTGTTCAGAACGAAAGAAAGCACAGAGCCCCATATTTTATGTTGTCCTGGAGAGCTTGCAGAGCACTGGGGAAAAGCAGGCAGAGAATTCCCTGCTAGCACCTTCTCTGTGCCTGGGAAGCAGAAGTGTTCACATTGCTTCGCAGAATCGCTTTTGTGCAGAAAACAGTAACACTTGTTCAGATCGAAAGAAAGCACAGAGCCCCAGATTTTATGTTGTCCTGGAGAGCTTGCAAAGCACTGGGGAAAGGCAGGCAGAGAATTCCCTGCTAGCACCTTCTTTGTGCCTGGGAAGCAGAAGTGTTCACATTGCTTCGCAGAATCGCTTTTGTGCAGAAAACACTAACACTTGTTCAGAACGAAAGAAGGCACAGAGCCCCAGAGTTTATATTGTCCTGGAGACCTTGCAGAGCACTGGGTAAAGGCAGGCAGAGAATTCCCTGCTAGCACCTTCTCTGTGCCTGTTCACATTGCTTGGCACAATCGCTTTTGTGCAGAAAACAGTAACACTTGTTCAGAACGAAAGAAAGCACAGAGCCCCAGATTTTATGTTGTCCTGGAAAGCTTGCAGAGCACTGGGGAAAAGCAGGCAGAGAATTCCCTGCTAGCACCTTCTCTGTGCCTGGGAAGCAGAAGTGTTCACATTGCTTCGCAGAATCGCTTTTGTGCAGAAAACACTAACAGTTGTTCAGAACGAAAGAAAGCACAGAGCCCCAGATTTTATGTTGTCCTGGAGAGCTTGCAGAGCACTGGGGAAAAGCAGGCAGAGAATTCCCTGCTAGCACCTTCTCTGTGCCTGGGAAGCAGAAGTGTTCACATTGCTTCGCAGAATCGCTTTTGTGCAGAAAACAGTAACACTTGTTCAGAACGAAAGAAAGCACAGAGCCCCAGATTTTATGTTGTCCTGGAGAGCTTGCAGAGCACTGGGGAAAGGCAGGCAGAGTATTCCCTGCTAGCACCTTCTCTGTGCCTGGGAAGCAGAAGTGTTCACATTGCTTCGCAGAATCGCTTTTGTGCAGAAAACACTAACATTTGTTCAGATCGAAAGAAAGCACAGAGCCCAAGATTTTATGTTGTCCTGGAGAGCTTGCAGAGCACTGGGGAAAGGCAGGCAGAGAATTCCCTGCTAGCACCTTCTCTGTGCCTGGGAAGCAGAAGTGTTCACATTGCTTCGCAGAATCGCTTTTGTGCAGAAAACACTAACACTTGTTCAGAACGAAAGAAAGCACAGAGCCCCAGATTTTATGTTGTCCTGGAGAGCTTGCAGAGCACTGGGGAAAGGCAGGCAGAGAATTCCCTGCTAGCACCTTCTCTGTGCCTGGGAAGCAGAAGTGTTCACATTGCTTCGCAGAATCGCTTTTGTGCAGAAAACACTAACACTTGTTCAGAACGTAAGAAAGCACAGAGCCCCAGATTTTATGTTGTGCTGGAGAGCTTGCAGAGCACTGGGGAAAAGCAGGCAGAGAATTCCCTGCTAGCACCTTCTCTGTGCCTGGGAAGCAGAAGTGTTCACATTGCTTCGCAGAATCGCTTTTGTGCAGAAAACACTAACAGTTGTTCAGATCGAAAGAAAGCACAGAGCCCAAGATTTTATGTTGTCCTGGAGAGCTTGCAGAGCACTGGGGAAAGGCAGGCAGAGAATTCCCTGCTAGCACCTTCTCTGTGCCTGGGAAGCAGAAGTGTTCACATTGCTTCGCAGAATCGCTTTTGTGCAGAAAACAGTGACACTTGTTCAGAACGAAAGAAAGCACAGAGCCCCAGATTTTATGTTGTCCTGGAGAGCTTGCAGAGCACTGGGGAAAAGCAGGCAGAGAATTCCCTGCTAGCACCTTCTCTGTGCCTGGGAAGCAGAAGTGTTCACATTGCTTCGCAGAATCGCATTTGTGCAGAAAACTCTAACACTTGTTCAGAACGAAAGAAAGCACAGAGCCCCAGATTTTATGTTGTCCTGGAGAGCTTGCAGAGCACTGGGGAAAAGCAGGCAGAGAATTCCCTGCTAGCACCTTCTCTGTGCCTGGGAAACAGAAGTGTTCACATTGCTTCGCAGAATCGCTTTTGTGCAGAAAACAGTAACACTTGTTCAGAACGAAAGAAAGCACAGAGCCCCAGATTTTATGTTGTGCTGGAGAGCTTGCAGAGCACTGGGGAAAAGCAGGCAGAGAATTCCCTGCTAGCACCTTCTCTGTGCCTGGGAAGCAGAAGTGTTCACATTGCTTCGCAGAATCGCTTTTGTGCAGAAAACACTAACACTTGTTCAGATCGAAAGAAAGCACAGAGCCCCAGATTTACTGTTGTCCTGGAGAGCTTGCAGAGCACTGGGGAAAGGCAGGCAGAGAATTCCCTGCTAGCACCTTCTCTGTGCCTGGGAAGCAGAAGTGTTCACATTGCTTCGCAGAATCGCTTTTGTGCAGAAAACAGTAACACTTGGTCAGAACGAAAGAAAGCACAGAGCCCCAGATTTTATGTTGTCCTGGAGAGCTTGCAGAGCACTGGGGAAAGGCAGGCAGAGAATTCCCTGCTAGCACCTTCTCTGTGCCTGGGAAGCAGAAGTGTTCACTTTGCTTCGCAGAATCGCTTTTGTGCAGAAAACAGTAACACTTGGTCAGAACGAAAGAAAGCACAGAGCCCCAGATTTTATGTTGTCCTGGAGACCTTGCAGAGCACTGGGGAAAGGCAGGCAGAGAATTCCCTGCTAGCACCTTCTCTGTGCCTGTTCACATTGCTTGGCAGAATCGCTTTTGTGCAGAAAACAGTAACACCTGTTCAGAACGAAAGAAAGCACAGAGCCCCAGATTTTATGTTGTCCTGGAAAGCTTGCAGAGCACTGGGGAAAAGCAGGCAGAGAATTCCCTGCTAGCACCTTCTCTGTGCCTGGGAAGCAGAAGTGTTCACATTGCTTCGCAGAATCGCTTTTGTGCAGAAAACAGTGACACTTGTTCAGAACGAAAGAAAGCACAGAGCCCCAGATTTTATGTTGTCCTGGAGAGCTTGCAGAGCACTGGGGAAAGGCAGGCAGAGAATGCCCTGCTAGCACCTTCTCTGTGCCTGGGAAACAGAAGTGTTCACATTGCTTCGCAGAATCGCTTTTGTGCAGAAAACAGTAACACTTGTTCAGATCGAAAGAAAGCACAGAGCCCCAGATTTTATGTTGTCCTGGAGAGCTTGCAGAGCACTGGGGAAAGGCAGGCAGAGAATTCCCTGCTAGCACCTTCTCTGTGCCTGGGAAGCAGAAGTGTTCACATTGCTTCGCAGAATCACTTTTGTGCAGAAAACAGTAACACTTGGTCAGAACGAAAGAAAGCACAGAGCCCCAGATTTTATGTTGTCCTGGAGAGCTTGCAGAGCACTGGGGAAAAGCAGGCAGAGAATTCCCTGCTAGCACCTTCTCTGTGCCTGGGAAGCAGAAGTGTTCACATTGCTTCGCAGAATCGCTTTTGTGCAGAAAACACTAACACTTGTTCAGAACGAAAGAAAGCACAGAGCCCCAGATTTTATGTTGTCCTGGAGAGCTTGCAGAGCACTGGGGAAAGGCAGGCAGAGAATTCCCTGCTAGCACCTTCTCTGTGCCTGGGAAGCAGAAGTGTTCACATTGCTTCGCAGAATCGCTTTTGTGCAGAAAACAGTAACACTTGTTCAGAACGAAAGAAAGCACAGAGCCCCAGATTTTATGTTGTGCTGGAGAGCTTGCAGAGCACTGGGGAAAAGCAGGCAGAGAATTCCCTGCTAGCACCTTCTCTGTGCCTGGGAAGCAGAAGTGTTCACATTGCTTCGCAGAATCGCTTTTGTGCAGAAAACAGTAACACTTGTTCAGATCGAAAGAAAGCACAGAGCCCCAGATTTACTGTTGTCCTGGAGAGCTTGCAGAGCACTGGGGAAAGGCAGGCAGAGAATTCCCTGCTAGCACCTTCTCTGTGCCTGGGAAGCAGAAGTGTTCACATTGCTTCGCAGAATCGCTTTTGTGCAGAAAACAGTAACACTTGGTCAGAACGAAAGAAAGCACAGAGCCCCAGATTTTATGTTGTCCTGGAGAGCTTGCAGAGCACTGGGGAAAGGCAGGCAGAGAATTCCCTGCTAGCACCTTCTCTGTGCCTGGGAAGCAGAAGTGTTCACATTGCTTCGCAGAATCGCTTTTGTGCAGAAAACAGTAACACTTGGTCAGAACGAAAGAAAGCACAGAGCCCCAGATTTTATGTTGTCCTGGAGACCTTGCAGAGCACTGGGGAAAGGCAGGCAGAGAATTCCCTGCTAGCACCTTCTCTGTGCCTGTTCACATTGCTTGGCAGAATCGCTGTTGTGCAGAAAACAGTAACACCTGTTCAGAACGAAAGAAAGCACAGAGCCCCAGATTTTATGTTGTCCTGGAAAGCTTGCAGAGCACTGGGGAAAAGCAGGCAGAGAATTCCCTGCTAGCACCTTCTCTGTGCCTGGGAAGCAGAAGTGTTCACATTGCTTCGCAGAATCGCTTTTGTGCAGAAAACAGTGACACTTGTTCAGAACGAAAGAAAGCACAGAGCCCCAGATTTTATGTTGTCCTGGAGAGCTTGCAGAGCACTGGGGAAAGGCAGGCAGAGAATTCCCTGCTAGCACCTTCTCTGTGCCTGGGAAGCAGAAGTGTTCACATTGCTTCGCAGAATCGCTTTTGTGCAGAAAACAGTAACACTTGTTCAGAACGAAAGAAAGCACAGAGCCCCAGATTTTATGTTGTGCTGGAGAGCTTGCAGAGCACTGGGGAAAAGCAGGCAGAGAATTCCCTGCTAGCACCTTCTCTGTGCCTGGGAAGCAGAAGTGTTCACATTGCTTCGCAGAATCGCTTTTGTGCAGAAAACACTAACAGTTGTTCAGATCGAAAGAAAGCACAGAGCCCAAGATTTTATGTTGTCCTGGAGAGCTTGCAGAGCACTGGGGAAAGGCAGGCAGAGAATTCCCTGCTAGCACCTTCTCTGTGCCTGGGAAGCAGAAGTGTTCACATTGCTTCGCAGAATCGCTTTTGTGCAGAAAACACTAACAGTTGTTCAGATCGAAAGAAAGCACAGAGCCCAAGATTTTATGTTGTCCTGGAGAGCTTGCAGAGCACTGGGGAAAGGCAGGCAGAGAATTCCCTGCTAGCACCTTCTCTGTGCCTGGGAAGCAGAAGTGTTCACATTGCTTCGCAGAATCGCTTTTGTGCAGAAAACACTAACAGTTGTTCAGATCGAAAGAAAGCACAGAGCCCAAGATTTTATGTTGTCCTGGAGAGCTTGCAGAGCACTGGGGAAAGGCAGGCAGAGAATTCCCTGCTAGCACCTTCTCTGTGCCTGGGAAGCAGAAGTGTTCACATTGCTTCGCAGAATCGCTTTTGTGCAGAAAACACTAACAGTTGTTCAGATCGAAAGAAAGCACAGAGCCCAAGATTTTATGTTGTCCTGGAGAGCTTGCAGAGCACTGGGGAAAGGCAGGCAGAGAATTCCCTGCTAGCACCTTCTCTGTGCCTGGGAAGCAGAAGTGTTCACATTGCTTCGCAGAATCGCTTTTGTGCAGAAAACAGTAACACTTGTTCAGAACGAAAGAAAGCACAGAGCCCCAGATTTTATGTTGTCCTGGAGAGCTTGCAGAGCACTGGGGAAAGGCAGGCAGAGAATTCCCTGCTAGCACCTTCTCTGTGCCTGGGAAGCAGAAGTGTTCACATTGCTTCGCAGAATCGCTTTTGTGCAGAAAACACTAACAGTTGTTCAGATCGAAAGAAAGCACAGAGCCCAAGATTTTATGTTGTCCTGGAGAGCTTGCAGAGCACTGGGGAAAGGCAGGCAGAGAATTCCCTGCTAGCACCTTCTCTGTGCCTGGGAAGCAGAAGTGTTCACATTGCTTCGCAGAATCGCTTTTGTGCAGAAAACAGTAACACTTGTTCAGAACGAAAGAAAGCACAGAGCCCCAGATTTTATGTTGTCCTGGAGAGCTTGCAGAGCACTGGGGAAAGGCAGGCAGAGAATTCCCTGCTAGCACCTTCTCTGTGCCTGGGAAGCAGAAGTGTTCACATTGCTTCGCAGAATCGCTTTTGTGCAGAAAACAGTAACACTTGTTCAGAACGAAAGAAAGCACAGAGCCCCAGATTTTATGTTGTCCTGGAGAGCTTGCAGAGCACTGGGGAAAGGCAGGCAGAGAATTCCCTGCTAGCACCTTCTCTGTGCCTGGGAAGCAGAAGTGTTCACTTTGCTTCGCAGAATCGCTTTTGTGCAGAAAACAGTAACACTTGTTCAGAACGGAAGAAGGCACAGAGCCCCAGAGTTTATATTGTCCTGGAGACCTTGCAGAGCACTGGGGAAAGGCAGGCAGAGAATTCCCTGCTAGCACCTTCTCTGTGCCTGGGAAACAGAAGTGTTCACATTGCTTCGCAGAATCGCTTTTGTGCAGAAAACAGTAACACTTGTTCAGATCGAAAGAAAGCACAGAGCCCCAGATTTTATGTTGTCCTGGAGAGCTTGCAGAGCACTGGGGAAAGGCAGGCAGAGAATTCCCTGCTAGCACCTTCTCTGTGCCTGGGAAGCAGAAGTGTTCACATTGCTTCGCAGAATCACTTTTGTGCAGAAAACAGTAACACTTGGTCAGAACGAAAGAAAGCACAGAGCCCCAGATTTTATGTTGTCCTGGAGAGCTTGCAGAGCACTGGGGAAAAGCAGGCAGAGAATTCCCTGCTAGCACCTTCTCTGTGCCTGGGAAGCAGAAGTGTTCACATTGCTTCGCAGAATCGCTTTTGTGCAGAAAACACTAACACTTGTTCAGAACGAAAGAAAGCACAGAGCCCCAGATTTTATGTTGTCCTGGAGAGCTTGCAGAGCACTGGGGAAAGGCAGGCAGAGAATTCCCTGCTAGCACCTTCTCTGTGCCTGGGAAGCAGAAGTGTTCACATTGCTTCGCAGAATCGCTTTTGTGCAGAAAACACTAACAGTTGTTCAGATCGAAAGAAAGCACAGAGCCCCAGATTTTATGTTGTCCTGGAGAGCTTGCAGAGCACTGGGGAAAGGCAGGCAGAGAATTCCCTGCTAGCACCTTCTCTGTGCCTGGGAAGCAGAAGTGATCACATTGCTTCGCAGAATCGCTTTTGTGCAGAAAACACTAACACTTGTTCAGAACGAAAGAAAGCACAGAGCCCCAGATTTTATGTTGTCCTGGAGAGCTTGCAGAGCACTGGGGAAAAGCAGGCAGAGAATTCCCTGCTAGCACCTTCTCTGTGCCTGGGAAGCAGAAGTGTTCACTTTGCTTCGCAGAATCGCTTTTGTGCAGAAAACAGTAACACTTGTTCAGAACGAAAGAAGGCACAGAGCCCCAGATTTGCTGTTGTCCTGGAGAGCTTGCAGAGCACTGGGGAAAGGCAGGCAGAGAATTCCCTGCTAGCACCTTCTCTGTGCCTGTTCACATTGCTTGGCAGAATCGCTTTTGTGCAGAAAACAGTAACACCTGTTCAGAACGAAAGAAAGCACAGAGCCCCAGATTTTATGTTGTCCTGGAAAGCTTGCAGAGCACTGGGGAAAAGCAGGCAGAGAATTCCCTGCTAGCACCTTCTCTGTGCCTGGGAAGCAGAAGTGTTCACATTGCTTCGCAGAATCACTTTTGTGCAGAAAACAGTAACACTTGGTCAGAACGAAAGAAAGCACAGAGCCCCAGATTTTATGTTGTCCTGGAGAGCTTGCAGAGCACTGGGGAAAAGCAGGCAGAGAATTCCCTGCTAGCACCTTCTCTGTGCCTGGGAAGCAGAAGTGTTCACATTGCTTCGCAGAATCGCTTTTGTGCAGAAAACAGTGACACTTGTTCAGAACGAAAGAAAGCACAGAGCCCCAGATTTTATGTTGTCCTGGAGAGCTTGCAGAGCACTGGGGAAAGGCAGGCAGAGAATTCCCTGCTAGCACCTTCTCTGTGCCTGGGAAGCAGAAGTGTTCACATTGCTTCGCAGAATCGCTTTTGTGCAGAAAACAGTAACACTTGTTCAGAACGTAAGAAAGCACAGAGCCCCAGATTTTATGTTGTGCTGGAGAGCTTGCAGAGCACTGGGGAAAAGCAGGCAGAGAATTCCCTGCTAGCACCTTCTCTGTGCCTGGGAAGCAGAAGTGTTCACATTGCTTCGCAGAATCGCTTTTGTGCAGAAAACACTAACAGTTGTTCAGATCGAAAGAAAGCACAGAGCCCAAGATTTTATGTTGTCCTGGAGAGCTTGCAGAGCACTGGGGAAAGGCAGGCAGAGAATTCCCTGCTAGCACCTTCTCTGTGCCTGGGAAGCAGAAGTGTTCACATTGCTTCGCAGAATCGCTTTTGTGCAGAAAACAGTGACACTTGTTCAGAACGAAAGAAAGCACAGAGCCCCAGATTTTATGTTGTCCTGGAGAGCTTGCAGAGCACTGGGGAAAAGCAGGCAGAGAATTCCCTGCTAGCACCTTCTCTGTGCCTGGGAAGCAGAAGTGTTCACATTGCTTCGCAGAATCGCATTTGTGCAGAAAACTCTAACACTTGTTCAGAACGAAAGAAAGCACAGAGCCCCAGATTTTATGTTGTCCTGGAGAGCTTGCAGAGCACTGGGGAAAAGCAGGCAGAGAATTCCCTGCTAGCACCTTCTCTGTGCCTGGGAAACAGAAGTGTTCACATTGCTTCGCAGAATCGCTTTTGTGCAGAAAACAGTAACACTTGGTCAGAACGAAAGAAAGCACAGAGCCCCAGATTTTATGTTGTCCTGGAGAGCTTGCAGAGCACTGGGGAAAGGCAGGCAGAGAATTCCCTGCTAGCACCTTCTCTGTGCCTGGGAAGCAGAAGTGTTCACATTGCTTCGCAGAATCGCTTTTGTGCAGAAAACAGTAACACTTGTTCAGATCGAAAGAAAGCACAGAGCCCCAGATTTACTGTTGTCCTGGAGAGCTTGCAGAGCACTGGGGAAAGGCAGGCAGAGAATTCCCTGCTAGCACCTTCTCTGTGCCTGGGAAGCAGAAGTGTTCACATTGCTTCGCAGAATCGCTTTTGTGCAGAAAACAGTGACACTTGTTCAGAACGAAAGAAAGCACAGAGCCCCAGATTTTATGTTGTCCTGGAGAGCTTGCAGAGCACTGGGGAAAGGCAGGCAGAGAATTCCCTGCTAGCACCTTCTCTGTGCCTGGGAAGCAGAAGTGTTCACATTGCTTCGCAGAATCGCTTTTGTGCAGAAAACAGTAACACTTGTTCAGAACGTAAGAAAGCACAGAGCCCCAGATTTTATGTTGTGCTGGAGAGCTTGCAGAGCACTGGGGAAAAGCAGGCAGAGAATTCCCTGCTAGCACCTTCTCTGTGCCTGGGAAGCAGAAGTGTTCACATTGCTTCGCAGAATCGCTTTTGTGCAGAAAACACTAACAGTTGTTCAGATCGAAAGAAAGCACAGAGCCCAAGATTTTATGTTGTCCTGGAGAGCTTGCAGAGCACTGGGGAAAGGCAGGCAGAGAATTCCCTGCTAGCACCTTCTCTGTGCCTGGGAAGCAGAAGTGTTCACATTGCTTCGCAGAATCGCTTTTGTGCAGAAAACAGTGACACTTGTTCAGAACGAAAGAAAGCACAGAGCCCCAGATTTTATGTTGTCCTGGAGAGCTTGCAGAGCACTGGGGAAAAGCAGGCAGAGAATTCCCTGCTAGCACCTTCTCTGTGCCTGGGAAGCAGAAGTGTTCACATTGCTTCGCAGAATCGCATTTGTGCAGAAAACTCTAACACTTGTTCAGAACGAAAGAAAGCACAGAGCCCCAGATTTTATGTTGTCCTGGAGAGCTTGCAGAGCACTGGGGAAAAGCAGGCAGAGAATTCCCTGCTAGCACCTTCTCTGTGCCTGGGAAACAGAAGTGTTCACATTGCTTCGCAGAATCGCTTTTGTGCAGAAAACAGTAACACTTGGTCAGAACGAAAGAAAGCACAGAGCCCCAGATTTTATGTTGTCCTGGAGAGCTTGCAGAGCACTGGGGAAAGGCAGGCAGAGAATTCCCTGCTAGCACCTTCTCTGTGCCTGGGAAGCAGAAGTGTTCACATTGCTTCGCAGAATCGCTTTTGTGCAGAAAACAGTAACACTTGTTCAGATCGAAAGAAAGCACAGAGCCCCAGATTTACTGTTGTCCTGGAGAGCTTGCAGAGCACTGGGGAAAGGCAGGCAGAGAATTCCCTGCTAGCACCTTCTCTGTGCCTGGGAAGCAGAAGTGTTCACATTGCTTCGCAGAATCGCTTTTGTGCAGAAAACAGTAACACTTGGTCAGAACGAAAGAAAGCACAGAGCCCCAGATTTTATGTTGTCCTGGAGAGCTTGCAGAGCACTGGGGAAAGGCAGGCAGAGAATTCCCTGCTAGCACCTTCTCTGTGCCTGGGAAGCAGAAGTGTTCACATTGCTTCGCAGAATCGCTTTTGTGCAGAAAACACTAACAGTTGTTCAGATCGAAAGAAAGCACAGAGCCCCAGATTTTATGTTGTCCTGGAGAGCTTGCAGAGCACTGGGGAAAGGCAGGCAGAGAATTCCCTGCTAGCACCTTCTCTGTGCCTGGGAAGCAGAAGTGATCACATTGCTTCGCAGAATCGCTTTTGTGCAGAAAACACTAACACTTGTTCAGAACGAAAGAAAGCACAGAGCCCCAGATTTTATGTTGTCCTGGAGAGCTTGCAGAGCACTGGGGAAAAGCAGGCAGAGAATTCCCTGCTAGCACCTTCTCTGTGCCTGGGAAGCAGAAGTGTTCACTTTGCTTCGCAGAATCGCTTTTGTGCAGAAAACAGTAACACTTGTTCAGAACGAAAGAAGGCACAGAGCCCCAGATTTGCTGTTGTCCTGGAGAGCTTGCAGAGCACTGGGGAAAGGCAGGCAGAGAATTCCCTGCTAGCACCTTCTCTGTGCCTGTTCACATTGCTTGGCAGAATCGCTTTTGTGCAGAAAACAGTAACACCTGTTCAGAACGAAAGAAAGCACAGAGCCCCAGATTTTATGTTGTCCTGGAAAGCTTGCAGAGCACTGGGGAAAAGCAGGCAGAGAATTCCCTGCTAGCACCTTCTCTGTGCCTGGGAAGCAGAAGTGTTCACATTGCTTCGCAGAATCACTTTTGTGCAGAAAACAGTAACACTTGGTCAGAACGAAAGAAAGCACAGAGCCCCAGATTTTATGTTGTCCTGGAGAGCTTGCAGAGCACTGGGGAAAAGCAGGCAGAGAATTCCCTGCTAGCACCTTCTCTGTGCCTGGGAAGCAGAAGTGTTCACATTGCTTCGCAGAATCGCTTTTGTGCAGAAAACAGTGACACTTGTTCAGAACGAAAGAAAGCACAGAGCCCCAGATTTTATGTTGTCCTGGAGAGCTTGCAGAGCACTGGGGAAAGGCAGGCAGAGAATTCCCTGCTAGCACCTTCTCTGTGCCTGGGAAGCAGAAGTGTTCACATTGCTTCGCAGAATCGCTTTTGTGCAGAAAACAGTAACACTTGTTCAGAACGTAAGAAAGCACAGAGCCCCAGATTTTATGTTGTGCTGGAGAGCTTGCAGAGCACTGGGGAAAAGCAGGCAGAGAATTCCCTGCTAGCACCTTCTCTGTGCCTGGGAAGCAGAAGTGTTCACATTGCTTCGCAGAATCGCTTTTGTGCAGAAAACACTAACAGTTGTTCAGATCGAAAGAAAGCACAGAGCCCAAGATTTTATGTTGTCCTGGAGAGCTTGCAGAGCACTGGGGAAAGGCAGGCAGAGAATTCCCTGCTAGCACCTTCTCTGTGCCTGGGAAGCAGAAGTGTTCACATTGCTTCGCAGAATCGCTTTTGTGCAGAAAACAGTGACACTTGTTCAGAACGAAAGAAAGCACAGAGCCCCAGATTTTATGTTGTCCTGGAGAGCTTGCAGAGCACTGGGGAAAAGCAGGCAGAGAATTCCCTGCTAGCACCTTCTCTGTGCCTGGGAAGCAGAAGTGTTCACATTGCTTCGCAGAATCGCATTTGTGCAGAAAACTCTAACACTTGTTCAGAACGAAAGAAAGCACAGAGCCCCAGATTTTATGTTGTCCTGGAGAGCTTGCAGAGCACTGGGGAAAAGCAGGCAGAGAATTCCCTGCTAGCACCTTCTCTGTGCCTGGGAAACAGAAGTGTTCACATTGCTTCGCAGAATCGCTTTTGTGCAGAAAACAGTAACACTTGGTCAGAACGAAAGAAAGCACAGAGCCCCAGATTTTATGTTGTCCTGGAGAGCTTGCAGAGCACTGGGGAAAGGCAGGCAGAGAATTCCCTGCTAGCACCTTCTCTGTGCCTGGGAAGCAGAAGTGTTCACATTGCTTCGCAGAATCGCTTTTGTGCAGAAAACAGTAACACTTGTTCAGATCGAAAGAAAGCACAGAGCCCCAGATTTACTGTTGTCCTGGAGAGCTTGCAGAGCACTGGGGAAAGGCAGGCAGAGAATTCCCTGCTAGCACCTTCTCTGTGCCTGGGAAGCAGAAGTGTTCACATTGCTTCGCAGAATCGCTTTTGTGCAGAAAACAGTAACACTTGGTCAGAACGAAAGAAAGCACAGAGCCCCAGATTTTATGTTGTCCTGGAGAGCTTGCAGAGCACTGGGGAAAGGCAGGCAGAGAATTCCCTGCTAGCACCTTCTCTGTGCCTGGGAAGCAGAAGTGTTCACATTGCTTCGCAGAATCGCTTTTGTGCAGAAAACAGTAACACTTGGTCAGAACGAAAGAAAGCACAGAGCCCCAGATTTTATGTTGTCCTGGAGACCTTGCAGAGCACTGGGGAAAGGCAGGCAGAGAATTCCCTGCTAGCACCTTCTCTGTGCCTGTTCACATTGCTTGGCAGAATCGCTTTTGTGCAGAAAACAGTAACACCTGTTCAGAACGAAAGAAAGCACAGAGCCCCAGATTTTATGTTGTCCTGGAAAGCTTGCAGAGCACTGGGGAAAAGCAGGCAGAGAATTCCCTGCTAGCACCTTCTCTGTGCCTGGGAAGCAGAAGTGTTCACATTGCTTCGCAGAATCGCTTTTGTGCAGAAAACAGTAACACTTGTTCAGAACGAAAGAAAGCACAGAGCCCCAGATTTTATGTTGTGCTGGAGAGCTTGCAGAGCACTGGGGAAAAGCAGGCAGAGAATTCCCTGCTAGCACCTTCTCTGTGCCTGGGAAGCAGAAGTGTTCACATTGCTTCGCAGAATCGCTTTTGTGCAGAAAACACTAACAGTTGTTCAGATCGAAAGAAAGCACAGAGCCCCAGATTTTATGTTGTCCTGGAGAGCTTGCAGAGCACTGGGGAAAGGCAGGCAGAGAATTCCCTGCTAGCACCTTCTCTGTGCCTGGGAAGCAGAAGTGTTCACATTGCTTCGCAGAATCGCTTTTGTGCAGAAAACACTAACACTTGTTCAGAACGAAAGAAAGCACAGATCCCCAGATTTTATGTTGTCCTGGAGAGCTTGCAGAGCACTGGGGAAAGGCAGGCAGAGAATTCCCTGCTAGCACCTTCTCTGTGCCTGGGAAGCAGAAGTGTTCACTTTGCTTCGCAGAATCACTTTTGTGCAGAAAACAGTAACACTTGTTCAGAACGAAAGAAAGCACAGAGCCCCAGATTTTATGTTGTCCTGGAGAGCTTGCAGAGCACTGGGGAAAAGCAGGCAGAGAATTCCCTGCTAGCACCTTCTCTGTGCCTGGGAATTAGAAGTGTTCACATTGCTTCGCAGAATCGCTTTTGTGCAGAAAACACTAACACTTGTTCAGATCGAAAGAAACCACAGAGCCCAAGATTTTATGTTGTCCTGGAGAGCTTGCAGAGCACTGGGGAAAGGCAGGCAGAGAATTCCCTGCTAGCACCTTCTCTGTGCCTGGGAAGCAGAAGTGTTCACATTGCTTCGCAGAATCGCTTTTGTGCAGAAAACACTAACACTTGTTCAGAACAAAAGAAAGCACAGTGCCCCAGCTATTATGTTGTCCTGGAGAGCTTGCAGAGCACTGGGGAAAGGCAGGCAGAGAATTCCCTGCTAGCACCTTCTCTGTGCCTGGGAAGCACAAGTGTTCACATTGCTTCGCAGAATCGCTTTTGTACAGAAAACAGTAACACTTGTTCAGAACGAAAGAAAGCACAGAGCCCCAGATTTTATGTTGTCCTGGAGAGCTTGCAGAGCACTGGGGAAAGGCAGGCAGAGTATTCCCTGCTAGCACCTTCTCTGTGCCTGGGAAGCAGAAGTGTTCACATTGCTTGGCAGAATCGCTTTTGTGCAGAAAACAGTAACACTTGTTCAGAACGAAAGAAAGCACAGAGCCCCAGATTTTATGTTGTCCTGGAGAGCTTGCAGAGCACTGGGGAAAGGCAGGCAGAGAATTCCCTGCTAGCACCTTCTCTGTGCCTGGGAAACAGAAGTGTTCACATTGCTTCGCAGAATCGCTTTTGTGCAGAAAACAGTAACACTTGTTCAGAACGAAAGAAAGCACAGAGCCCCATATTTTATGTTGTCCTGGAGAGCTTGCAGAGCACTGGGGAAAAGCAGGCAGAGAATTCCCTGCTAGCACCTTCTCTGTGCCTGGGAAGCAGAAGTGTTCACATTGCTTCGCAGAATCGCTTTTGTGCAGAAAACAGTAACACTTGTTCAGATCGAAAGAAAGCACAGAGCCCCAGATTTTATGTTGTCCTGGAGAGCTTGCAGAGTACTGGGGAAAGGCAGGCAGAGAATTCCCTGCTAGCACCTTCTTTGTGCCTGGGAAGCAGAAGTGTTCACATTGCTTCGCAGAATCGCTTTTGTGCAGAAAACACTAACACTTGTTCAGAACGAAAGAAGGCACAGAGCCCCAGAGTTTATATTGTCCTGGAGACCTTGCAGAGCACTGGGTAAAGGCAGGCAGAGAATTCCCTGCTAGCACCTTCTCTGTGCCTGTTCACATTGCTTGGCACAATCGCTTTTGTGCAGAAAACAGTAACACTTGTTCAGAACGAAAGAAAGCACAGAGCCCCAGATTTTATGTTGTCCTGGAGAGCTTGCAGAGCACTGGGGAAAGGCAGGCAGAGAATGCCCTGCTAGCACCTTCTCTGTGCCTGGGAAACAGAAGTGTTCACATTGCTTCGCAGAATCGCTTTTGTGCAGAAAACAGTAACACTTGTTCAGATCGAAAGAAAGCACAGAGCCCCAGATTTTATGTTGTCCTGGAGAGCTTGCAGAGCACTGGGGAAAAGCAGGCAGAGAATTCCCTGCTAGCACCTTCTCTGTGCCTGGGAAGCAGAAGTGTTCACATTGCTTCGCAGAATCGCTTTTGTGCAGAAAACACTAACACTTGTTCAGAACGAAAGAAAGCACAGAGCCCCAGATTTTATGTTGTCCTGGAGAGCTTGCAGAGCACTGGGGAAAGGCAGGCAGAGAATTCCCTGCTAGCACCTTCTCTGTGCCTGGGAAGCAGAAGTGTTCACATTGCTTCGCAGAATCGCTTTTGTGCAGAAAACAGTAACACTTGTTCAGAACGAAAGAAAGCACAGAGCCCCAGATTTTATGTTGTCCTGGAGAGCTTGCAGAGCACTGGGGAAAAGCAGGCAGAGAATTCCCTGCTAGCACCTTCTCTGTGCCTGGGAAGCAGAAGTGTTCACATTGCTTCGCAGAATCGCTTTTGTGCAGAAAACACTAACACTTGTTCAGATCGAAAGAAAGCACAGAGCCCCAGATTTTATGTTGTCCTGGAGAGCTTGCAGAGCACTGGGGAAAGGCAGGCAGAGAATTCCCTGCTAGCACCTTCTCTGTGCCTGGGAAGCAGAAGTGTTCACATTGCTTCGCAGAATCGCTTTTGTGCAGAAAACACTAACACTTGTTCAGAACAAAAGAAAGCACAGTGCCCCAGCTATTATGTTGTCCTGGAGAGCTTGCAGAGCACTGGGGAAAGGCAGGCAGAGAATTCCCTGCTAGCACCTTCTCTGTGCCTGGGAAGCACAAGTGTTCACATTGCTTCGCAGAATCGCTTTTGTGCAGAAAACAGTAACACTTGTTCAGAACGAAAGAAAGCACAGAGCCCCAGATTTTATGTTGTCCTGGAGAGCTTGCAGAGCACTGGGGAAAGGCAGGCAGAGTATTCCCTGCTAGCACCTTCTCTGTGCCTGGGAAGCAGAAGTGTTCACATTGCTTGGCAGAATCGCTTTTGTGCAGAAAACAGTAACACTTGTTCAGAACGAAAGAAAGCACAGAGCCCCAGATTTTATGTTGTCCTGGAGAGCTTGCAGAGCACTGGGGAAAGGCAGGCAGAGAATTCCCTGCTAGCACCTTCTCTGTGCCTGGGAAACAGAAGTGTTCACATTGCTTCGCAGAATCGCTTTTGTGCAGAAAACAGTAACACTTGTTCAGAACGAAAGAAAGCACAGAGCCCCATATTTTATGTTGTCCTGGAGAGCTTGCAGAGCACTGGGGAAAAGCAGGCAGAGAATTCCCTGCTAGCACCTTCTCTGTGCCTGGGAAGCAGAAGTGTTCACATTGCTTCGCAGAATCGCTTTTGTGCAGAAAACAGTAACACTTGTTCAGATCGAAAGAAAGCACAGAGCCCCAGATTTTATGTTGTCCTGGAGAGCTTGCAGAGCACTGGGGAAAGGCAGGCAGAGAATTCCCTGCTAGCACCTTCTTTGTGCCTGGGAAGCAGAAGTGTTCACATTGCTTCGCAGAATCGCTTTTGTGCAGAAAACACTAACACTTGTTCAGAACGAAAGAAGGCACAGAGCCCCAGAGTTTATATTGTCCTGGAGACCTTGCAGAGCACTGGGTAAAGGCAGGCAGAGAATTCCCTGCTAGCACCTTCTCTGTGCCTGTTCACATTGCTTGGCACAATCGCTTTTGTGCAGAAAACAGTAACACTTGTTCAGAACGAAAGAAAGCACAGAGCCCCAGATTTTATGTTGTCCTGGAAAGCTTGCAGAGCACTGGGGAAAAGCAGGCAGAGAATTCCCTGCTAGCACCTTCTCTGTGCCTGGGAAGCAGAAGTGTTCACATTGCTTCGCAGAATCGCTTTTGTGCAGAAAACAGTGACACTTGTTCAGAACGAAAGAAAGCACAGAGCCCCAGATTTTATGTTGTCCTGGAGAGCTTGCAGAGCACTGGGGAAAGGCAGGCAGAGAATTCCCTGCTAGCACCTTCTCTGTGCCTGGGAAGCAGAAGTGTTCACATTGCTTCGCAGAATCGCTTTTGTGCAGAAAACAGTAACACTTGTTCAGAACGAAAGAAAGCACAGAGCCCCAGATTTTATGTTGTCCTGGAGAGCTTGCAGAGCACTGGGGAAAAGCAGGAAGAGAATTCCCTGCTAGCACCTTCTCTGTGCCTGGGAAGCAGAAGTGTTCACATTGCTTCGCAGAATCGCTTTTGTGCAGAAAACAGTAACACTTGTTCAGAACGAAAGAAAGCACAGAGCCCCAGATTTTATGTTGTCCTGGAGAGCTTGCAGAGCACTGGGGAAAGGCAGGCAGAGTATTCCCTGCTAGCACCTTCTCTGTGCCTGGGAAGCAGAAGTGTTCACATTGCTTCGCAGAATCGCTTTTGTGCAGAAAACACTAACACTTGTTCAGATCGAAAGAAAGCACAGAGCCCAAGATTTTATGTTGTCCTGGAGAGCTTGCAGAGCACTGGGGAAAGGCAGGCAGAGAATTCCCTGCTAGCACCTTCTCTGTGCCTGGGAAGCAGAAGTGTTCACATTGCTTCGCAGAATCGCTTTTGTGCAGAAAACACTAACACTTGTTCAGAACGAAAGAAAGCACAGAGCCCCAGATTTTATGTTGTCCTGGAGAGCTTGCAGAGCACTGGGGAAAGGCAGGCAGAGAATTCCCTGCTAGCACCTTCTCTGTGCCTGGGAAGCAGAAGTGTTCACATTGCTTCGCAGAATCGCTTTTGTGCAGAAAACAGTAACACTTGTTCAGAACGTAAGAAAGCACAGAGCCCCAGATTTTATGTTGTGCTGGAGAGCTTGCAGAGCACTGGGGAAAAGCAGGCAGAGAATTCCCTGCTAGCACCTTCTCTGTGCCTGGGAAGCAGAAGTGTTCACATTGCTTCGCAGAATCGCTTTTGTGCAGAAAACACTAACAGTTGTTCAGATCGAAAGAAAGCACAGAGCCCAAGATTTTATGTTGTCCTGGAGAGCTTGCAGAGCACTGGGGAAAGGCAGGCAGAGAATTCCCTGCTAGCACCTTCTCTGTGCCTGGGAAGCAGAAGTGTTCACATTGCTTCGCAGAATCGCTTTTGTGCAGAAAACAGTGACACTTGTTCAGAACGAAAGAAAGCACAGAGCCCCAGATTTTATGTTGTCCTGGAGAGCTTGCAGAGCACTGGGGAAAGGCAGGCAGAGTATTCCCTGCTAGCACCTTCTCTGTGCCTGGGAAGCAGAAGTGTTCACTTTGCTTCGCAGAATCACTTTTGTGCAGAAAACAGTAACACTTGTTCAGAACGAAAGAAAGCACAGAGCCCCAGATTTTATGTTGTCCTGGAGAGCTTGCAGAGCACTGGGGAAAAGCAGGCAGAGAATTCCCTGCTAGCACCTTCTCTGTGCCTGGGAAGCAGAAGTGTTCACATTGCTTCGCAGAATCGCATTTGTGCAGAAAACTCTAACACTTGTTCAGAACGAAAGAAAGCACAGAGCCCCAGATTTTATGTTGTCCTGGAGAGCTTGCAGAGCACTGGGGAAAAGCAGGCAGAGAATTCCCTGCTAGCACCTTCTCTGTGCCTGGGAAACAGAAGTGTTCACATTGCTTCGCAGAATCGCTTTTGTGCAGAAAACAGTAACACTTGTTCAGAACGAAAGAAAGCACAGAGCCCCAGATTTTATGTTGTCCTGGAGAGCTTGCAGAGCACTGGGGAAAAGCAGGCAGAGAATTCCCTGCTAGCACCTTCTCTGTGCCTGGGAAGCAGAAGTGTTCACATTGCTTCGCAGAATCGCTTTTGTGCAGAAAACAGTAACACTTGTTCAGATCGAAAGAAAGCACAGAGCCCCAGATTTACTGTTGTCCTGGAGAGCTTGCAGAGCACTGGGGAAAGGCAGGCAGAGAATTCCCTGCTAGCACCTTCTCTGTGCCTGGGAAGCAGAAGTGTTCACATTGCTTCGCAGAATCGCTTTTGTGCAGAAAACAGTAACACTTGGTCAGAACGAAAGAAAGCACAGAGCCCCAGATTTTATGTTGTCCTGGAGAGCTTGCAGAGCACTGGGGAAAGGCAGGCAGAGAATTCCCTGCTAGCACCTTCTCTGTGCCTGGGAAGCAGAAGTGTTCACATTGCTTCGCAGAATCGCTTTTGTGCAGAAAACAGTAACACTTGGTCAGAACGAAAGAAAGCACAGAGCCCCAGATTTTATGTTGTCCTGGAGACCTTGCAGAGCACTGGGGAAAGGCAGGCAGAGAATTCCCTGCTAGCACCTTCTCTGTGCCTGTTCACATTGCTTGGCAGAATCGCTTTTGTGCAGAAAACAGTAACACCTGTTCAGAACGAAAGAAAGCACAGAGCCCCAGATTTTATGTTGTCCTGGAAAGCTTGCAGAGCACTGGGGAAAAGCAGGCAGAGAATTCCCTGCTAGCACCTTCTCTGTGCCTGGGAAGCAGAAGTGTTCACATTGCTTCGCAGAATCGCTTTTGTGCAGAAAACAGTGACACTTGTTCAGAACGAAAGAAAGCACAGAGCCCCAGATTTTATGTTGTCCTGGAGAGCTTGCAGAGCACTGGGGAAAGGCAGGCAGAGAATGCCCTGCTAGCACCTTCTCTGTGCCTGGGAAACAGAAGTGTTCACATTGCTTCGCAGAATCGCTTTTGTGCAGAAAACAGTAACACTTGTTCAGATCGAAAGAAAGCACAGAGCCCCAGATTTTATGTTGTCCTGGAGAGCTTGCAGAGCACTGGGGAAAGGCAGGCAGAGAATTCCCTGCTAGCACCTTCTCTGTGCCTGGGAAGCAGAAGTGTTCACATTGCTTCGCAGAATCACTTTTGTGCAGAAAACAGTAACACTTGTTCAGATCGAAAGAAAGCACAGAGCCCCAGATTTTATGTTGTCCTGGAGAGCTTGCAGAGCACTGGGGAAAAGCAGGCAGAGAATTCCCTGCTAGCACCTTCTCTGTGCCTGGGAAGCAGAAGTGTTCACATTGCTTCGCAGAATCGCTTTTGTGCAGAAAACACTAACACTTGTTCAGAACGAAAGAAAGCACAGAGCCCCAGATTTTATGTTGTCCTGGAGAGCTTGCAGAGCACTGGGGAAAGGCAGGCAGAGAATTCCCTGCTAGCACCTTCTCTGTGCCTGGGAAGCAGAAGTGTTCACATTGCTTCGCAGAATCGCTTTTGTGCAGAAAACAGTAACACTTGTTCAGAACGAAAGAAAGCACAGAGCCCCAGATTTTATGTTGTGCTGGAGAGCTTGCAGAGCACTGGGGAAAAGCAGGCAGAGAATTCCCTGCTAGCACCTTCTCTGTGCCTGGGAAGCAGAAGTGTTCACATTGCTTCGCAGAATCGCTTTTGTGCAGAAAACACCAACAGTTGTTCAGATCGAAAGAAAGCACAGAGCCCAAGATTTTATGTTGTCCTGGAGAGCTTGCAGAGCACTGGGGAAAGGCAGGCAGAGAATTCCCTGCTAGCACCTTCTCTGTGCCTGGGAAGCAGAAGTGTTCACATTGCTTCGCAGAATCGCTTTTGTGCAGAAAACACTAACACTTGTTCAGAACGAAAGAAAGCACAGAGCCCCAGATTTTATGTTGTCCTGGAAAGCTTGCAGAGCACTGGGGAAAGGCAGGCAGAGTATTCCCTGCTAGCACCTTCTCTGTGCCTGGGAAGCAGAAGTGTTCACATTGCTTCGCAGAATCGCTTTTGTGCAGAAAACAGTAACACTTGTTCAGAACGAAAGAAAGCACAGAGCCCCAGATTTTATGTTGTCCTGGAGAGCTTGCAGAGCACTGGGGAAAGGCAGGCAGAGAATTCCCTGCTAGCACCTTCTCTGTGCCTGGGAAGCAGAAGTGTTCACTTTGCTTCGCAGAATCACTTTTGTGCAGAAAACAGTAACACTTGTTCAGAACGAAAGAAAGCACAGAGCCCCAGATTTTATGTTGTCCTGGAGAGCTTGCAGAGCACTGGGGAAAAGCAGGCAGAGAATTCCCTGCTAGCACCTTCTCTGTGCCTGGGAAGCAGAAGTGTTCACATTGCTTCGCAGAATCGCTTTTGTGCAGAAAACACTAACACTTGTTCAGATCGAAAGAAAGCACAGAGCCCCAGATTTTATGTTGTCCTGGAGAGCTTGCAGAGCACTGGGGAAAGGCAGGCAGAGAATTCCCTGCTAGCACCTTCTCTGTGCCTGGGAAGCAGAAGTGTTCACATTGCTTCGCAGAATCGCTTTTGTGCAGAAAACACTAACACTTGTTCAGAACAAAAGAAAGCACAGTGCCCCAGCTATTATGTTGTCCTGGAGAGCTTGCAGAGCACTGGGGAAAGGCAGGCAGAGAATTCCCTGCTAGCACCTTCTCTGTGCCTGTTCATATTGCTTGGCAGAATCGCTTTTGTGCAGAAAACAGTAACACCTGTTCAGAACGAAAGAAAGCACAGAGCCCCAGATTTTATGTTGTCCTGGAAAGCTTGCAGAGCACTGGGGAAAAGCAGGCAGAGAATTCCCTGCTAGCACCTTCTCTGTGCCTGGGAAGCAGAAGTGTTCACATTGCTTCGCAGAATCGCTTTTGTGCAGAAAACACTAACAGTTGTTCAGAACGAAAGAAAGCACAGAGCCCCAGATTTTATGTTGTCCTGGAGAGCTTGCAGAGCACTGGGGAAAGGCAGGCAGAGAATTCCCTGCTAGCACCTTCTCTGTGCCTGGGAAGCACAAGTGTTCACATTGCTTCGCAGAATCGCTTTTGTGCAGAAAACGGTAACACTTGTTCAGAACGAAAGAAAGCACAGAGCCCCAGATTTTATGTTGTCCTGGAGAGCTTGCAGAGCACTGGGGAAAGGCAGGCAGAGTATTCCCTGCTAGCACCTTCTCTGTGCCTGGGAAGCAGAAGTGTTCACATTGCTTGGCAGAATCGCTTTTGTGCAGAAAACACTAACACTTGTTCAGAACGAAAGAAAGCACAGAGCCCCAGATTTTATGTTGTCCTGGAGAGCTTGCAGAGCACTGGGGAAAGGCAGGCAGAGAATTCCCTGCTAGCACCTTCTCTGTGCCTGGGAAACAGAAGTGTTCACATTGCTTCGCAGAATCGCTTTTGTGCAGAAAACAGTAACACTTGTTCAGAACGAAAGAAAGCACAGAGCCCCAGATTTTATGTTGTCCTGGAGAGCTTGCAGAGCACTGGGGAAAGGCAGGCAGAGAATTCCCTGCTAGCACCTTCTCTGTGCCTGGGAAGCAGAAGTGTTCACATTGCTTCGCAGAATCGCTTTTGTGCAGAAAACAGTAACACTTGTTCAGAACGAAAGAAAGCACAGAGCCCCAGATTTTATGTTGTCCTGGAGAGCTTGCAGAGCACTGGGGAAAAGCAGGCAGAGAATTCCCTGCTAGCACCTTCTCTGTGCCTGGGAAGCAGAAGTGTTCACATTGCTTCGCAGAATCGCTTTTGTGCAGAAAACAGTAACACTTGTTCAGATCGAAAGAAAGCACAGAGCCCCAGATTTACTGTTGTCCTGGAGAGCTTGCAGAGCACTGGGGAAAGGCAGGCAGAGAATTCCCTGCTAGCACCTTCTCTGTGCCTGGGAAGCAGAAGTGTTCACATTGCTTCGCAGAATCGCTTTTGTGCAGAAAACAGTAACACTTGGTCAGAACGAAAGAAAGCACAGAGCCCCAGATTTTATGTTGTCCTGGAGAGCTTGCAGAGCACTGGGGAAAGGCAGGCAGAGAATTCCCTGCTAGCACCTTCTCTGTGCCTGGGAAGCAGAAGTGTTCACATTGCTTCGCAGAATCGCTTTTGTGCAGAAAACAGTAACACTTGGTCAGAACGAAAGAAAGCACAGAGCCCCAGATTTTATGTTGTCCTGGAGACCTTGCAGAGCACTGGGGAAAGGCAGGCAGAGAATTCCCTGCTAGCACCTTCTCTGTGCCTGTTCACATTGCTTCGCAGAATCGCTTTTGTGCAGAAAACAGTAACACCTGTTCAGAACGAAAGAAAGCACAGAGCCCCAGATTTTATGTTGTCCTGGAAAGCTTGCAGAGCACTGGGGAAAAGCAGGCAGAGAATTCCCTGCTAGCACCTTCTCTGTGCCTGGGAAGCAGAAGTGTTCACATTGCTTCGCAGAATCGCTTTTGTGCAGAAAACAGTGACACTTGTTCAGAACGAAAGAAAGCACAGAGCCCCAGATTTTATGTTGTGCTGGAGAGCTTGCAGAGCACTGGGGAAAGGCAGGCAGAGAATGCCCTGCTAGCACCTTCTCTGTGCCTGGGAAACAGAAGTGTTCACATTGCTTCGCAGAATCGCTTTTGTGCAGAAAACAGTAACACTTGGTCAGAACGAAAGAAAGCACAGAGCCCCAGATTTTATGTTGTCCTGGAGAGCTTGCAGAGCACTGGGGAAAGGCAGGCAGAGTATTCCCTGCTAGCACCTTCTCTGTGCCTGGGAAGCAGAAGTGTTCACATTGCTTGGCAGAATCGCTTTTGTGCAGAAAACACTAACACTTGTTCAGAACGAAAGAAAGCACAGAGCCCCAGATTTTATGTTGTCCTGGAGAGCTTGCAGAGCACTGGGGAAAGGCAGGCAGAGAATTCCCTGCTAGCACCTTCTCTGTGCCTGGGAAACAGAAGTGTTCACATTGCTTCGCAGAATCGCTTTTGTGCAGAAAACAGTAACACTTGTTCAGAACGAAAGAAAGCACAGAGCCCCAGATTTTATGTTGTCCTGGAGAGCTTGCAGAGCACTGGGGAAAGGCAGGCAGAGAATTCCCTGCTAGCACCTTCTCTGTGCCTGGGAAGCAGAAGTGTTCACATTGCTTCGCAGAATCGCTTTTGTGCAGAAAACAGTAACACTTGTTCAGAACGAAAGAAAGCACAGAGCCCCAGATTTTATGTTGTCCTGGAGAGCTTGCAGAGCACTGGGGAAAAGCAGGCAGAGAATTCCCTGCTAGCACCTTCTCTGTGCCTGGGAAGCAGAAGTGTTCACATTGCTTCGCAGAATCGCTTTTGTGCAGAAAACAGTAACACTTGTTCAGATCGAAAGAAAGCACAGAGCCCCAGATTTACTGTTGTCCTGGAGAGCTTGCAGAGCACTGGGGAAAGGCAGGCAGAGAATTCCCTGCTAGCACCTTCTCTGTGCCTGGGAAGCAGAAGTGTTCACATTGCTTCGCAGAATCGCTTTTGTGCAGAAAACAGTAACACTTGGTCAGAACGAAAGAAAGCACAGAGCCCCAGATTTTATGTTGTCCTGGAGAGCTTGCAGAGCACTGGGGAAAGGCAGGCAGAGAATTCCCTGCTAGCACCTTCTCTGTGCCTGGGAAGCAGAAGTGTTCACATTGCTTCGCAGAATCGCTTTTGTGCAGAAAACAGTAACACTTGGTCAGAACGAAAGAAAGCACAGAGCCCCAGATTTTATGTTGTCCTGGAGACCTTGCAGAGCACTGGGGAAAGGCAGGCAGAGAATTCCCTGCTAGCACCTTCTCTGTGCCTGTTCACATTGCTTCGCAGAATCGCTTTTGTGCAGAAAACAGTAACACCTGTTCAGAACGAAAGAAAGCACAGAGCCCCAGATTTTATGTTGTCCTGGAAAGCTTGCAGAGCACTGGGGAAAAGCAGGCAGAGAATTCCCTGCTA
Source organism: Strix uralensis (assembly GCF_047716275.1). Lineage (NCBI taxonomy): Eukaryota > Metazoa > Chordata > Aves > Strigiformes > Strigidae > Strix > Strix uralensis. Next base: position 1,176,904 of record NC_133993.1, read on the forward strand.
GCACCTTCTCTGTGCCTGGGAAGCAGAAGTGTTCACATTGCTTCGCAGAATCGCTTTTGTGCAGAAAACAGTGACACTTGTTCAGAACGAAAGAAAGCACAGAGCCCCAGATTTTATGTTGTGCTGGAGAGCTTGCAGAGCACTGGGGAAAGGCAGGCAGAGAATGCCCTGCTAGCACCTTCTCTGTGCCTGGGAAACAGAAGTGTTCACATTGCTTCGCAGAATCGCTTTTGTGCAGAAAACAGTAACACTTGGTCAGAACGAAAGAAAGCACAGAGCCCCAGATTTTATGTTGTCCTGGAGAGCTTGCAGAGCACTGGGGAAAGGCAGGCAGAGAATTCCCTGCTAGCACCTTCTCTGTGCCTGGGAAGCAGAAGTGTTCACATTGCTTCGCAGAATCGCTTTTGTGCAGAAAACAGTAACACTTGTTCAGAACGAAAGAAAGCACAGAGCCCCAGATTTTATGTTGTCCTGGAGAGCTTGCAGAGCACTGGGGAAAGGCAGGCAGAGAATTCCCTGCTAGCACCTTCTCTGTGCCTGGGAAGCAGAAGTGTTCACATTGCTTCGCAGAATCGCTTTTGTGCAGAAAACAGTAACACTTGTTCAGAACGAAAGAAAGCACAGAGCCCCAGATTTTATGTTGTGCTGGAGAGCTTGCAGAGCACTGGGGAAAAGCAGGCAGAGAATTCCCTGCTAGCACCTTCTCTGTGCCTGGGAAGCAGAAGTGTTCACATTGCTTCGCAGAATCGCTTTTGTGCAGAAAACACTAACAGTTGTTCAGATCGAAAGAAAGCACAGAGCCCAAGATTTTATGTTGTCCTGGAGAGCTTGCAGAGCACTGGGGAAAGGCAGGCAGAGAATTCCCTGCTAGCACCTTCTCTGTGCCTGGGAAGCAGAAGTGTTCACATTGCTTCGCAGAATCGCTTTTGTGCAGAAAACACTAACACTTGTTCAGAACGAAAGAAAGCACAGAGCCCCAGATTTTATGTTGTCCTGGAGAGCTTGCAGAGCACTGGGGAAAGGCAGGCAGAGTATTCCCTGCTAGCACCTTCTCTGTGCCTGGGAAGCAGAAGTGTTCACATTGCTTCGCAGAATCGCTTTTGTGCAGAAAACAGTAACACTTGTTCAGAACGAAAGAAAGCACAGAGCCCCAGATTTTATGTTGTCCTGGAGAGCTTGCAGAGCACTGGGGAAAGGCAGGCAGAGAATTCCCTGCTAGCACCTTCTCTGTGCCTGGGAAGCAGAAGTGTTCACTTTGCTTCGCAGAATCACTTTTGTGCAGAAAACAGTAACACTTGTTCAGAACGAAAGAAAGCACAGAGCCCCAGATTTTATGTTGTCCTGGAGAGCTTGCAGAGCACTGGGGAAAAGCAGGCAGAGAATTCCCTGCTAGCACCTTCTCTGTGCCTGGGAAGCAGAAGTGTTCACATTGCTTCGCAGAATCGCTTTTGTGCAGAAAACACTAACACTTGTTCAGATCGAAAGAAAGCACAGAGCCCCAGATTTTATGTTGTCCTGGAGAGCTTGCAGAGCACTGGGGAAAGGCAGGCAGAGAATTCCCTGCTAGCACCTTCTCTGTGCCTGGGAAGCAGAAGTGTTCACATTGCTTCGCAGAATCGCTTTTGTGCAGAAAACACTAACACTTGTTCAGAACAAAAGAAAGCACAGTGCCCCAGCTATTATGTTGTCCTGGAGAGCTTGCAGAGCACTGGGGAAAGGCAGGCAGAGAATTCCCTGCTAGCACCTTCTCTGTGCCTGTTCATATTGCTTGGCAGAATCGCTTTTGTGCAGAAAACAGTAACACCTGTTCAGAACGAAAGAAAGCACAGAGCCCCAGATTTTATGTTGTCCTGGAAAGCTTGCAGAGCACTGGGGAAAAGCAGGCAGAGAATTCCCTGCTAGCACCTTCTCTGTGCCTGGGAAGCAGAAGTGTTCACATTGCTTCGCAGAATCGCTTTTGTGCAGAAAACACTAACAGTTGTTCAGAACGAAAGAAAGCACAGAGCCCCAGATTTTATGTTGTCCTGGAGAGCTTGCAGAGCACTGGGGAAAGGCAGGCAGAGAATTCCCTGCTAGCACCTTCTCTGTGCCTGGGAAGCACAAGTGTTCACATTGCTTCGCAGAATCGCTTTTGTGCAGAAAACGGTAACACTTGTTCAGAACGAAAGAAAGCACAGAGCCCCAGATTTTATGTTGTCCTGGAGAGCTTGCAGAGCACTGGGGAAAGGCAGGCAGAGTATTCCCTGCTAGCACCTTCTCTGTGCCTGGGAAGCAGAAGTGTTCACATTGCTTGGCAGAATCGCTTTTGTGCAGAAAACACTAACACTTGTTCAGAACGAAAGAAAGCACAGAGCCCCAGATTTTATGTTGTCCTGGAGAGCTTGCAGAGCACTGGGGAAAGGCAGGCAGAGAATTCCCTGCTAGCACCTTCTCTGTGCCTGGGAAACAGAAGTGTTCACATTGCTTCGCAGAATCGCTTTTGTGCAGAAAACAGTAACACTTGTTCAGAACGAAAGAAAGCACAGAGCCCCAGATTTTATGTTGTCCTGGAGAGCTTGCAGAGCACTGGGGAAAGGCAGGCAGAGAATTCCCTGCTAGCACCTTCTCTGTGCCTGGGAAGCAGAAGTGTTCACTTTGCTTCGCAGAATCACTTTTGTGCAGAAAACAGTAACACTTGTTCAGAACGAAAGAAAGCACAGAGCCCCAGATTTTATGTTGTCCTGGAGAGCTTGCAGAGCACTGGGGAAAAGCAGGCAGAGAATTCCCTGCTAGCACCTTCTCTGTGCCTGGGAAGCAGAAGTGTTCACATTGCTTCGCAGAATCGCTTTTGTGCAGAAAACACTAACACTTATTCAGATCGAAAGAAAGCACAGAGCCCAAGATTTTATGTTGTCCTGGAGAGCTTGCAGAGCACTGGGGAAAGGCAGGCAGAGAATTCCCTGCTAGCACCTTCTCTGTGCCTAGGAAGCAGAAGTGTTCACATTGCTTCGCAGAATCGCTTTTGTGCAGAAAACACTAACACTTGTTCAGAACAAAAGAAAGCACAGTGCCCCAGCTATTATGTTGTCCTGGAGAGCTTGCAGAGCACTGGGGAAAGGCAGGCAGAGAATTCCCTGCTAGCACCTTCTCTGTGCCTGTTCACATTGCTTGGCAGAATCGCTTTTGTGCAGAAAACAGTAACACCTGTTCAGAACGAAAGAAAGCACAGAGCCCCAGATTTTATGTTGTCCTGGAAAGCTTGCAGAGCACTGGGGAAAAGCAGGCAGAGAATTCCCTGCTAGCACCTTCTCTGTGCCTGGGAAGCAGAAGTGTTCACATTGCTTCGCAGAATCGCTTTTGTGCAGAAAACACTAACAGTTGTTCAGAACGAAAGAAAGCACAGAGCCCCAGATTTTATGTTGTCCTGGAGAGCTTGCAGAGCACTGGGGAAAGGCAGGCAGAGAATTCCCTGCTAGCACCTTCTCTGTGCCTGGGAAGCAGAAGTGTTCACATTGCTTCGCAGAATCGCTTTTGTGCAGAAAACAGTAACACTTGTTCAGAACGAAAGAAAGCACAGAGCCCCAGATTTTATGTTGTCCTGGAGAGCTTGCAGAGCACTGGGGAAAGGCAGGCAGAGTATTCCCTGCTAGCACCTTCTCTGTGCCTGGGAAGCAGAAGTGTTCACATTGCTTGGCAGAATCGCTTTTGTGCAGAAAACAGTAACACTTGTTCAGAACGAAAGAAAGCACAGAGCCCCAGATTTTATGTTGTCCTGGAGAGCTTGCAGAGCACTGGGGAAAGGCAGGCAGAGAATTCCCTGCTAGCACCTTCTCTGTGCCTGGGAAGCAGAAGTGTTCACATTGCTTCGCAGAATCGCTTTTGTGCAGAAAACAGTAACACTTGTTCAGAACGAAAGAAAGCACAGAGCCCCATATTTTATGTTGTCCTGGAGAGCTTGCAGAGCACTGGGGAAAAGCAGGCAGAGAATTCCCTGCTAGCACCTTCTCTGTGCCTGGGAAGCAGAAGTGTTCACATTGCTTCGCAGAATCGCTTTTGTGCAGAAAACAGTAACACTTGTTCAGATCGAAAGAAAGCACAGAGCCCCAGATTTTATGTTGTCCTGGAGAGCTTGCAGAGCACTGGGGAAAGGCAGGCAGAGAATTCCCTGCTAGCACCTTCTTTGTGCCTGGGAAGCAGAAGTGTTCACATTGCTTCGCAGAATCGCTTTTGTGCAGAAAACACTAACACTTGTTCAGAACGAAAGAAGGCACAGAGCCCCAGAGTTTATATTGTCCTGGAGACCTTGCAGAGCACTGGGTAAAGGCAGGCAGAGAATTCCCTGCTAGCACCTTCTCTGTGCCTGTTCACATTGCTTGGCACAATCGCTTTTGTGCAGAAAACAGTAACACTTGTTCAGAACGAAAGAAAGCACAGAGCCCCAGATTTTATGTTGTCCTGGAAAGCTTGCAGAGCACTGGGGAAAAGCAGGCAGAGAATTCCCTGCTAGCACCTTCTCTGTGCCTGGGAAGCAGAAGTGTTCACATTGCTTCGCAGAATCGCTTTTGTGCAGAAAACAGTGACACTTGTTCAGAACGAAAGAAAGCACAGAGCCCCAGATTTTATGTTGTCCTGGAGAGCTTGCAGAGCACTGGGGAAAGGCAGGCAGAGAATTCCCTGCTAGCACCTTCTCTGTGCCTGGGAAGCAGAAGTGTTCACATTGCTTCGCAGAATCGCTTTTGTGCAGAAAACAGTAACACTTGTTCAGAACGAAAGAAAGCACAGAGCCCCAGATTTTATGTTGTCCTGGAGAGCTTGCAGAGCACTGGGGAAAGGCAGGCAGAGAATTCCCTGCTAGCACCTTCTCTGTGCCTGGGAAGCAGAAGTGTTCACATTGCTTCGCAGAATCGCTTTTGTGCAGAAAACAGTAACACTTGTTCAGAACGAAAGAAGGCACAGAGCCCCAGAGTTTATATTGTCCTGGAGACCTTGCAGAGCACTGGGGAAAGGCAGGCAGAGAATTCCCTGCTAGCACCTTCTCTGTGCCTGTTCACATTGCTTGGCAGAATCGCTTTTGTGCAGAAAACAGTAACACCTGTTCAGAACGAAAGAAAGCACAGAGCCCCAGATTTTATGTTGTCCTGGAAAGCTTGCAGAGCACTGGGGAAAAGCAGGCAGAGAATTCCCTGCTAGCACCTTCTCTGTGCCTGGGAAGCAGAAGTGTTCACATTGCTTCGCAGAATCGCTTTTGTGCAGAAAACAGTGACACTTGTTCAGAACGAAAGAAAGCACAGAGCCCCAGATTTTATGTTGTCCTGGAGAGCTTGCAGAGCACTGGGGAAAGGCAGGCAGAGAATTCCCTGCTAGCACCTTCTCTGTGCCTGGGAAGCAGAAGTATTCACTTTGCTTCGCAGAATCACTTTTGTGCAGAAAACAGTAACACTTGTTCAGAACGAAAGAAAGCACAGAGCCCCAGATTTTATGTTGTCCTGGAGAGCTTGCAGAGCACTGGCGAAAAGCAGGCAGTGAATTCCCTGCTAGCACCTTCTCTGTGCCTGGGAAGCAGAAGTGTTCACATTGCTTCGCAGAATCGCTTTTGTGCAGAAAACACTAACACTTGTTCAGATCGAAAGAAAGCACAGAGCCCAAGATTTTATGTTGTCCTGGAGAGCTTGCAGAGCACTGGGGAAAGGCAGGCAGAGAATTCCCTGCTAGCACCTTCTCTGTGCCTGGGAAGCAGAAGTGTTCACATTGCTTCGCAGAATCGCTTTTGTGCAGAAAACACTAACACTTGTTCAGAACAAAAGAAAGCACAGTGCCCCAGCTATTATGTTGTCCTGGAGAGCTTGCAGAGCACTGGGGAAAGGCAGGCAGAGAATTCCCTGCTAGCACCTTCTCTGTGCCTGTTCACATTGCTTGGCAGAATCGCTTTTGTGCAGAAAACAGTAACACCTGTTCAGAACGAAAGAAAGCACAGAGCCCCAGATTTTATGTTGTCCTGGAAAGCTTGCAGAGCACTGGGGAAAAGCAGGCAGAGAATTCCCTGCTAGCACCTTCTTTGTGCCTGGGAAGCAGAAGTGTTCACATTGCTTCGCAGAATCGCTTTTGTGCAGAAAACAGTAACACTTGTTCAGAACGAAAGAAAGCACAGAGCCCCAGATTTTATGTTGTCCTGGAGAGCTTGCAGAGCACTGGGGAAAGGCAGGCAGAGAATTCCCTGCTAGCACCTTCTCTGTGCCTGGGAAGCAGAAGTGTTCACATTGCTTCGCAGAATCGCTTTTGTGCAGAAAACAGTAACACTTGTTCAGAACGAAAGAAAGCACAGAGCCCCAGATTTTATGTTGTCCTGGAGAGCTTGCAGAGCACTGGGGAAAGGCAGGCAGAGTATTCCCTGCTAGCACCTTCTCTGTGCCTGGGAAGCAGAAGTGTTCACATTGCTTCGCAGAATCGCTTTTGTGCAGAAAACAGTAACACTTGTTCAGAACGAAAGAAAGCACAGAGCCCCAGATTTTATGTTGTCCTGGAGAGCTTGCAGAGCACTGGGGAAAGGCAGGCAGAGAATTCCCTGCTAGCACCTTCTCTGTGCCTGGGAAACAGAAGTGTTCACATTGCTTCGCAGAATCGCTTTTGTGCAGAAAACAGTAACACTTGTTCAGAACGAAAGAAAGCACAGAGCCCCATATTTTATGTTGTCCTGGAGAGCTTGCAGAGCACTGGGGAAAAGCAGGCAGAGAATTCCCTGCTAGCACCTTCTCTGTGCCTGGGAAGCAGAAGTGTTCACATTGCTTCGCAGAATCGCTTTTGTGCAGAAAACAGTAACACTTGTTCAGATCGAAAGAAAGCACAGAGCCCCAGATTTTATGTTGTCCTGGAGAGCTTGCAGAGCACTGGGGAAAGGCAGGCAGAGAATTCCCTGCTAGCACCTTCTTTGTGCCTGGGAAGCAGAAGTGTTCACATTGCTTCGCAGAATCGCTTTTGTGCAGAAAACACTAACACTTGTTCAGAACGAAAGAAGGCACAGAGCCCCAGAGTTTATATTGTCCTGGAGACCTTGCAGAGCACTGGGTAAAGGCAGGCAGAGAATTCCCTGCTAGCACCTTCTCTGTGCCTGTTCACATTGCTTGGCACAATCGCTTTTGTGCAGAAAACAGTAACACTTGTTCAGAACGAAAGAAAGCACAGAGCCCCAGATTTTATGTTGTCCTGGAAAGCTTGCAGAGCACTGGGGAAAAGCAGGCAGAGAATTCCCTGCTAGCACCTTCTCTGTGCCTGGGAAGCAGAAGTGTTCACATTGCTTCGCAGAATCGCTTTTGTGCAGAAAACAGTGACACTTGTTCAGAACGAAAGAAAGCACAGAGCCCCAGATTTTATGTTGTCCTGGAGAGCTTGCAGAGCACTGGGGAAAGGCAGGCAGAGAATTCCCTGCTAGCACCTTCTCTGTGCCTGGGAAGCAGAAGTGTTCACATTGCTTCGCAGAATCGCTTTTGTGCAGAAAACAGTAACACTTGTTCAGAACGAAAGAAAGCACAGAGCCCCAGATTTTATGTTGTCCTGGAGAGCTTGCAGAGCACTGGGGAAAGGCAGGCAGTGAATTCCCTGCTAGCACCTTCTCTGTGCCTGGGAAGCAGAAGTGTTCACATTGCTTCGCAGAATCGCTTTTGTGCAGAAAACACTAACACTTGTTCAGAACGAAAGAAAGCACAGAGCCCCAGATTTTACGTTGTCCTGGAGAGCTTGCAGAGCACTGGGGAAAGGCAGGCAGAGAATTTCCTGCTAGCACCTTCTCTGTGCCTGGGAAGCACAAGTGTTCACATTGCTTCGCAGAATCGCTTTTGTGCAGAAAACAGTAACACTTGTTCAGAACGAAAGAAAGCACAGAGCCCCAGATTTTATGTTGTCCTGGAGAGCTTGCAGAGCACTGGGGAAAGGCAGGCAGAGAATTCCCTGCTAGCACCTTCTCTGTGCCTGTTCACATTGCTTGGCAGAATCGCTTTTGTGCAGAAAACAGTAACACCTGTTCAGAACGAAAGAAAGCACAGAGCCCCAGATTTTATGTTGTCCTGGAAAGCTTGCAGAGCACTGGGGAAAAGCAGGCAGAGAATTCCCTGCTAGCACCTTCTCTGTGCCTGGGAAGCAGAAGTGTTCACATTGCTTCGCAGAATCGCTTTTGTGCAGAAAACAGTGACACTTGTTCAGAACGAAAGAAAGCACAGAGCCCCAGATTTTATGTTGTCCTGGAGAGCTTGCAGAGCAGTGGGGAAAGGCAGGCAGAGAATGCCCTGCTAGCACCTTCTCTGTGCCTGGGAAGCAGAAGTGTTCACATTGCTTCGCAGAATCGCTTTTGTGCAGAAAACAGTAACACTTGTTCAGAACGAAAGAAAGCACAGAGCCCCAGATTTTATGTTGTCCTGGAGAGCTTGCAGAGCACTGGGGAAAGGCAGGCAGAGAATTCCCTGCTAGCACCTTCTCTGTGCCTGGGAAACAGAAGTGTTCACATTGCTTCGCAGAATCGCTTTTGTGCAGAAAACAGTAACACTTGTTCAGAACGAAAGAAAGCACAGAGCCCCATATTTTATGTTGTCCTGGAGAGCTTGCAGAGCACTGGGGAAAAGCAGGCAGAGAATTCCCTGCTAGCACCTTCTCTGTGCCTGGGAAGCAGAAGTGTTCACATTGCTTCGCAGAATCGCTTTTGTGCAGAAAACAGTAACACTTGTTCAGATCGAAAGAAAGCACAGAGCCCCAGATTTTATGTTGTCCTGGAGAGCTTGCAGAGCACTGGGGAAAGGCAGGCAGAGAATTCCCTGCTAGCACCTTCTTTGTGCCTGGGAAGCAGAAGTGTTCACATTGCTTCGCAGAATCGCTTTTGTGCAGAAAACACTAACACTTGTTCAGAACGAAAGAAGGCACAGAGCCCCAGAGTTTATATTGTCCTGGAGACCTTGCAGAGCACTGGGTAAAGGCAGGCAGAGAATTCCCTGCTAGCACCTTCTCTGTGCCTGTTCACATTGCTTGGCACAATCGCTTTTGTGCAGAAAACAGTAACACTTGTTCAGAACGAAAGAAAGCACAGAGCCCCAGATTTTATGTTGTCCTGGAAAGCTTGCAGAGCACTGGGGAAAAGCAGGCAGAGAATTCCCTGCTAGCACCTTCTCTGTGCCTGGGAAGCAGAAGTGTTCACATTGCTTCGCAGAATCGCTTTTGTGCAGAAAACAGTGACACTTGTTCAGAACGAAAGAAAGCACAGAGCCCCAGATTTTATGTTGTCCTGGAGAGCTTGCAGAGCACTGGGGAAAGGCAGGCAGAGAATTCCCTGCTAGCACCTTCTCTGTGCCTGGGAAGCAGAAGTGTTCACATTGCTTCGCAGAATCGCTTTTGTGCAGAAAACAGTAACACTTGTTCAGAACGAAAGAAAGCACAGAGCCCCAGATTTTATGTTGTCCTGGAGAGCTTGCAGAGCACTGGGGAAAGGCAGGCAGTGAATTCCCTGCTAGCACCTTCTCTGTGCCTGGGAAGCAGAAGTGTTCACATTGCTTCGCAGAATCGCTTTTGTGCAGAAAACACTAACACTTGTTCAGAACGAAAGAAAGCACAGAGCCCCAGATTTTACGTTGTCCTGGAGAGCTTGCAGAGCACTGGGGAAAGGCAGGCAGAGAATTTCCTGCTAGCACCTTCTCTGTGCCTGGGAAGCACAAGTGTTCACATTGCTTCGCAGAATCGCTTTTGTGCAGAAAACAGTAACACTTGTTCAGAACGAAAGAAAGCACAGAGCCCCAGATTTTATGTTGTCCTGGAGAGCTTGCAGAGCACTGGGGAAAGGCAGGCAGAGAATTCCCTGCTAGCACCTTCTCTGTGCCTGTTCACATTGCTTGGCAGAATCGCTTTTGTGCAGAAAACAGTAACACTTGTTCAGAACGAAAGAAAGCACAGAGCCCCAGATTTTATGTTGTCCTGGAAAGCTTGCAGAGCACTGGGGAAAAGCAGGCAGAGAATTCCCTGCTAGCACCTTCTCTGTGCCTGGGAAGCAGAAGTGTTCACATTGCTTCGCAGAATCGCTTTTGTGCAGAAAACAGTGACACTTGTTCAGAACGAAAGAAAGCACAGAGCCCCAGATTTTATGTTGTCCTGGAGAGCTTGCAGAGCAGTGGGGAAAGGCAGGCAGAGAATGCCCTGCTAGCACCTTCTCTGTGCCTGGGAAACAGAAGTGTTCACATTGCTTCGCAGAATCGCTTTTGTGCAGAAAACTAACAGTTGTTCAGAACGAAAGAAAGCACAGAGCCCCAGATTTTATGTTGTCCTGGAGAGCTTGCAGAGCACTGGGGAAAGGCAGGCAGAGAATTCCCTGCTAGCACCTTCTCTGTGCCTGGGAAGCAGAAGTGTTCACATTGCTTGGCAGAATCGCTTTTGTGCAGAAAACAGTAACACTTGTTCAGAACGAAAGAAAGCACAGAGCCCCAGATTTTATGTTGTCCTGGAGAGCTTGCAGAGCACTGGGGAAAAGCAGGCAGAGAATTCCCTGCTAGCACCTTCTCTGTGCCTGGGAAGCAGAAGTGTTCACTTTGCTTCGCAGAATCACTTTTGTGCAGAAAACAGTAACACTTGTTCAGAACGAAAGAAAGCACAGAGCCCCAGATTTTATGTTGTCCTGGAGAGCTTGCAGAGCACTGGGGAAAAGCAGGCAGAGAATTCCCTGCTAGCACCTTCTCTGTGCCTGGGAAGCAGAAGTGTTCACATTGCTTCGCAGAATCGCTTTTGTGCAGAAAACAGTAACACTTGTTCAGATCGAAAGAAAGCACAGAGCCCAAGATTTTATGTTGTCCTGGAGAGCTTGCAGAGCACTGGGGAAAGGCAGGCAGAGAATTCCCTGCTAGCACCTTCTCTGTGCCTGGGAAGCAGAAGTGTTCACATTGCTTCGCAGAATCGCTTTTGTGCAGAAAACAGTAACACTTGTTCAGAACGAAAGAAAGCACAGAGCCCAAGATTTTATGTTGTCCTGGAGAGCTTGCAGAGCACTGGGGAAAAGCAGGCAGAGAATTCCCTGCTAGCACCTTCTCTGTGCCTGTTCACATTGCTTGGCAGAATCGCTTTTGTGCAGAAAACAGTAACACTTGTTCAGAACGAAAGAAAGCACAGAGCCCCAGATTTTATGTTGTCCTGGAAAGCTTGCAGAGCACTGGGGAAAAGCAGGCAGAGAATTCCCTGCTAGCACCTTCTCTGTGCCTGGGAAGCAGAAGTGTTCACATTGCTTCGCAGAATCGCTTTTGTGCAGAAAACAGTAACACTTGGTCAGAACGAAAGAAAGCACAGAGCCCCAGATTTTATGTTGTCCTGGAGACCTTGCAGAGCACTGGGGAAAGGCAGGCAGAGAATTCCCTGCTAGCACCTTCTCTGTGCCTGGGAAGCAGAAGTGTTCACATTGCTTCGCAGAATCGCTTTTGTGCAGAAAACAGTAACACTTGTTCAGAACGTAAGAAAGCACAGAGCCCCAGATTTTATGTTGTCCTGGAGAGCTTGCAGAGCACTGGGGAAAGGCAGGCAGAGAATTCCCTGCTAGCACCTTCTCTGTGCCTGGGAAGCAGAAGTGTTCACATTGCTTCGCAGAATCGCTTTTGTGCAGAAAACACTAACACTTGTTCTGATCGAAAGAAAGCACAGAGCCAAAGATTTTATGTTGTCCTGGAGAGCTTGCAGAGCACTGGGGAAAGGCAGGCAGAGAATTCCCTGCTAGCACCTTCTCTGTGCCTGGGAAGCAGAAGTGTTCACATTGCTTCGCAGAATCGCTTTTGTGCAGAAAACACTAACACTTGTTCAGAACGAAAGAAAGCACAGAGCCCCAGATTTTATGTTGTCCTGGAGAGCTTGCAGAGCACTGGGGAAAGGCAGGCAGAGAATTCCCTGCTAGCACCTTCTCTGTGCCTGGGAAGCAGAAGTGTTCACATTGCTTCGCAGAATCGCTTTTGTGCAGAAAACAGTAACACTTGTTCAGAACGAAAGAAGGCACAGAGCCCCAGAGTTTATATTGTCCTGGAGACCTTGCAGAGCACTGGGGAAAGGCAGGCAGAGAATTCCCTCCTAGCACCTTCTCTGTGCCTGTTCACATTGCTTGGCAGAATCGCTTTTGTGCAGAAAACAGTAACACCTGTTCAGAACGAAAGAAAGCACAGAGCCCCAGATTTTATGTTGTCCTGGAAAGCTTGCAGAGCACTGGGGAAAAGCAGGCAGAGAATTCCCTGCTAGCACCTTCTCTGTGCCTGGGAAGCAGAAGTGTTCACATTGCTTCGCAGAATCGCTTTTGTGCAGAAAACAGTGACACTTGTTCAGAACGAAAGAAAGCACAGAGCCCCAGATTTTATGTTGTCCTGGAGAGCTTGCAGAGCACTGGGGAAAGGCAGGCAGAGAATGCCCTGCTAGCACCTTCTCTGTGCCTTGGAAACAGAAGTGTTCACATTGCTTCGCAGAATCGCTTTTGTGCAGAAAACAGTAACACTTGTTCAGATCGAAAGAAAGCACAGAGCCCCAGATTTTATGTTGTCCTGGAGAGCTTGCAGAGCACTGGGGAAAAGCAGGCAGAGAATTCCCTGCTAGCACCTTCTCTGTGCCTGGGAAGCAGAAGTGTTCACATTGCTTCGCAGAATCGCTTTTGTGCAGAAAACAGTAACACTTGTTCAGAACGAAAGAAAGCACAGAGCCCCAGATTTTATGTTGTCCTGGAGAGCTTGCAGAGCACTGGGGAAAGGCAGGCAGAGAATTCCCTGCTAGCACCTTCTCTGTGCCTGGGAAGCAGAAGTGTTCACATTGCTTCGCAGAATCGCTTTTGTGCAGAAAACAGTAACACTTGTTCAGAACGTAAGAAAGCACAGAGCCCCAGATTTTATGTTGTGCTGGAGAGCTTGCAGAGCACTGGGGAAAAGCAGGCAGAGAATTCCCTGCTAGCACCTTCTCTGTGCCTGGGAAGCAGAAGTGTTCACATTGCTTCGCAGAATCGCTTTTGTGCAGAAAACACTAACAGTTGTTCAGATCGAAAGAAAGCACAGAGCCCAAGATTTTATGTTGTCCTGGAGAGCTTGCAGAGCACTGGGGAAAGGCAGGCAGAGAATTCCCTGCTAGCACCTTCTCTGTGCCTGGGAAGCAGAAGTGTTCACATTGCTTCGCAGAATCGCTTTTGTGCAGAAAACACTAACACTTGTTCAGAACGAAAGAAAGCACAGAGCCCCAGATTTTATGTTGTCCTGGAGAGCTTGCAGAGCACTGGGGAAAGGCAGGCAGAGTATTCCCTGCTAGCACCTTCTCTGTGCCTGGGAAGCAGAAGTGTTCACTTTGCTTCGCAGAATCACTTTTGTGCAGAAAACAGTAACACTTGTTCAGAATGAAAGAAAGCACAGAGCCCCAGATTTTATGTTGTCCTGGAGAGCTTGCAGAGCACTGGGGAAAAGCAGGCAGAGAATTCCCTGCTAGCACCTTCTCTGTGCCTGGGAAGCAGAAGTGTTCACATTGCTTCGCAGAATCGCATTTGTGCAGAAAAATCTAACACTTGTTCAGAACGAAAGAAAGCACAGAGCCCCAGATTTTATGTTGTCCTGGAGAGCTTGCAGAGCACTGGGGAAAAGCAGGCAGAGAATTCCCTGCTAGCACCTTCTCTGTGCCTGGGAAGCAGAAGTGTTCACATTGCTTCGCAGAATCGCTTTTGTGCAGAAAACAGTAACACTTGTTCAGATCGAAAGAAAGAACAGAGCCCCAGATTTACTGTTGTCCTGGAGAGCTTGCAGAGCACTGGGGAAAGGCAGGCAGAGAATTCCCTGCTAGCACCTTCTCTGTGCCTGGGAAGCAGAAGTGTTCACATTGCTTCGCAGAATCGCTTTTGTGCAGAAAACAGTAACACTTGGTCAGAACGAAAGAAAGCACAGAGCCCCAGATTTTATGTTGTCCTGGAGAGCTTGCAGAGCACTGGGGAAAGGCAGGCAGAGAATTCCCTGCTAGCACCTTCTCTGTGCCTGGGAAGCAGAAGTGTTCACATTGCTTCGCAGAATCGCTTTTGTGCAGAAAACAGTAACACTTGGTCAGAACGAAAGAAAGCACAGAGCCCCAGATTTTATGTTGTCCTGGAGACCTTGCAGAGCACTGGGGAAAGGCAGGCAGAGAATTCCCTGCTAGCACCTTCTCTGTGCCTGTTCACATTGCTTGGCAGAATCGCTTTTGTGCAGAAAACAGTAACACCTGTTCAGAACGAAAGAAAGCACAGAGCCCCAGATGTTATGTTGTCCTGGAAAGCTTGCAGAGCACTGGGGAAAAGCAGGCAGAGAATTCCCTGCTAGCACCTTCTCTGTGCCTGGGAAGCAGAAGTGTTCACATTGCTTCGCAGAATCGCTTTTGTGCAGAAAACAGTGACACTTGTTCAGAACGAAAGAAAGCACAGAGCCCCAGATTTTATGTTGTCCTGGAGAGCTTGCAGAGCACTGGGGAAAGGCAGGCAGAGAATGCCCTGCTAGCACCTTCTCTGTGCCTGGGAAACAGAAGTGTTCACATTGCTTCGCAGAATCGCTTTTGTGCAGAAAACAGTAACACTTGTTCAGATCGAAAGAAAGCACAGAGCCCCAGATTTTATGTTGTCCTGGAGAGCTTGCAGAGCACTGGGGAAAGGCAGGCAGAGAATTCCCTGCTAGCACCTTCTCTGTGCCTGGGAAGCAGAAGTGTTCACATTGCTTCGCAGAATCGCTTTTGTGCAGAAAACAGTAACACTTGTTCAGAACGAAAGAAAGCACAGAGCCCCAGATTTTATGTTGTGCTGGAGAGCTTGCAGAGCACTGGGGAAAAGCAGGCAGAGAATTCCCTGCTAGCACCTTCTCTGTGCCTGGGAAGCAGAAGTGTTCACATTGCTTCGCAGAATCGCTTTTGTGCAGAAAACACTAACAGTTGTTCAGATCGAAAGAAAGCACAGAGCCCAAGATTTTATGTTGTCCTGGAGAGCTTGCAGAGCACTGGGGAAAGGCAGGCAGAGAATTCCCTGCTAGCACCTTCTCTGTGCCTGGGAAGCAGAAGTGTTCACATTGCTTCGCAGAATCGCTTTTGTGCAGAAAACACTAACACTTGTTCAGAACGAAAGAAAGCACAGAGCCCCAGATTTTATGTTGTCCTGGAGAGCTTGCAGAGCACTGGGGAAAGGCAGGCAGAGTATTCCCTGCTAGCACCTTCTCTGTGCCTGGGAAGCAGAAGTGTTCACATTGCTTCGCAGAATCGCTTTTGTGCAGAAAACAGTAACACTTGTTCAGAACGAAAGAAAGCACAGAGCCCCAGATTTTATGTTGTCCTGGAGAGCTTGCAGAGCACTGGGGAAAGGCAGGCAGAGAATTCCCTGCTAGCACCTTCTCTGTGCCTGGGAAGCAGAAGTGTTCACATTGCTTGGCAGAATCACTTTTGTGCAGAAAACAGTAACACTTGTTCAGAACGAAAGAAAGCACAGAGCCCCAGATTTTATGTTGTCCTGGAGAGCTTGCAGAGCACTGGGGAAAAGCAGGCAGAGAATTCCCTGCTAGCACCTTCTCTATGCCTGGGAAGCAGAAGTGTTCACATTGCTTCGCAGAATCGCTTTTGTGCAGAAAACACTAACACTTGTTCAGAACGAAAGAAAGCACAGAGCCCCAGATTTTATGTTGTCCTGGAGAGCTTGCAGAGCACTGGGGAAAGGCAGGCAGAGAATTCCCTGCTAGCACCTTCTCTGTGCCTGGGAAGCACAAGTGTTCACATTGCTTCGCAGAATCGCTTTTGTGCAGAAAACAGTAACACTTGTTCAGAACGAAAGAAAGCACAGAGCCCCAGATTTTATGTTGTCCTGGAGAGCTTGCAGAGCACTGGGGAAAAGCAGGCAGAGAATTCCCTGCTAGCACCTTCTCTGTGCCTGGGAAGCAGAAGTGTTCACATTGCTTCGCAGAATCGCTTTTGTGCAGAAAACACTAACACTTGTTCAGATCGAAAGAAAGCACAGAGCCCAAGATTTTATGTTGTCCTGGAGAGCTTGCAGAGCACTGGGGAAAGGCAGGCAGAGAATTCCCTGCTAGCACCTTCTCTGTGCCTGGGAAGCAGAAGTGTTCACATTGCTTCGCAGAATCGCTTTTGTGCAGAAAACAGTAACACTTGTTCAGAACAAAAGAAAGCACAGTGCCCCAGCTATTATGTTGTCCTGGAGAGCTTGCAGAGCACTGGGGAAAGGCAGGCAGAGAATTCCCTGCTAGCACCTTCTCTGTGCCTGTTCACATTGCTTGGCAGAATCGCTTTTGTGCAGAAAACAGTAACACCTGTTCAGAACGAAAGAAAGCACAGAGCCCCAGATTTTATGTTGTCCTGGAAAGCTTGCAGAGCACTGGGGAAAAGCAGGCAGAGAATTCCCTGCTAGCACCTTCTCTGTGCCTGGGAAGCAGAAGTGTTCACATTGCTTCGCAGAATCGCTTTTGTGCAGAAAACACTAACACTTGTTCAGAACAAAAGAAAGCACAGTGCCCCAGCTATTATGTTGTCCTGGAGAGCTTGCAGAGCACTGGGGAAAGGCAGGCAGAGAATTCCCTGCTAGCACCTTCTCTGTGCCTGTTCACATTGCTTGGCAGAATCGCTTTTGTGCAGAAAACAGTAACACCTGTTCAGAACGAAAGAAAGCACAGAGCCCCAGATTTTATGTTGTCCTGGAAAGCTTGCAGAGCACTGGGGAAAAGCAGGCAGAGAATTCCCTGCTAGCACCTTCTCTGTGCCTGGGAAGCAGAAGTGTTCACATTGCTTCGCAGAATCGCTTTTGTGCAGAAAACACTAACAGTTGTTCAGAACGAAAGAAAGCACAGAGCCCCAGATTTTATGTTGTCCTGGAGAGCTTGCAGAGCACTGGGTAATGGCAGGCAGAGAATTCCCTGCTAGCACCTTCTCTGTGCCTGGGAAGCACAAGTGTTCACATTGCTTCGCAGAATCGCTTTTGTGCAGAAAACAGTAACACTTGTTCAGAACGAAAGAAAGCACAGAGCCCCAGATTTTATGTTGTCCTGGAGAGCTTGCAGAGCACTGGGGAAAGGCAGGCAGAGTATTCCCTGCTAGCACCTTCTCTGTGCCTGGGAAGCAGAAGTGTTCACATTGCTTGGCAGAATCGCTTTTGTGCAGAAAACAGTAACACTTGTTCAGAACGAAAGAAAGCACAGAGCCCCAGATTTTATGTTGTCCTGGAGAGCTTGCAGAGCACTGGGGAAAGGCAGGCAGAGAATTCCCTGCTAGCACCTTCTCTGTGCCTGGGAAACAGAAGTGTTCACATTGCTTCGCAGAATCGCTTTTGTGCAGAAAACAGTAACACTTGTTCAGATCGAAAGAAAGCACAGAGCCCCAGATTTTATGTTGTCCTGGAGAGCTTGCAGAGCACTGGGGAAAGGCAGGCAGAGAATTCCCTGCTAGCACCTTCTCTGTGCCTGGGAAGCAGAAGTGTTCACATTGCTTCGCAGAATCGCTTTTGTGCAGAAAACACTAACACTTGTTCAGAACGAAAGAAGGCACAGAGCCCCAGAGTTTATATTGTCCTGGAGACCTTGCAGAGCACTGGGTAAAGGCAGGCAGAGAATTCCCTGCTAGCACCTTCTCTGTGCCTGTTCACATTGCTTGGCACAATCGCTTTTGTGCAGAAAACAGTAACACTTGTTCAGAACGAAAGAAAGCACAGAGCCCCAGATTTTATGTTGTCCTGGAAAGCTTGCAGAGCACTGGGGAAAAGCAGGCAGAGAATTCCCTGCTAGCACCTTCTCTGTGCCTGGGAAGCAGAAGTGTTCACATTGCTTCGCAGAATCGCTTTTGTGCAGAAAACAGTGACACTTGTTCAGAACGAAAGAAAGCACAGAGCCCCAGATTTTATGTTGTCCTGGAGAGCTTGCAGAGCACTGGGGAAAGGCAGGCAGAGAATTCCCTGCTAGCACCTTCTCTGTGCCTGGGAAGCAGAAGTGTTCACATTGCTTCGCAGAATCGCTTTTGTGCAGAAAACAGTAACACTTGTTCAGAACGAAAGAAAGCACAGAGCCCCAGATTTTATGTTGTCCTGGAGAGCTTGCAGAGCACTGGGGAAAGGCAGGCAGTGAATTCCCTGCTAGCACCTTCTCTGTGCCTGGGAAGCAGAAGTGTTCACATTGCTTCGCAGAATCGCTTTTGTGCAGAAAACAGTAACACTTGTTCAGAACGAAAGAAAGCACAGAGCCCCAGATTTTATGTTGTCCTGGAGAGCTTGCAGAGCACTGGGGAAAGGCAGGCAGAGAATTTCCTGCTAGCACCTTCTCTGTGCCTGGGAAGCAGAAGTGTTCACATTGCTTCGCAGAATCGCTTTTGTGCAGAAAACAGTAACACTTGTTCAGAACGAAAGAAAGCACAGAGCCCCAGATTTTATGTTGTCCTGGAGAGCTTGCAGAGCACTGGGGAAAGGCAGGCAGAGTATTCCCTGCTAGCACCTTCTCTGTGCCTGGGAAGCAGAAGTGTTCACATTGCTTCGCAGAATCGCTTTTGTGCAGAAAACACTAACACTTGTTCAGATCGAAAGAAAGCACAGAGCCCCAGATTTTATGTTGTCCTGGAGAGCTTGCAGAGCACTGGGGAAAGGCAGGCAGAGAATTCCCTGCTAGCACCTTCTCTGTGCCTGGGAAGCAGAAGTGTTCACATTGCTTCGCAGAATCGCTTTTGTGCAGAAAACAGTAACACTTGTTCAGAACGAAAGAAGGCACAGAGCCCCAGAGTTTATATTGTCCTGGAGACCTTGCAGAGCACTGGGGAAAGGCAGGCAGAGAATTCCCTGCTAGCACCTTCTCTGTGCCTGTTCACATTGCTTGGCAGAATCGCTTTTGTGCAGAAAACAGTAACACTTGTTCAGAACGAAAGAAAGCACAGAGCCCCAGATTTTATGTTGTCCTGGAAAGCTTGCAGAGCACTGGGGAAAAGCAGGCAGAGAATTCCCTGCTAGCACCTTCTCTGTGCCTGGGAAGCAGATGTGTTCACATTGCTTCGCAGAATCGCTTTTGTGCAGAAAACACTAACACTTGTTCAGAACGAAAGAAAGCACAGAGCCCCAGATTTTATGTTGTCCTGGAGAGCTTGCAGAGCACTGGGGAAAGGCAGGCAGTGAATTCCCTGCTAGCACCTTCTCTGTGCCTGGGAAGCAGAAGTGTTCACATTGCTTCGCAGAATCGCTTTTGTGCAGAAAACAGTGACACTTGTTCAGAACGAAAGAAAGCACAGAGCCCCAGATTTTATGTTGTCCTGGAGAGCTTGCAGAGCACTGGGGAAAGGCAGGCAGTGAATTCCCTGCTAGCACCTTCTCTGTGCCTGTTCACATTGCTTGGCAGAATCGCTTTTGCGCAGAAAACAGTAACACTTGTTCAGAACGAAAGAAAGCACAGAGCCCCAGATTTTATGTTGTCCTGGAGAGCTTGCAGAGCACTGGGGAAAGGCAGGCAGAGAATTCCCTGCTAGCACCTTCTCTGTGCCTGGGAAGCAGAAGTGTTCACATTGCTTCGCAGAATCGCTTTTGTGCAGAAAACAGTAACACTTGTTCAGAACGAAAGAAAGCACAGAGCCCCAGATTTTATGTTGTCCTGGAGAGCTTGCAGAGCACTGGGGAAAGGCAGGCAGAGAATTCCCTGCTAGCACCTTCTCTGTGCCTGGGAAGCAGAAGTGTTCACATTGCTTCGCAGAATCGCTTTTGTGCAGAAAACAGTAACACTTGTTCAGAACGAAAGAAAGCACAGAGCCCCAGATTTTATGTTGTCCTGGAGAGCTTGCAGAGCACTGGGGAAAAGCAGGCAGAGAATTCCCTGCTAGCACCTTCTCTGTGCCTGGGAAGCAGAAGTGTTCACATTGCTTCGCAGAATCACTTTTGTGCAGAAAACAGTAACACTTGTTCAGAACGAAAGAAAGCACAGAGCCCCAGATTTTATGTTGTCCTGGAGAGCTTGCAGAGCACTGGGGAAAAGCAGGCAGAGAATTCCCTGCTAGCACCTTCTCTGTGCCTGGGAAGCAGAAGTGTTCACATTGCTTCGCAGAATCGCTTTTGTGCAGAAAACACTAACAGTTGTTCAGAACGAAAGAAAGCACAGAGCCCCAGATTTTATGTTGTCCTGGAGAGCTTGCAGAGCACTGGGGAAAGGCAGGCAGAGAATTCCCTGCTAGCACCTTCTCTGTGCCTGGGAAGCAGAAGTGTTCACATTGCTTGGCAGAATCGCTTTTGTGCAGAAAACAGTAACACTTGTTCAGAACGAAAGAAAGCACAGAGCCCCAGATTTTATGTTGTCCTGGAGAGCTTGCAGAGCACTGGGGAAAAGCAGGCAGAGAATTCCCTGCTAGCACCTTCTCTGTGCCTGGGAAGCAGAAGTGTTCACTTTGCTTCGCAGAATCACTTTTGTGCAGAAAACAGTAACACTTGTTCAGAACGAAAGAAAGCACAGAGCCCCAGATTTTATGTTGTCCTGGAGAGCTTGCAGAGCACTGGGGAAAGGCAGGCAGAGAATTCCCTGCTAGCACCTTCTCTGTGCCTGGGAAGCAGAAGTGTTCACATTGCTTCGCAGAATCGCTTTTGTGCAGAAAACAGTAACACTTGTTCAGAACGAAAGAAGGCACAGAGCCCCAGAGTTTATATTGTCCTGGAGACCTTGCAGAGCACTGGGTAAAGGCAGGCAGAGAATTCCCTGCTAGCACCTTCTCTGTGCCTGTTCACATTGCTTGGCAGAATCGCTTTTGTGCAGAAAACAGTAACACTTGTTCAGAACAAAAGAAAGCACAGAGCCCCAGATTTTATGTTGTCCTGGAAAGCTTGCAGAGCACTGGGGAAAAGCAGGCAGAGAATTCCCTGCTAGCACCTTCTCTGTGCCTGGGAAGCAGAAGTGTTCACATTGCTTCGCAGAATCGCTTTTGTGCAGAAAACAGTGACACTTGTTCAGAACGAAAGAAAGCACAGAGCCCCAGATTTTATGTTGTCCTGGAGAGCTTGCAGAGCACTGGGGAAAGGCAGGCAGAGAATTCCCTGCTAGCACCTTCCCTGTGCCTGGGAAGCAGAAGTGTTCACATTGCGTCGCAGCATCGCTTTTGTGCAGAAAACAGTGACACTTGTTCAGAACGAAAGAAAGCACAGAGCCCCAGATTTTATGTTGTCCTGGAGAGCTTGCAGAGCACTGGGGAAAGGCAGGCAGAGAATTCCCTGCTAGCACCTTCTCTGTGCCTGGGAAGCAGAAGTGTTCACATTGCTTCGCAGAATCACTTTTGTGCAGAAAACACTAACAGTTGTTCAGAACGAAAGAAAGCACAGAGCCCCAGATTTTATGTTGTCCTGGAGAGCTTGCAGAGCACTGGGGAAAGGCAGGCAGAGAATTCCCTGCTAGCACCTTCTCTGTGCCTGGGAAGCAGAAGTGTTCACATTGCTTCGCAGAATCGCTTTTGTGCAGACAACAGTAACACTTGTTCAGAACGAAAGAAAGCACAGAGCCCCAGATTTTATGTTGTCCTGGAGAGCTTGCAGAGCACTGGGGAAAGGCAGGCAGAGAATTCCCTGCTAGCACCTTCTCTGTGCCTGGGAAGCAGAAGTGTTCACATTGCTTCGCAGAATCGCTTTTGTGCAGAAAACAGTAACACTTGTTCAGAACGAAAGAAAGCACAGAGCCCCAGATTTTATGTTGTCCTGGAGAGCTTGCAGAGCACTGGGGAAAAGCAGGCAGAGAATTCCCTGCTAGCACCTTCTCTGTGCCTGGGAAGCAGAAGTGTTCACATTGCTTCGCAGAATCACTTTTGTGCAGAAAACAGTAACACTTGTTCAGAACGAAAGAAAGCACAGAGCCCCAGATTTTATGTTGTCCTGGAGAGCTTGCAGAGCACTGCGGAAAAGCAGGCAGAGAATTCCCTGCTAGCACCTTCTCTGTGCCTGGGAAGCAGAAGTGTTCACATTGCTTCGCAGAATCGCTTTTGTGCAGAAAACAGTGACACTTGTTCAGAACGAAAGAAAGCACAGAGCCCCAGATTTTATGTTGTCCTGGAGAGCTTGCAGAGCACTGGGGAAAGGCAGGCAGAGAATTCCCTGCTAGCACCTTCTCTGTGCCTGGGAAGCAGAAGTGTTCACATTGCTTCGCAGAATCGCTTTTGTGCAGAAAACAGTAACACTTGTTCAGAACGAAAGAAAGCACAGAGCCCCAGATTTTATGTTGTCCTGGAGAGCTTGCAGAGCACTGGGGAAAGGCAGGCAGAGTATTCCCTGCTAGCACCTTCTCTGTGCCTGGGAAGCAGAAGTGTTCACATTGCTTGGCAGAATCGCTTTTGTGCAGAAAACAGTAACACTTGTTCAGAACGAAAGAAAGCACAGAGCCCCAGATTTTATGTTGTCCTGGAGAGCTTGCAGAGCACTGGGGAAAGGCAGGCAGAGAATTCCCTGCTAGCACCTTCTCTGTGCCTGGGAAGCAGAAGTGTTCACATTGCTTCGCAGAATCACTTTTGTGCAGAAAACACTAACAGTTGTTCAGAACGAAAGAAAGCACAGAGCCCCAGATTTTATGCTGTCCTGGAGAGCTTGCAGAGCACTGGGGAAAGGCAGGCAGAGAATTCCCTGCTAGCACCTTCTCTGTGCCTGGGAAGCAGAAGTGTTCACATTGCTTCGCAGAATCGCTTTTGTGCAGACAACAGTAACACTTGTTCAGAACGAAAGAAAGCACAGAGCCCCAGATTTTATGTTGTCCTGGAGAGCTTGCAGAGCACTGGGGAAAGGCAGGCAGAGAATTCCCTGCTAGCACCTTCTCTGTGCCTGGGAAGCAGAAGTGTTCACATTGCTTGGCAGAATCGCTTTTGTGCAGAAAACAGTAACACTTGTTCAGAACGAAAGAAAGCACAGAGCCCCAGATTTTATGTTGTCCTGGAGAGCTTGCAGAGCACTGGGGAAAAGCAGGCAGAGAATTCCCTGCTAGCACCTTCTCTGTGCCTGGGAAGCAGAAGTGTTCACATTGCTTCGCAGAATCACTTTTGTGCAGAAAACAGTAACACTTGTTCAGAACGAAAGAAAGCACAGAGCCCCAGATTTTATGTTGTCCTGGAGAGCTTGCAGAGCACTGCGGAAAAGCAGGCAGAGAATTCCCTGCTAGCACCTTCTCTGTGCCTGGGAAGCAGAAGTGTTCACATTGCTTCGCAGAATCGCTTTTGTGCAGAAAACACTAACAGTTGTTCAGAACGAAAGAAAGCACAGAGACCCAGATTTTATGTTGTCCTGGAGACCTTGCAGAGCACTGGGGAAAAGCAGGCAGAGAATTCCCTGCTAGCACCTTCTCTGTGCCTGGGAAGCAGAAGTGTTCACATTGCTTCGCAGAATCGCTTTTGTGCAGAAAACAGTAACACTTGTTCAGAACGAAAGAAAGCACAGAGCCCCAGATTTTATGTTGTCCTGGAGAGCTTGCAGAGCACTGGGGAAAGGCAGGCAGAGAATTCCCTGCTAGCACCTTCTCTGTGCCTGGGAAGCAGAAGTGTTCACATTGCTTCGCAGAATCGCTTTTGTGCAGAAAACAGTAACACTTGTTCAGAACGAAAGAAAGCACAGAGCCC
This sequence comes from Strix uralensis, assembly GCF_047716275.1. Classification (NCBI taxonomy): domain Eukaryota; kingdom Metazoa; phylum Chordata; class Aves; order Strigiformes; family Strigidae; genus Strix; species Strix uralensis. The sequence goes on from NC_133993.1 coordinate 1,200,439, forward strand.
CAGATTTTATGTTGTCCTGGAGAGCTTGCAGAGCACTGGGGAAAAGCAGGCAGAGAATTCCCTGCTAGCACCTTCTCTGTGCCTGGGAAGCAGAAGTGTTCACATTGCTTCGCAGAATCACTTTTGTGCAGAAAACAGTAACACTTGTTCAGAACGAAAGAAAGCACAGAGCCCCAGATTTTATGTTGTCCTGGAGAGCTTGCAGAGCACTGCGGAAAAGCAGGCAGAGAATTCCCTGCTAGCACCTTCTCTGTGCCTGGGAAGCAGAAGTGTTCACATTGCTTCGCAGAATCGCTTTTGTGCAGAAAACAGTGACACTTGTTCAGAACGAAAGAAAGCACAGAGCCCCAGATTTTATGTTGTCCTGGAGAGCTTGCAGAGCACTGGGGAAAGGCAGGCAGAGAATTCCCTGCTAGCACCTTCTCTGTGCCTGGGAAGCAGAAGTGTTCACATTGCTTCGCAGAATCGCTTTTGTGCAGAAAACAGTAACACTTGTTCAGAACGAAAGAAAGCACAGAGCCCCAGATTTTATGTTGTCCTGGAGAGCTTGCAGAGCACTGGGGAAAGGCAGGCAGAGTATTCCCTGCTAGCACCTTCTCTGTGCCTGGGAAGCAGAAGTGTTCACATTGCTTGGCAGAATCGCTTTTGTGCAGAAAACAGTAACACTTGTTCAGAACGAAAGAAAGCACAGAGCCCCAGATTTTATGTTGTCCTGGAGAGCTTGCAGAGCACTGGGGAAAGGCAGGCAGAGAATTCCCTGCTAGCACCTTCTCTGTGCCTGGGAAGCAGAAGTGTTCACATTGCTTCGCAGAATCACTTTTGTGCAGAAAACACTAACAGTTGTTCAGAACGAAAGAAAGCACAGAGCCCCAGATTTTATGCTGTCCTGGAGAGCTTGCAGAGCACTGGGGAAAGGCAGGCAGAGAATTCCCTGCTAGCACCTTCTCTGTGCCTGGGAAGCAGAAGTGTTCACATTGCTTCGCAGAATCGCTTTTGTGCAGACAACAGTAACACTTGTTCAGAACGAAAGAAAGCACAGAGCCCCAGATTTTATGTTGTCCTGGAGAGCTTGCAGAGCACTGGGGAAAGGCAGGCAGAGAATTCCCTGCTAGCACCTTCTCTGTGCCTGGGAAGCAGAAGTGTTCACATTGCTTGGCAGAATCGCTTTTGTGCAGAAAACAGTAACACTTGTTCAGAACGAAAGAAAGCACAGAGCCCCAGATTTTATGTTGTCCTGGAGAGCTTGCAGAGCACTGGGGAAAAGCAGGCAGAGAATTCCCTGCTAGCACCTTCTCTGTGCCTGGGAAGCAGAAGTGTTCACATTGCTTCGCAGAATCACTTTTGTGCAGAAAACAGTAACACTTGTTCAGAACGAAAGAAAGCACAGAGCCCCAGATTTTATGTTGTCCTGGAGAGCTTGCAGAGCACTGCGGAAAAGCAGGCAGAGAATTCCCTGCTAGCACCTTCTCTGTGCCTGGGAAGCAGAAGTGTTCACATTGCTTCGCAGAATCGCTTTTGTGCAGAAAACACTAACAGTTGTTCAGAACGAAAGAAAGCACAGAGACCCAGATTTTATGTTGTCCTGGAGACCTTGCAGAGCACTGGGGAAAAGCAGGCAGAGAATTCCCTGCTAGCACCTTCTCTGTGCCTGGGAAGCAGAAGTGTTCACATTGCTTCGCAGAATCGCTTTTGTGCAGAAAACAGTAACACTTGTTCAGAACGAAAGAAAGCACAGAGCCCCAGATTTTATGTTGTCCTGGAGAGCTTGCAGAGCACTGGGGAAAAGCAGGCAGAGAATTCCCTGCTAGCACCTTCTCTGTGCCTGGGAAGCAGAAGTGTTCACATTGCTTCGCAGAATCGCTTTTGTGCAGAAAACACTAACAGTTGTTCAGAACGAAAGAAAGCACAGAGCCCCAGATTTTATGTTGTCCTGGAGAGCTTGCAGAGCACTGGGGAAAGGCAGGCAGAGAATTCCCTGCTAGCACCTTCTCTGTGCCTGGGAAGCAGAAGTGTTCACATTGCTTGGCAGAATCGCTTTTGTGCAGAAAACAGTAACACTTGTTCAGAACGAAAGAAAGCACAGAGCCCCAGATTTTATGTTGTCCTGGAGAGCTTGCAGAGCACTGGGGAAAAGCAGGCAGAGAATTCCCTGCTAGCACCTTCTCTGTGCCTGGGAAGCAGAAGTGTTCACTTTGCTTCGCAGAATCACTTTTGTGCAGAAAACAGTAACACTTGTTCAGAACGAAAGAAAGCACAGAGCCCCAGATTTTATGTTGTCCTGGAGAGCTTGCAGAGCACTGGGGAAAGGCAGGCAGAGAATTCCCTGCTAGCACCTTCTCTGTGCCTGGGAAGCAGAAGTGTTCACATTGCTTCGCAGAATCGCTTTTGTGCAGAAAACAGTAACACTTGTTCAGAACGAAAGAAGGCACAGAGCCCCAGAGTTTATATTGTCCTGGAGACCTTGCAGAGCACTGGGTAAAGGCAGGCAGAGAATTCCCTGCTAGCACCTTCTCTGTGCCTGTTCACATTGCTTGGCAGAATCGCTTTTGTGCAGAAAACAGTAACACTTGTTCAGAACAAAAGAAAGCACAGAGCCCCAGATTTTATGTTGTCCTGGAAAGCTTGCAGAGCACTGGGGAAAAGCAGGCAGAGAATTCCCTGCTAGCACCTTCTCTGTGCCTGGGAAGCAGAAGTGTTCACATTGCTTCGCAGAATCGCTTTTGTGCAGAAAACAGTGACACTTGTTCAGAACGAAAGAAAGCACAGAGCCCCAGATTTTATGTTGTCCTGGAGAGCTTGCAGAGCACTGGGGAAAGGCAGGCAGAGAATTCCCTGCTAGCACCTTCCCTGTGCCTGGGAAGCAGAAGTGTTCACATTGCGTCGCAGAATCGCTTTTGTGCAGAAAACAGTGACACTTGTTCAGAACGAAAGAAAGCACAGAGCCCCAGATTTTATGTTGTCCTGGAGAGCTTGCAGAGCACTGGGGAAAGGCAGGCAGAGAATTCCCTGCTAGCACCTTCTCTGTGCCTGGGAAGCAGAAGTGTTCACATTGCTTCGCAGAATCACTTTTGTGCAGAAAACACTAACAGTTGTTCAGAACGAAAGAAAGCACAGAGCCCCAGATTTTATGTTGTCCTGGAGAGCTTGCAGAGCACTGGGGAAAGGCAGGCAGAGAATTCCCTGCTAGCACCTTCTCTGTGCCTGGGAAGCAGAAGTGTTCACATTGCTTCGCAGAATCGCTTTTGTGCAGACAACAGTAACACTTGTTCAGAACGAAAGAAAGCACAGAGCCCCAGATTTTATGTTGTCCTGGAGAGCTTGCAGAGCACTGGGGAAAGGCAGGCAGAGAATTCCCTGCTAGCACCTTCTCTGTGCCTGGGAAGCAGAAGTGTTCACATTGCTTCGCAGAATCGCTTTTGTGCAGAAAACAGTAACACTTGTTCAGAACGAAAGAAAGCACAGAGCCCCAGATTTTATGTTGTCCTGGAGAGCTTGCAGAGCACTGGGGAAAAGCAGGCAGAGAATTCCCTGCTAGCACCTTCTCTGTGCCTGGGAAGCAGAAGTGTTCACATTGCTTCGCAGAATCGCTTTTGTGCAGAAAACAGTAACACTTGTTCAGAACGAAAGAAAGCACAGAGCCCCAGATTTTATGTTGTCCTGGAGAGCTTGCAGAGCACTGCGGAAAAGCAGGCAGAGAATTCCCTGCTAGCACCTTCTCTGTGCCTGGGAAGCAGAAGTGTTCACATTGCTTCGCAGAATCGCTTTTGTGCAGAAAACAGTGACACTTGTTCAGAACGAAAGAAAGCACAGAGCCCCAGATTTTATGTTGTCCTGGAGAGCTTGCAGAGCACTGGGGAAAGGCAGGCAGAGAATTCCCTGCTAGCACCTTCTCTGTGCCTGGGAAGCAGAAGTGTTCACATTGCTTCGCAGAATCGCTTTTGTGCAGAAAACAGTAACACTTGTTCAGAACGAAAGAAAGAACAGAGCCCCAGATTTTATGTTGTCCTGGAGAGCTTGCAGAGCACTGGGGAAAGGCAGGCAGAGTATTCCCTGCTAGCACCTTCTCTGTGCCTGGGAAGCAGAAGTGTTCACATTGCTTGGCAGAATCGCTTTTGTGCAGAAAACAGTAACACTTGTTCAGAACGAAAGAAAGCACAGAGCCCCAGATTTTATGTTGTCCTGGAGAGCTTGCAGAGCACTGGGGAAAGGCAGGCAGAGAATTCCCTGCTAGCACCTTCTCTGTGCCTGGGAAGCAGAAGTGTTCACATTGCTTCGCAGAATCGCTTTTGTGCAGACAACAGTAACACTTGTTCAGAACGAAAGAAAGCACAGAGCCCCAGATTTTATGTTGTCCTGGAGAGCTTGCAGAGCACTGGGGAAAGGCAGGCAGAGAATTCCCTGCTAGCACCTTCTCTGTGCCTGGGAAGCAGAAGTGTTCACATTGCTTGGCAGAATCGCTTTTGTGCAGAAAACAGTAACACTTGTTCAGAACGAAAGAAAGCACAGAGCCCCAGATTTTATGTTGTCCTGGAGAGCTTGCAGAGCACTGGGGAAAAGCAGGCAGAGAATTCCCTGCTAGCACCTTCTCTGTGCCTGGGAAGCAGAAGTGTTCACATTGCTTCGCAGAATCACTTTTGTGCAGAAAACAGTAACACTTGTTCAGAACGAAAGAAAGCACAGAGCCCCAGATTTTATGTTGTCCTGGAGAGCTTGCAGAGCACTGCGGAAAAGCAGGCAGAGAATTCCCTGCTAGCACCTTCTCTGTGCCTGGGAAGCAGAAGTGTTCACATTGCTTCGCAGAATCGCTTTTGTGCAGAAAACACTAACAGTTGTTCAGAACGAAAGAAAGCACAGAGACCCAGATTTTATGTTGTCCTGGAGACCTTGCAGAGCACTGGGGAAAAGCAGGCAGAGAATTCCCTGCTAGCACCTTCTCTGTGCCTGGGAAGCAGAAGTGTTCACATTGCTTCGCAGAATCGCTTTTGTGCAGAAAACTAACACTTGTTCAGAACGAAAGAAAGCACAGAGCCCCAGATTTTATGTTGTCCTGGAGAGCTTGCAGAGCACTGGGGAAAAGCAGGCAGAGAATTCCCTGCTAGCACCTTCTCTGTGCCTGGGAAGCAGAAGTGTTCACTTTGCTTCGCAGAATCACTTTTGTGCAGAAAACAGTAACACTTGTTCAGAACGAAAGAAAGCACAGAGCCCCAGATTTTATGTTGTCCTGGAGAGCTTGCAGAGCACTGGGGAAAGGCAGGCAGAGAATTCCCTGCTAGCACCTTCTCTGTGCCTGGGAAGCAGAAGTGTTCACATTGCTTCGCAGAATCGCTTTTGTGCAGAAAACAGTAACACTTGTTCAGAACGAAAGAAGGCACAGAGCCCCAGAGTTTATATTGTCCTGGAGACCTTGCAGAGCACTGGGTAAAGGCAGGCAGAGAATTCCCTGCTAGCACCTTCTCTGTGCCTGTTTACATTGCTTCGCAGAATCGCTTTTGTGCAGAAAACAGTAACACTTGTTCAGAACGAAAGAAAGCACAGAGCCCCAGATTTTATGTTGTCCTGGAGAGCTTGCAGAGCACTGGGGAAAAGCAGGCAGAGAATTCCCTGCTAGCACCTTCTCTGTGCCTGGGAAGCAGAAGTGTTCACATTGCTTCGCAGAATCGCTTTTGTGCAGAAAACAGTAACACTTGTTCAGAACGAAAGAAAGCACAGAGCCCCAGATTTTATGTTGTCCTGGAGAGCTTGCAGAGCACTGGGGAAAGGCAGGCAGAGAATTCCCTGCTAGCACCTTCTCTGTGCCTGGGAAGCAGAAGTGTTCACATTGCGTCGCAGAATCGCTTTTGTGCAGAAAACAGTGACACTTGTTCAGAACGAAAGAAAGCACAGAGCCCCAGATTTTATGTTGTCCTGGAGAGCTTGCAGAGCACTGGGGAAAGGCAGGCAGAGAATTCCCTGCTAGCACCTTCTCTGTGCCTGGGAAGCAGAAGTGTTCATATTGCTTCGCAGAATCGCTTTTGTGCAGAAAACACTAACACTTGTTCAGAACGAAAGAAAGCACAGAGCCCCAGATTTTATGTTGTCCTGGAGAGCTTGCAGAGCACTGGGGAAAGGCAGGCAGAGAATTCCCTGCTAGCACCTTCTCTGTGCCTGGGAAGCAGAAGTGTTCACATTGCTTGGCAGAATCGCTTTTGTGCAGAAAACAGTAACACTTGTTCAGAACGAAAGAAAGCACAGAGCCCCAGATTTTATGTTGTCCTGGAGAGCTTGCAGAGCACTGGGGAAAAGCAGGCAGAGAATTCCCTGCTAGCACCTTCTCTGTGCCTGGGAAGCAGAAGTGTTCACTTTGCTTCGCAGAATCACTTTTGTGCAGAAAACAGTAACACTTGTTCAGAACGAAAGAAAGCACAGAGCCCCAGATTTTATGTTGTCCTGGAGAGCTTGCAGAGCACTGGGGAAAGGCAGGCAGAGAATTCCCTGCTAGCACCTTCTCTGTGCCTGTCCACATTGCTTGGCAGAATCGCTTTTGTGCAGAAAACAGTAACACTTGTTCAGAACGAAAGAAAGCACAGAGCCCCAGATTTTATGTTGTCCTGGAAAGCTTGCAGAGCACTGGGGAAAAGCAGGCAGAGAATTCCCTGCTAGCACCTTCTCTGTGCCTGGGAAGCAGAAGTGTTCACATTGCTTCGCAGAATCGCTTTTGTGCAGAAAACAGTGACACTTGTTCAGAACGAAAGAAAGCACAGAGCCCCAGATTTTATGTTGTTCTGGAGAGCTTGCAGAGCACTGGGGAAAGGCAGGCAGAGAATTCCCTGCTAGCACCTTCTCTGTGCCTGGGAAGCAGAAGTGTTCACATTGCTTCGCAGAATCGCTTTTGTGCAGAAAACAGTGACACTTGTTCAGAACGAAAGAAAGCACAGAGCCCCAGATTTTATGTTGTCCTGGAGAGCTTGCAGAGCACTGGGGAAAGGCAGGCAGAGAATTCCCTGCTAGCACCTTCTCTGTGCCTGGGAAGCAGAAGTGTTCACATTGCTTCGCAGAATCGCTTTTGTGCAGAAAACAGTAACACTTGTTCAGAACGAAAGAAAGCACAGAGCCCCAGATTTTATGTTGTCCTGGAGAGCTTGCAGAGCACTGGGGAAAGGCAGGCAGAGTATTCCCTGCTAGCACCTTCTCTGTGCCTGGGAAGCAGAAGTGTTCACATTGCTTCGCAGAATCGCTTTTGTGCAGAAAACAGTAACACTTGTTCAGAACGAAAGAAAGCACAGAGCCCCAGATTTTATGTTGTCCTGGAGAGCTTGCAGAGCACTGGGGAAAAGCAGGCAGAGAATTCCCTGCTAGCACCTTCTCTGTGCCTGGGAAGCAGAAGTGTTCACATTGCTTCGCAGAATCGCTTTTGTGCAGAAAACAGTAACACTTGTTCAGAACGAAAGAAAGCACAGAGCCCCAGATTTTATGTTGTCCTGGAGAGCTTGCAGAGCACTGGGGAAAAGCAGGCAGAGAATTCCCTGCTAGCACCTTCTCTGTGCCTGGGAAGCAGAAGTGTTCACATTGCTTGGCAGAATCGCTTTTGTGCAGAAAACAGTAACACTTGTTGAGAACGAAAGAAAGCACAGAGCCCCAGATTTTATGTTGTCCTGGAGAGCTTGCAGAGCACTGGGGAAAGGCAGGCAGAGTATTCCCTGCTAGCACCTTCTCTGTGCCTGGGAAGCAGAAGTGTTCACATTGCTTCGCAGAATCACTTTTGTGCAGAAAACAGTAACACTTGTTCAGAACGAAAGAAAGCACAGAGCCCCAGAGTTTATATTGTCCTGGAGACCTTGCAGAGCACTGGGGAAAGGCAGGCAGAGAATTCCCTGCTAGCACCTTCTCTGTGCCTGTTCACATTGCTTGGCAGAATCGCTTTTGTGCAGAAAACAGTAACACTTGTTCAGAACGAAAGAAAGCACAGAGCCCCAGATTTTATGTTGTCCTGGAGAGCTTGCAGAGCACTGGGGAAAGGCAGGCAGAGAATTCCCTGCTAGCACCTTCTCTGTGCCTGGGAAGCAGAAGTGTTCACATTGCTTCGCAGAATCGCTTTTGTGCAGAAAAGAGTAACACTTGTTCAGAACGAAAGAAAGCACAGAGCCCCAGATTTTATGTTGTCCTGGAGAGCTTGCAGAGCACTGGGGAAAGGCAGGCAGAGTATTCCCTGCTAGCACCTTCTCTGTGCCTGGGAAGCAGAAGTGTTCACATTGCTTCGCAGAATCGCTTTTGTGCAGAAAACAGTAACACTTGTTCAGAACGAAAGAAAGCACAGAGCCCCAGATTTTATGTTGTCCTGGAGAGCTTGCAGAGCACTGGGGAAAGGCAGGCAGAGAATTCCCTGCTAGCACCTTCTCTGTGCCTGGGAAGCAGAAGTGTTCACATTGCTTCGCAGAATCGCTTTTGTGCAGAAAACAGTAACACTTGTTCAGAACGAAAGAAAGCACAGAGCCCCAGATTTTATGTTGTCCTGGAGAGCTTGCAGAGCACTGGGGAAAAGCAGGCAGAGAATTCCCTGCTAGCACCTTCTCTGTGCCTGGGAAGCAGAAGTGTTCACATTGCTTGGCAGAATCGCTTTTGTGCAGAAAACAGTAACACTTGTTCAGAACGAAAGAAAGCACAGAGCCCCAGATTTTATGTTGTCCTGGAGAGCTTGCAGAGCACTGGGGAAAGGCAGGCAGAGTATTCCCTGCTAGCACCTTCTCTGTGCCTGGGAAGCAGAAGTGTTCACATTGCTTCGCAGAATCACTTTTGTGCAGAAAACAGTAACACTTGTTCAGAACGAAAGAAAGCACAGAGCCCCAGAGTTTATATTGTCCTGGAGACCTTGCAGAGCACTGGGGAAAGGCAGGCAGAGAATTCCCTGCTAGCACCTTCTCTGTGCCTGTTCACATTGCTTGGCAGAATCGCTTTTGTGCAGAAAACAGTAACACTTGTTCAGAACGAAAGAAAGCACAGAGCCCCAGATTTTATGTTGTCCTGGAAAGCTTGCAGAGCACTGGGGAAAAGCAGGCAGAGAATTCCCTGCTAGCACCTTCTCTGTGCCTGGGAAGCAGAAGTGTTCACATTGCTTCGCAGAATCGCTTTTGTGCAGAAAACAGTGACACTTGTTCAGAACGAAAGAAAGCACAGAGCCCCAGATTTTATGTTGTCCTGGAGAGCTTGCAGAGCACTGGGGAAAGGCAGGCAGAGAATTCCCTGCTAGCACCTTCTCTGTGCCTGGGAAGCAGAAGTGTTCACATTGCTTCGCAGAATCGCTTTTGTGCAGAAAACAGTGACACTTGTTCAGAACGAAAGAAAGCACAGAGCCCCAGATTTTATGTTGTCCTGGAGAGCTTGCAGAGCACTGGGGAAAGGCAGGCAGAGAATTCCCTGCTAGCACCTTCTCTGTGCCTGGGAAGCAGAAGTGTTCACATTGCTTCGCAGAATCGCTTTTGTGCAGAAAACAGTAACACTTGTTCAGAACGAAAGAAAGCACAGAGCCCCAGATTTTATGTTGTCCTGGAGAGCTTGCAGAGCACTGGGGAAAGGCAGGCAGAGTATTCCCTGCTAGCACCTTCTCTGTGCCTGGGAAGCAGAAGTGTTCACATTGCTTCGCAGAATCGCTTTTGTGCAGAAAACAGTAACACTTGTTCAGAACGAAAGAAAGCACAGAGCCCCAGATTTTATGTTGTCCTGGAGAGCTTGCAGAGCACTGGGGAAAAGCAGGCAGAGAATTCCCTGCTAGCACCTTCTCTGTGCCTGGGAAGCAGAAGTGTTCACATTGCTTCGCAGAATCGCTTTTGTGCAGAAAACAGTAACACTTGTTCAGAACGAAAGAAAGCACAGAGCCCCAGATTTTATGTTGTCCTGGAGAGCTTGCAGAGCACTGGGGAAAAGCAGGCAGAGAATTCCCTGCTAGCACCTTCTCTGTGCCTGGGAAGCAGAAGTGTTCACATTGCTTGGCAGAATCGCTTTTGTGCAGAAAACAGTAACACTTGTTCAGAACGAAAGAAAGCACAGAGCCCCAGATTTTATGTTGTCCTGGAGAGCTTGCAGAGCACTGGGGAAAGGCAGGCAGAGAATTCCCTGCTAGCACCTTCTCTGTGCCTGGGAAGCAGAAGTGTTCACATTGCTTCGCAGAATCGCTTTTGTGCAGAAAACAGTAACACTTGTTCAGAACGAAAGAAAGCACAGAGCCCCAGATTTTATGTTGTCCTGGAGAGCTTGCAGAGCACTGGGGAAAGGCAGGCAGAGTATTCCCTGCTAGCACCTTCTCTGTGCCTGGGAAGCAGAAGTGTTCACATTGCTTCGCAGAATCGCTTTTGTGCAGAAAACAGTAACACTTGTTCAGAACGAAAGAAAGCACAGAGCCCCAGATTTTATGTTGTCCTGGAGAGCTTGCAGAGCACTGGGGAAAGGCAGGCAGAGAATTCCCTGCTAGCACCTTCTCTGTGCCTGGGAAGCAGAAGTGTTCACATTGCTTCGCAGAATCGCTTTTGTGCAGAAAACAGTAACACTTGTTCAGAACGAAAGAAAGCACAGAGCCCCAGATTTTATGTTGTCCTGGAGAGCTTGCAGAGCACTGGGGAAAAGCAGGCAGACAATTCCCTGCTAGCACCTTCTCTGTGCCTGGGAAACAGAAGTGTTCACATTGCTTCGCAGAATCGCTTTTGTGCAGAAAACAGTAACACTTGTTCAGAACGAAAGAAAGCACAGAGGCCCAGATTTATGTTGTCCTGGAGAGCTTGCAGAGCACTGGGGAAAGGCAGGCAGAGAATTCCCTGCTAGCACCTTCTCTGTGCCTGGGAAGCAGAAGTGTTCACATTGCTTCGCAGAATCGCTTTTGTGCAGAAAACAGTAACACTTGTTCAGAACGAAAGAAGGCACAGAGCCCCAGAGTTTATATTGTCCTGGAGACCTTGCAGAGCACTGGGTAAAGGCAGGCAGAGAATTCCCTGCTAGCACCTTCTCTGTGCCTGTTCACATTGCTTGGCAGAATCGCTTTTGTGCAGAAAACAGTAACACTTGTTCAGAACGAAAGAAAGCACAGAGCCCCAGATTTTATGTTGTCCTGGAGAGCTTGCAGAGCACTGCGGAAAAGCAGGCAGAGAATTCCCTGCTAGCACCTTCTCTGTGCCTGGGAAGCAGAAGTGTTCACATTGCTTGGCAGAATCGCTTTTGTGCAGAAAACAGTAACACTTGTTCAGAACGAAAGAAAGCACAGAGCCCCAGATTTTATGTTGTCCTGGAGAGCTTGCAGAGCACTGGGGAAAGGCAGGCAGAGTATTCCCTGCTAGCACCTTCTCTGTGCCTGGGAAGCAGAAGTGTTCACATTGCTTCGCAGAATCACTTTTGTGCAGAAAACAGTAACACTTGTTCAGAACGAAAGAAGGCACAGAGCCCCAGAGTTTATATTGTCCTGGAGACCTTGCAGAGCACTGGGGAAAGGCAGGCAGAGAATTCCCTGCTAGCACCTTCTCTGTGCCTGTTCACATTGCTTGGCAGAATCGCTTTTGTGCAGAAAACAGTAACACTTGTTCAGAACGAAAGAAAGCACAGAGCCCCAGATTTTATGTTGTCCTGGAGAGCTTGCAGAGCACTGGGGAAAGGCAGGCAGAGAATTCCCTGCTAGCACCTTCTCTGTGCCTGGGAAGCAGAAGTGTTCACATTGCTTCGCAGAATCGCTTTTGTGCAGAAAACAGTAACACTTGTTCAGAACGAAAGAAAGCACAGAGCCCCAGATTTTATGTTGTCCTGGAGAGCTTGCAGAGCACTGGGGAAAGGCAGGCAGAGAATTCCCTGCTAGCACCTTCTCTGTGCCTGGGAAGCAGAAGTGTTCACATTGCTTCGCAGAATCGCTTTTGTGCAGAAAACAGTAACACTTGTTCAGAACGAAAGAAAGCACAGAGCCCCAGATTTTATGTTGTCCTGGAGAGCTTGCAGAGCACTGGGGAAAGGCAGGCAGAGAATTCCCTGCTAGCACCTTCTCTGTGCCTGGGAAGCAGAAGTGTTCATATTGCTTCGCAGAATCGCTTTTGTGCAGAAAACAGTAACACTTGTTCAGAACGAAAGAAAGCACAGAGCCCCAGATTTTATGTTGTCCTGGAGAGCTTGCAGAGCACTGGGGAAAGGCAGGCAGAGAATTCCCTGCTAGCACCTTCTCTGTGCCTGGGAAGCAGAAGTGTTCACATTGCTTCGCAGAATCGGTTTTGTGCAGAAAACAGTAACACTTGTTCAGAACAAAAGAAAGCACAGAGCCCCAGATTTTATGTTGTCCTGGAGAGCTTGCAGAGCACTGGGGAAAAGCAGGCAGAGAATTCCCTGCTAGCACCTTCTCTGTGCCTGGGAAGCAGAAGTGTTCACTTTGCTTCGCAGAATCACTTTTGTGCAGAAAACAGTAACACTTGTTCAGAACGAAAGAAAGCACAGAGCCCCAGATTTTATGTTGTCCTGGAGAGCTTGCAGAGCACTGGGGAAAGGCAGGCAGAGAATTCCCTGCTAGCACCTTCTCTGTGCCTGTTCACATTGCTTGGCAGAATCGCTTTTGTGCAGAAAACAGTAACACTTGTTCAGAACGAAAGAAAGCACAGAGCCCCAGATTTTATGTTGTCCTGGAGAGCTTGCAGAGCACTGGGGAAAGGCAGGCAGAGAATTCCCTGCTAGCACCTTCTCTGTGCCTGGGAAGCAGAAGTGTTCACATTGCTTCGCAGAATCGCTTTTGTGCAGAAAACAGTAACACTTGTTCAGAACGAAAGAAAGCACAGAGCCCCAGATTTTATGTTGTCCTGGAGAGCTTGCAGAGCACTGGGGAAAGGCAGGCAGAGTATTCCCTGCTAGCACCTTCTCTGTGCCTGGGAAGCAGAAGTGTTCACATTGCTTCGCAGAATCGCTTTTGTGCAGAAAACAGTAACACTTGTTCAGAACGAAAGAAAGCACAGAGCCCCAGATTTTATGTTGTCCTGGAGAGCTTGCAGAGCACTGGGGAAAAGCAGGCAGAGAATTCCCTGCTAGCACCTTCTCTGTGCCTGGGAAGCAGAAGTGTTCACATTGCTTGGCAGAATCGCTTTTGTGCAGAAAACAGTAACACTTGTTCAGAACGAAAGAAAGCACAGAGCCCCAGATTTTATGTTGTCCTGGAGAGCTTGCAGAGCACTGGGGAAAGGCAGGCAGAGTATTCCCTGCTAGCACCTTCTCTGTGCCTGGGAAGCAGAAGTGTTCACATTGCTTCGCAGAATCACTTTTGTGCAGAAAACAGTAACACTTGTTCAGAACGAAAGAAAGCACAGAGCCCCAGAGTTTATATTGTCCTGGAGACCTTGCAGAGCACTGGGGAAAGGCAGGCAGAGAATTCCCTGCTAGCACCTTCTCTGTGCCTGTTCACATTGCTTGGCAGAATCGCTTTTGTGCAGAAAACAGTAACACTTGTTCAGAACGAAAGAAAGCACAGAGCCCCAGATTTTATGTTGTCCTGGAGAGCTTGCAGAGCACTGGGGAAAGGCAGGCAGAGAATTCCCTGCTAGCACCTTCTCTGTGCCTGGGAAGCAGAAGTGTTCACATTGCTTCGCAGAATCGCTTTTGTGCAGAAAACAGTAACAGTTGTTCAGAACGAAAGAAAGCACAGAGCCCCAGATTTTATGTTGTCCTGGAGAGCTTGCAGAGCACTGGGGAAAGGCAGGCAGAGTATTCCCTGCTAGCACCTTCTCTGTGCCTGGGAAGCAGAAGTGTTCACATTGCTTCGCAGAATCACTTTTGTGCAGAAAACAGTAACACTTGTTCAGAACGAAAGAAAGCACAGAGCCCCAGAGTTTATATTGTCCTGGAGACCTTGCAGAGCACTGGGGAAAGGCAGGCAGAGAATTCCCTGCTAGCACCTTCTCTGTGCCTGTTCACATTGCTTGGCAGAATCGCTTTTGTGGAGAAAACAGTAACACTTGTTCAGAACGAAAGAAAGCACAGAGCCCCAGATTTTATGTTGTCCTGGAAAGCTTGCAGAGCACTGGGGAAAAGCAGGCAGAGAATTCCCTGCTAGCACCTTCTCTGTGCCTGGGAAGCAGAAGTGTTCACATTGCTTCGCAGAATCGCTTTTGTGCAGAAAACAGTAACACTTGTTCAGAACGAAAGAAAGCACAGAGCCCCAGATTTTATGTTGTCCTGGAGAGCTTGCAGAGCACTGGGGAAAGGCAGGCAGTGAATTCCCTGCTAGCACCTTCTCTGTGCCTGGGAAGCAGAAGTGTTCACATTGCTTCGCAGAATCGCTTTTGTGCAGAAAACAGTGACACTTGTTCAGAACGAAAGAAAGCACAGAGCCCCAGATTTTATGTTGTCCTGGAGAGCTTGCAGAGCACTGGGGAAAGGCAGGCAGAGAATTCCCTGCTAGCACCTTCTCTGTGCCTGTTCACATTGCTTGGCAGAATCGCTTTTGCGCAGAAAACAGTAACACTTGTTCAGAACGAAAGAAAGCACAGAGCCCCAGATTTTATGTTGTCCTGGAGAGCTTGCAGAGCACTGGGGAAAGGCAGGCAGAGAATTCCCTGCTAGCACCTTCTCTGTGCCTGGGAAGCAGAAGTGTTCACATTGCTTCGCAGAATCACTTTTGTGCAGAAAACAGTAACACTTGGTCAGAACGAAAGAAAGCACAGAGCCCCAGATTTTATGTTGTCCTGGAGAGCTTGCAGAGCACTGGGGAAAGGCAGGCAGTGAATTCCCTGCTAGCACCTTCTCTGTGCCTGGGAAGCAGAAGTGTTCACATTGCTTCGCAGAATCGCTTTTGTGCAGACAACAGTAACACTTGTTCAGAACGAAAGAAAGCACAGAGCCCCAGATTTTATGTTGTCCTGGAGAGCTTGCAGAGCACTGGGGAAAGGCAGGCAGAGAATTCCCTGCTAGCACCTTCTCTGTGCCTGGGAAGCAGAAGTGTTCACATTGCTTCGCAGAATCGCTTTTGTGCAGAAAACAGTGACACTTGTTCAGAACGAAAGAAAGCACAGAGCCCCAGATTTTATGTTGTCCTGGAGAGCTTGCAGAGCACTGGGGAAAGGCAGGCAGAGAATTCCCTGCTAGCACCTTCTCTGTGCCTGGGAAGCAGAAGTGTTCACATTGCTTCGCAGAATCGCTTTTGTGCAGAAAACAGTAACACTTGTTCAGAACGAAAGAAAGCACAGAGCCCCAGATTTTATGTTGTCCTGGAGAGCTTGCAGAGCACTGGGGAAAGGCAGGCAGAGTATTCCCTGCTAGCACCTTCTCTGTGCCTGGGAAGCAGAAGTGTTCACATTGCTTCGCAGAATCGCTTTTGTGCAGAAAACAGTAACACTTGTTCAGAACGAAAGAAAGCACAGAGCCCCAGATTTTATGTTGTCCTGGAGAGCTTGCAGAGCACTGGGGAAAAGCAGGCAGAGAATTCCCTGCTAGCACCTTCTCTGTGCCTGGGAAGCAGAAGTGTTCACATTGCTTGGCAGAATCGCTTTTGTGCAGAAAACAGTAACACTTGTTCAGAACGAAAGAAAGCACAGAGCCCCAGATTTTATGTTGTCCTGGAGAGCTTGCAGAGCACTGGGGAAAGGCAGGCAGAGTATTCCCTGCTAGCACCTTCTCTGTGCCTGGGAAGCAGAAGTGTTCACATTGCTTCGCAGAATCACTTTTGTGCAGAAAACAGTAACACCTGTTCAGAACGAAAGAAAGCACAGAGCCCCAGAGTTTATATTGTCCTGGAGACCTTGCAGAGCACTGGGGAAAGGCAGGCAGAGAATTCCCTGCTAGCACCTTCTCTGTGCCTGTTGACATTGCTTGGCAGAATCGCTTTTGTGCAGAAAACAGTAACACTTGTTCAGAACGAAAGAAAGCACAGAGCCCCAGATTTTATGTTGTCCTGGAAAGCTTGCAGAGCACTGGGGAAAAGCAGGCAGAGAATTCCCTGCTAGCACCTTCTCTGTGCCTGGGAAGCAGAAGTG